>NC_067410.1:65175490-65478521 GCF_009764475.1 Pristis pectinata
CCACACTATATCAAAGTCAGTGAGAGCCATGCAGAAATGGGCTTAATTAGCAATGATGGCAGCAATGGTAATTTTGGAAAGAAGAATGACCAGTGCATTGACATGAACACTGACTCAGTAGCAGAGTTTTTGGTTATGGGCAACAATATACTGTATATTTGAGTAAGTTGAGCTTTCGAAACCATAATCAGGTGAACTACTGATTTAGGCCAGATGAAATATTCCGTTTAACACAATGGTCAGCAACTAGAACTACCAGTGGTTGTAGCTGATTACACTAGTTGCATTGATGAGCAAAATTAGCTCAGGCAATTGTAGATTGGAAAGAGGTATTCAAAATCACACTTAGAAATACTATTGTGGAAGTGTATTGAAGTGTTCAATGGTAATTGGGAGATTTACAAGGTATGGTGCCCACTGTTACATCAAAACCAAACTGCAGCAAGTCTCAACCTTTGACTAATGCTGAAGAACTAGATGGAGAAAAAGTTAGATAAATTGGAATGAAATGGTCAGAGTGTCTGGGCAACACGAGTTGTAATCGTACTAAAAGCAGACAAAACTGTTGGGCAATGTAATAACATTGATGCAAACCGTTAATAATAAACATTACTGATTACTTCTTTCACGGGATCCATATGAACATTTGGCAGGGGCCATAGCTCCCACCAAACTAGATCTGTCACATGCACGTGCTCAGTTGAATGTGGTTAAGGAGAGTCAGCAAATTTTGACAACACATGGAGAAGTTGTATTGCTACACTAAGCTACTTTATGGTATGAAATCATCACCAAAGATCTTTTGCACACAAGTAAACAAGATACCACAAGGTGTAGATCTTTGTCTATACAATGAAGATGTGCTACCAATAACTACAAGCACTGAAGGAAATCTTCCGATATTGGAAGAAGCATCACAAACACATTGTAAAGCTCTAAGGAAGAGTGTGTGTGCATTCATGCAGAAACAAGCAGTTTATCTCAAGATAAAAGTAGATTCAAGTGGATTTCAACCAGTCAAAGAAAAAGTGAAAGTGATTGTGAAGGCAAAGATACCTAAAAACATTGGAGGACTTAGTCCTGTTCCTAGGAATAGGATAGTACTATGCTAGACTTTTACCAGATCTTGCAACAGTACTGACACCATTATAGAAGTAAGGACTTGGGGTACAGAATAGCAAAAGGCTTATGAGTCCTGGGAAGTGAGTCCTTGTTAGTTCATTATGATATAATATGCACATTGAAGTTTGTTTGTGATGCTTTGAATTATGAAGTAGATGTTGTCCTTGGTCACATAATGGATGATGGTCAAGGAAGGAAATGCATTTTCATCATGTATATTGATGAAGAGTGAGAGAAATCATACTCAGAATTCAGAAAGAGACATCAGAAACTGTCTTTGGAGTGAAATTGTTTCATCAGTTGATATTAGACAGACTTTTCACTTAAGCCTTTGGTAGCAATTCTTGGTCCAAAGTCAGCATTACAGGCTGTCCCTGCATTATGAATGCCTGACTTACGGACACCTGTACATATGAACAAGCTCCCATAATATTATTAAATTCAAAAGTCCGACGTACATATATATGTTTGTTCCTGTGAATAACAGATCTAGTTTCCTCTCTCTCTCCACTTTTAGTAATTGTTCTTTCTCATCCATTTTATGTGCTTTTAATGCCATTCATTAAAATATTGCGGAGGTGTGGTTACTATCTCAAGTGAGTTTTGTGTATTTTCTGACGTGGACAAAATCAACTTAAGGACGTCTGCAAAAACCGAGTCTGTGCGTTACCTGGGGATAGCCTGTACTGACAATGCCTCGATCAAGAATGCAATAATGCATCTTTCTTTTATCTCAATATGATTACGCAATCAAATATAAAACTTGAAAACAATTGCAATTGTGTTGTCAAGGTTACCTGATGAGAAGTCAGACGCAGCAATGAAAATAATAGTTGTTTGCCCAGTAACAGCAGAAGAGATGGCTGAGAACACTTGTAAAAGACCTTTGTTCTTAAATGAGCATGTGGAGAAACTTTAAAAGAATGGGATGTACCCGGCAAATGTCCAGATGAAGTCAGGAGAGTAAACCGAAGTCAGGAGAGTAAACCATAGTCAAGATTGTGTTAAATGAGGAGACGTCAGACGGAATGTGCTGATGAGACAAATTTTGTGTAATAGCTTGACATTGCAGTTTCTGGGATTGGGGACATGACGGCATTTGCCAGAAGTTTTGCTTATTGGTCTTAGGTCAGATATAAGTATTGAAGAGCTAGCAGGCAAGTGTACTATCTGTTAAGGCTTCAGAGTCAAACCAGCAAAGGCGCTCTTACAGAGCTGAAAATGGCAAGCAGGACATCCCAAAGTGCACACATAAATTACTTAATTCCTGCAAAGGAGAAAAGAATTGAAAAATTATTTGATCATAAGTGTATTCCAAAAGCTGATACAATGGAGATTGTGGATAAAATGGCAATGAGTCAAGAAATAACACCTTCTTTGTCAAGAAGTGGATGCTACATCAACAATATGTTCCTTTGAGCAGATCAAAGAGACTCAGAAATCCGTGGAAAGGTCAAATATGATGTGATATAATGTGAATTTGTGAATCACTCTTCCTTTTTAAAAAGAGGAATGCAGTGTTGTGCATTGTGTGATGTACGTGTAAAACATATGGACATATGTGCAGAGCAGTTGGAGAGAGTAATAAATGTGATGTGTGTGTTCCAGCAGTTCTCCACATCTCCTTGTAATTCATTATATTCCAGGCACAATATGTAGTTAGAATAAGAACCATACCTATGTTACACAGCAGAAGGTCTTTGGGCTTGGACTGTCCCTTGAGGGGCTCTGCAGGAGCTGTGATGATCGATCTCCAATAACCACAACCATTCTTCCTTTGTGCAAGATGTAGCAGCAAACAGTGGAGTGTTTTTCCCCTGATATCCACAGGGCTCTTTGATGCGGCACTCGGTCAAATGCTGCCCTACACATCAAGGTTAAGTTGCATTTTCTTCACCCATGGAACCCAGCCCTTTTGTCTGTGTTGGGAACAAAGCTGTAATGAAGTCCAGGCACAAAAAATTCTTTACCTAACCCAAAGTGAGATTTTTGTGAGCAGGTGATAGTACAGTTGGTGACACCTTCCATTTGCTTCGCTGATGTTTGAGTTAGATTGTTATGGGCATAAATGGCTTGAATGGATTTGTCCTTTTTTGTAGACAGGATGTGCTTTGGTTCTTTTCCACTTTATTGGCTGGTTACCAGTTTTGCAGCTGGGAGCGGCCTCAGCATTACAACCAGCATTGGGTGCAGCCCATTAAGTCTGAAACTTTAACCTTCCATGCTTCTGCCTCTGTGCTGGTGACGTGCTTGTTGCGTTATTAGTAGTAGGTGGCCTGTACCCTGCTTACAGTTTTCTGTAGGGCCACAAGGTTTATTGATTATTTTGTGTAAGTGAGGCAGTTGGCAACAATTGTCATCCACTTCAGATTTCCTGAACACATCAAGACTATACTCAAGAAAGAGGAATCTTTTTCTTTTAAGCTTAGTTCCCCCATGGTATTGGAATGCCTGAACTCAGTGAATGGCTGCAATGGTACACATCTGTCCTGATTTCTGACCCTTCTTTAGTTACCCCTATTGAACAATATGGCTCATTTTTATTTGGTGCTAGGGAAGGTTGGGGAGGAGATGGGTAGTGATGCATTTTGTTGCTTCCTTTCACCACAGCTTTGATTCATAATTTCAGCCATAAAATATCTGATCCTTGCTGGAGATTAACTTAGATAAGAGTTAAGATGCACTCAAAGTGTCAAATTTGACAGCTTTTCGAGTGGGTTGGTTTTATGCTACTCGGAGGCAGCAATTAATTTGACATCAGATGTTAACCATTGGTGGAAACACCTGACTTTCTGAGATGTGCTGCCAAATGCCAAAATGATATAATTACTTGTGAATGGAAGAAAATATGCTCTCTATTTGCAGACCAAATAAACACTTTAGTGCCATCCATTCTCCTGTTGCAATCTGATGGGTTATTTGCTTTAAAGTCTTTGATGGCAGTCAATAAAGTAACAAAAATAATCTTGAGGGTAATTAAACATGCAGTGAGAACATTAACATGTGTTTAAGTTCCTATCATGCCATTCTACTCTATACATTTATAGGATATTGTCGATCAAACATTGTCATATGAATACACTGCATGCATTCATATGCAGGATAAATGTTCATATTATAATTCTACTGGCAATTGAACATGACTTTTAAGACGTGCCTCACAGCTCCAGGGAACTGTGTTCAAGCATGCTTTTGCATGTTATCTCCATGTCTGCAGGGTTTTCCTGGGTGCTCTGGTTTCTTCCCACACCCCAAACATCTGCTGATAGGTTAATTGACAACTGTAAATCACTACTTTTCATTAATAGCAAACAGAATCAAAAAGGGGTGTTTTTAGGCATGTGTGAGAGAGATTGAGTTGTAGGGCAATAAAGAGACAGGGAATGGGACCAATGGGATTGATCCTCCCAGGAACCAGCATGGACCAAATGAGCCAAATGGACCCTTCCATGTCATTATAAGAATAAGATAAGGGAATAAGGACACAGTTTTGTGTCAGTTCTGTAAATACTGCGGATGCTGAAAATCTGGAATAAAAGCAGATCATGCTGGAAATACTAGTCAGACAACATTGTGAAGAGCAAAACAGTTAATGCTTCAGACCAAAGACCTTTCATCAGATCAGAATATATTGTGTATTTTTTGTTATAGCGTACAGAACAAAGTCCTTGTTTTAATTCTGATACTGGCTGCTGGTCTCGTCACTGTATTACAGGAAGAGTGTGATAGTTACAGGAAGTGTGTGCCATACTTCATGAGGTGGAACATGGGACTGCCTTACAAGCTGGAAAAGATGTTCAGTTTTCAGAGCAGAATTCCTAGACCCATTATGAATAAGCAAACAACAGCATTTTGCCGACATAAATTGAAATGCACTGTAATAAAAAAATCTAATGTCAGATTATATGTAAATGGATTTTTGAATCTGGTAAAATGAGAATTAGGTCAGGATGTACACTGAAATGAAAGGATGTTCATCTATAATAGTAGATTTCACCTTGTTAATAACTCAAACTGATGTTGTTTAAGCGTTTCTATTCTTTCAGTCCACCAAAAATAACTATGTTAAGATGATGTATTAGGATAGCATGTATTCAGCAGTTAACCTTGATTTGACCATCTTGAATATACCAGAGGTGTCATCTAAGGTTAATTGAGCAGTGCCTGTGTGCCTGCTGCATGATCAGCTCAGTGTTAAGTAAAACACTGAGTCACAATTTCTGTTTTTCGTGCTGTGTTTGTACATGTTTATATGATACCTCCTACTCCGGATCTCTGAACAGAGGACTGAACCTGGCCTTGAGATTTTCAGTGTGAGCTGTGTGCTTGATGTGATGGCTCATGAACAAGTCATAAGTGCACAGGAGTGCTGCACTGCCCTGCTTGTGGACAATCTGGGATGTGCCTTGAATACAAAAAACACTGTATAAGTAAAAATTTGTTCATTCGTAGGCATGGTAGTGTAACGGTTAGCGTAATGCTATTACAGCACTAGCGACCTGGGTTCAATTCCGGCTGCTGCCTGTAAGGAGTTTGTACGTTCTCCCTGTGACTGCATGGGTTTCCTCCGGGTGCTCCAGTTTCCTCCCACATTCCAAAGACGTACAGGTTAGGAGTTGTGGGCATGCTATGTTGGCGCCGGAAGTATGGCGACACTTGCGGGCGGCCCCCAGAATATTCTATGCAAAGATGCATTTCACTGTGTGTTTCAATATACATGTGACTAATAAAGAAATCTTATCTTTCTAAATACTTGCTTTTGGGTATACACACCAAATTTTGTAGGGACATTATACACACTCAGTTCTACCCCACCATCGACACTCTGGGACTGTGTATTGTATCTCTGTGTCTAACATTCTGTACTGGATGAACAGAAGTTTCTTCCAATTAAAAGCTGGGAAGGCTTTGGACTTGTCTGCAGACTCCATTCACTGGGCATAAATTCCATTCCACTCCTGGCACCCATCTATGGCAGAAACAGACTGCTTGTAAACTCAAGATCCCACTTTATTTTGATATGAGCTCTGAACTAATTTCCGCTCCATTATCAAAGCTATCTTATTCTACACCCATAACATTGATTGTCTCTTTCTCTGCCTCACCTCAGTCTCTAAACTCATCTATATTAATGTTCACTTGGCCATAAAGTGAACTTGGCAGAAAAGACACCTACTATTGTTTCTATTGTTTATTGGCTACAGCTCCACCTTCAATATATAATTTCAAGCAAACTCATCTCCAAACTCTGAGACCTGGGACTCAACACCTCTCTTTGCAACTGGATCCTTGACTTCCCGACCAATAGACTGTAATCAGTAAGGTTAGGCAACAACAACTCTGCCATGATAATCCTCAACACTAGTGCCCGACAAGGTTGCATCCTCAGCCCCCTACTTTACTCTCTATACATTCACGACTGTGTGGCCAGATTCTGCAGGTAACACCACCGTAAGTGGGTCGAACCTCAAATTATGATGAGTCAGAGTACAGGAAGGAGATGGAGAGCTTAGTGACATGGTGTCGTGACAACAACCTTTCTCTCATTGTCAGCAAAGCGAAAGAGTTGGTCATTGATTTCAGGAAGGGGGGCGGTGCATACGTTCCTGTTTTTATCAACAGTGCTGAGGTCAATAGGGTTGAGAGCTTCAAGTTCCTATAAGTGAACATCACCAATAGTCTGTCCAGGTCCAACCACGTAGATACCATGGCCAAGAAAGCTCACCAGCACCTCTATTTCCTCAGGGGGCTAAAGAAATTCAGCATTTCCCCTTTGACCCTCACCAATTTTTATCACTGCACCATAGAAAGCATCCTATCTGGATGCATCATGGCTTGGCACAGCAACTGCTTGCCCGAGACTGCAAGAAACTGCAGAGAGTTGAGGACACAGCTGAGCACATCATGGCTCTCCTCCATGGACTCTGTCTACACTTTTCGCTGCTTTGGTAAATCAACTAACATAATGAAAGACCTCACTGACCCTGGACATTCTCCTTCCCATTCCATCAGGCAGAAGATATGAAAGAAGGAAAGTACGTACCACCAGGCTCGAGGACAGCTTCTGTCCTGCTGTTATAAGACTATTGAATGGTCCCCTAGACTGATAAGATGGACTCCTGACCTCACAATCTACCTTGTTATGGCCTTGCACCTTATTGTCTGCCTGTACTGCAGTTTCTCTGTAACTGTAACACTTTATTCTGTATTCTGTTATTGTTTTCCCTTGTACTAGATCAATGCACTGATGTGATGAAGTGATCTGTATGGATAGCATACTAAACAAAGTTTTTCACTGTACCTCGGTACAAGTGACAATAATAAACCAATTTACCGGCTCCTTTCCACTCACCAAAAATTAGAGTTTGTCTAAACACCTGTGGCCAATATCCTGAACCACACTATGCCGTTCACTCATCACCCCATGCTTGTTCATCTACATGGGGTCCACCAGCCCCTCGATTTTACAATTCTTATTCCTGTGTTCAAATTACTGGCAGAATCTGGAAGTAACAAAAGCATGCATGTTTAAGAAAAGCACTGTTTAGTCAAGGACAAATAATATGAATTTATTAAAGAGAGACCATGTCTAATATAATTTTTTAAGGGAGTACCGAGGAGCCTTAATGGAGATAGGGCACTTGAAGTGTGCCACCAGTGCTTTAGCAATATATTTGACAAAGTACAAGAGGGCAAACTGGTTAGAAAAGTAAAAAACCCTGAGAACCAAGGGAAAGTGGCAGCTTAGACATATAATAGCTAAGAGGCAAAGAGCAAAGAATAATGGTTGATGGGTCTTGAGCTGCCTGCAGTTGGGTTTCAAAGGGCTCAGGGATCCAATTTGGACTTAACCATAGGAGCCAAGATTGAAGGGTTTCCACATGATACCATAACTGTCTGTATGGCTGAGAGTGAGGAAGAAAATTGTAGAATACTGGGCACGAAGGCAAAAATGTGGCAAATGAAATAGAGACCAGAGAAGTGTAGGGTGTTGCATTTGGGGAAGGCAAACAAGACAAGGGAATGTATAATATGTGGAAAGATATTGCGAAGTGTAGAGAAATACACTTGAAGTGTATGTTCCAAGTCCCTGAAGCTAATAGGATAGATAGATAAATTGGCTAAGATGACAAGTTGGATTCTCACCTTCCTTGGCTTTGGCAGAGACTGAGCACATCATGATAGACTTGTTAAGACACCAATTAGGCCTCATCTGGAGCAATGTGTGCAGTTCTATTCACGGGAAGGGTGTGAGAGCTCCAGAAAGAGAGGAGGACATTCCCAAGGATATAGCCAGTTCTGAGAGTTTTATTTATGAGGATAAATTGATTGGATTTTTTTCTTTGATGAGAGGTCATGAGAGATCTTGACAGTGTGAACAGAGAGAATCTTTTTTCTTTAACAGAGCTCAATAACGAGGGATCATAGATTTAAGGTAACTTTGAAAGAAGAATTAGAAGGAAGCTGAGGAAGCTCTCCTTCACCCAAAGAATGTGTAGGTCCTGTAACGCATTGCCTAGGGACAGAAACCCTCATCAGACTTAAAGAAGTACCAGGATGTGCACACATTTCCATAAACTACTTGTCCACGAACAAAAAACTGGAAAGTTTTGCAGGCTGAGTCAGCATTTAATTGCCCATCCCTAGTTGCTCTTGAGAAGGTGGTGGTGAACTGCCTTCTTCAACTGCTGCAGTCCTTGAGGTACGGATATGCCCACAATGCTGTTAGGGAGCTCCAGGATCTTGACCCAGTGATGGTGAAGGAATGGTGACATATTTCCAGGTCAGGATAATGCATGGCTTGGAGAGTAACTCCGAGTGATGTGTAACTAGCAATTTTTAGGTCAGCATAGACATGAAAAGCTGACCAGCCTTCTGTATTGTACACTTCAATGATATGATGATTCATATGCTGGGATAACTTGTATTGCATTTTTACAGAAATGAGATCTTGCACATTTTATGTGATATTGGAGTACTGGCAGCTAACCAGCCCTGTTAAGCACTTTTCCTGGCGGTAACATACAGCTTTTAAATAGGGTGGTAACTTTAAACATCACAAGACCTTTCAACTCATTACTATAACTTGCCCCACTCTGGTCTGCCTCTACCCACAGTTGGCAAGAAACCACGGTGACTCCCTGGATACCAGAAGACCTTCAGTTTCCTCATCAAATTGTGCGAGCTTGGACACAGTGTGTTGCTTTATTGTGAAATCATGTCTGCTTCTGTTTCATAAGAGTACCTTAAAGTGGAGCTGCACACAGCTATAAGGAGAGGGTTCACAGGTGATGACAGGCATCACACCCCAGTAACAATCTGCTGGGGTTAACTAACAGCAGAGATGAGGGTCTGTATCTGGCACTGTCTTGTCCTTTGTCTTAGGTCAAGAGTGACTTGTTCTTGAGACAGTGGGGAAGTCATTCTTCTGTAATTATAAGAAATAAATGTAGAACTGCCTCATTACTGACACTCCATACTAATCACCAGTCAATAAAACAAGGCAGCATTTGAAACAGACTTCTCACGCAAATTTTAGCTCTTCCCTGCTCTACCAATTGGACACTTACCTGATGCTCACTGAAGATACCATTTAATTAATATACATGCTCAAAGGGAAGGTTCAGTGCTCTTAGACAACAGAGGCACACCCACTGGAGATTTCAGTGCATTGACAGCCAATGGAAGTTTAATCTTTCTGAGATAACCCTTCTTCCTCCAGTTAGTATTTTCTCTTCTTTTACCTGAATTGTTATTGTACAATGCCTCATTTAAAACTGAAAAGCTTGAATTCTTTCATGATATCCATGCAACAATGGGCATTATTAATATTGATTATTCATTCTATTCCTAGTTTTTGTAAACTGGAAATAATACGAGGATAACTGCTGGCTGCTTGTACTGTGCACAATATCATGTCAGAACGGGTGACAAATCTCTTCTGCATCTGACATTTATTGCTGTTTACTGTCAATCGAAGGTGACTATTTTAAAATTGGTGGAGCCTAATCTATTCTGTTGTTTTCAGAGAATGGTTTATAAAAATAGAATTCATTGACTTTTCCATTATTTGCTTTTAATCTGCATTGCAATGGATATTAAATCTGTACTACTTAATTTCAGGTTAACTTCCCAATTAAAGTTGCCATTGTCACAGGTTTCCAATGAATTGGCTCCATATAGATCTGGTGTTCCTTGAAACAAAAGGACAAAGGCAGCACAGTGGCACAGCTAGTAGAGTGGCTGCCTCACAGCTCGAGCGAACTGGGTTCATTCCTGACCTCTGGTGCTATCTGTGGAGGGTTTGTACGTTCACCTTGCGACTGCGTGTTTCCTTTGCATGATACAGCTTCCTTCCACATGCCAACAATGTGTGGGTTGGTAGGTTAATTGGCCATGATAATTTGCCCCTAGTTTGTGGGTTAAAGAGGGAGCTGATGGGAGTGTGTGGAGAATTAAGTGAGATCAGTGTAAAAATGGACGCTTGATGGCCTATTTCCCTACAGTATGACGCAATGATTAGACGGGATGGTAGTTCTGCAATAGCTGAATGCTCCACTTGTTGAAAATCAGGCATGTTTTGAGAATTTCTGTGTTGGAAGGGGATCCGGTGGGAGATAAGTGGAAACCACACAAAATGGTGCAAAAGCAGCCATTGATATTCTATCTCCAATTCATCTTCTGAATACGTGATAAATAAGGAAACCCATCCAGAAACTTACCCTTGCAATTTTAGGAATGAACTTTATTTTCACTGCCCTTTAAATGTTCTGATCATACAGATCATCCTTGCAGACTCAGCCCAATGAAGTTCAACAGAATAAAAATCAGATGGGTCTTTTGGAGACCTTGCCAGAAGCCCCACCAGATCACACCCAGAGATTGAAGTTAAAAACCCAAATGGAAATTGTAGTGGTTAATGTGACCATTTGGCCCATTGGCATTGTACCTGGAATTAAGTTCAAGTTCAAGTTTAATTTTTATTGTCATATTGTCATATGCCCAAGGTATAAATGCCAAGAAAATTAGCTTTTTGCAGCAGCAGCACAGTACATTACCAACATGACAAACATAAACTTAACTTAGCATAAATTATACATAACTTATATGACAAAATAAACTAAAATAAGGAACGACATTAGTGCAAGTTGAGAGAAAAAAGAAATACTGTTATGGTTTTACAGGGTGGTTCAAGAACCTGATAGCAGTGGGGAAGAAGAACCATTCATTTAGAGCTACTTAGCCACATTCTGCATCTTACTTCTTTCCCCACCGTCCCTTTATCTTCCAGTTCAAATACTTGTTCAAGTGTCATTAAGTGGTGTTACGGTATGTGCTTTAATTGGTATTCGTGATAATGCACTCTGTGTTCTAATGTCCTCTTAGTGGATATATATTTCTTCTAACTTCCTAGCTTCTTCTCTCCAGGTAATCTGAATCTGCTCCCCCTGTTAACTACTCAACAATCTTTTGCCTCGTGCATACTTTTGAAAATCAAAAATCCCCATAACTTTCTCTTTATCCAATCTTTTCAAATTTTCATGCGTAACTTCTCATTTCCAGGGGGATTCTGATGACTCTTCCTATTTTCTGCTAACTAAAGTTAATTATTTTAATAATTAGGTGCTGAGGATTTCACACCATACTCCAACCTTGGCGGAACCAATGTCCTGTATAAATTACACAGTAGACATTCTTGCTTTTGCACACAGCTTCCCGATGTCTAAAACCTAGAACCTCAGTTTTCTATTTGGTGGAATTACCTGTCTGCTCTTTTAACTTTTTACATCATAATGCACTTTGGCACCTCTCTGTTTTACTCTTTATTCAAAATGTTGCAATTTAAGACTATTTCTATCACCTGTACTTTCTCCCAGAATGTGCAATTTTACATTTATTTGCATTAGAAACCTCTCTGCAATCTTGCCAATAGATCGAATTTCTTCAGCAATCCCCTTGATAATTTGTCATCTTTAATTTAGTATCACATATAAACTTTGACATTGTTCCCTTTAAGTTAATATTAACATTATTTATATAAATTAAAAGCAAAGAAGTGTCAGCACTGATCTACTAGATCCAGTTCTCCACAAAGTATCCCTTCATGCACTCTCCTTGGATTCAAAACACCTAGCCATCTCTCTATCTCTACAGGTACCTACTGTCTGTGTTAGTTTTCTCAATTCTTATATATGGCACTTTATCAAACACCTTCTTAGACACATGCTGTCTTTCCTTTATCTGTGATTTCTTTAAAATTTAGTAAATTAATGAAGCACAGCCTGCCCTTTAAAAATCCATGCACTGCTTGCTTTTATTTTTTTCTGGGGGTGTGGGTAATTTATTACCCAGACCTATTGAATGACAGCTTTAAAAGTTAACTATATTACGGAACTGGAGTCAAAACAAATCAATCCAAGTAAGAGTGATGGGATCCTGTCCCTGAAGGATGCTCCAAAAACAGATAAGAATTCATGACAATCTAATGACTTTTGTGCTATTTTAATTGGTGCCTGATTTACTGAATTAGTTGGTGGAATGTGAGTTCACAATCTCTGGTTTGCTTATTAACTAACTACCTAATAAGGTCAGGGGCAGTTTTGAATGTATTGGAGTAAAAATAACACCATGGAAGAGTCTTGTCTTCTTTCCCACTTTGAATCCTCCATAGATTAGCTGGGAAACATAGAACACTGTTTATATCAGTGTATTTATGATTGGTCAATACACTCACCAAAGTTTGGCCTTTCCAAGAAACTAATGGATACCTTGTGAAAATTTATGGAGTTGTTTTTCTCTACCATCTCCAAGGTAATAACATGTAAAAATACCACCAGTCTTTAAGATGTATTTATTTTTGTGGAAAGTTATCAAACATGGGACTCTAGTTTTGTCACAGCATATACCAGCTCAATCCTTTTAACAAAACCATCATTGCCCTTATCTCTGAATCAAACTACTGTGAAACTCATGAAAGTAGACTTTCCAGTTCCTTTAACAGAACGAACATTTTTCTCCGTTGGGAGACAGTATAAGGTTAATTAAGCATTACCCACTTAAAGACTAATTCCACAAGAAGGTTGAGAAACACTTCTGGTATGAGCACCTTTGGAGGGCAGACCAGTTAAAATAATCCAACTTACTGGAAAGCTTCTCCCCTGCCTATTCAGCAAGTATTATTTTATTTAATAAAGCTTTGGTTCCCTGGATTAAAAGGACCTAAATTAGATATAATTCCACTATCATCCAGGTTTCCTTAATGAGTTAGGCTTTAAGGGCAATTATTGAGAACATCCTGGAGTGCTGGAGACCTGACTAGCTCAGATATTGAATTATTGAATTTGCACAGCAGAACACCTCAGTTCCAATCTCTTGTCATTAGCCAAGTAATCTTATAAAAAAACTGTAGTTGAAAACCTCACTTACTACTCTGAATCCCTGGCCTCAACAAAAGTTAATCAAAATTCAGACTTGAGACTATCCATAGAGAAGAAAATAAATTTTAATTCAACCTTGTCTTTCACTGTCTTTGCATTTAATAACACCAGTATTAAGGGATGAGGCTTTTCCTTGGTGAGTAAATATGAATTCATAAGCAAATCTAATTTTTATAAATCTTCCTGATTGTGGTGAAAAAACTCACAGTTGTAGCAATTACTAATCTTTAGAAATAAGTATTGCATCTACTAAAACTGAAAATACTCTGATTTATATAAATGTTGATAGTTATAAATCCAAGTTTTCTACTGGGAATCTTCATAGTAATTTGTAATCCACTCTCAGAACTCAATAATTCCCTCAAAGCCTGGCTATCTTTTTTTGTTGGAATTATTAAGAGAGAAGGCGGTTGTTAATCAGAAATTGTGTGTGTGCTAAACATGGAACATGAGTTGACTATTCAACCTCATATATCTGCCTTGATTCTAAAATCTACAATACACTTAGTGAACAAAAATTAACCAACCTTACTTTTGAAACTGTGAATCTCAATAACTATTTGGAGGATTGGATGATATGTCACTACCCTTTGTATGAAGAAATAGTTTTAATATCACCCCTGAAAGACCTGTTTTAAGGTTGTGCCCCCCTTGTTGTAGATATTCTCATGTGAAAAAAAATGTTTCCATCCAATGTATTAAATCCTTGAACCACAGTAACCTCTTATTATCTCCCTCTTAAGTTATATCCAAGGGTATATAAACTTAGTCTCAGAGAGGGTGCAAAAGAGATTCGCCAGGACGTTGCCTGACCTAGAACATAGAACATTATAGCACAGTACAGACCCCTCAGCCCACGATGTTGCGCCGACATTTTATCCTGCTCTAACATCTATCTAACCTTTCCCTCCCACAAAGCCCTCCATTTCTCTATCATTCATGTGCCTATCTAAGAGTTTCTTAGATGTCTCTAATGCATCTGCCTCCACCACCTCTGCCAGCAGTGCGTTCCACGCACCCACAGCTCTCTGTGTTAAAAAAGAAATTGCCTCTTACATCCTCCCTTTTACCTTTCTCCAGTCACCTTAAAATTATGCCCCCTCGTGTTAGCCACTTACGCCCTGCGAAAAAGTCTCTGTCTGTCCACTCGATATATGCCTCTTATCACCTTGTAGACCTCTATCAAGTCACCTCTCATCCTCCTTCGCTCCAAAGAGAAAAGCTCACTCAACCTATCCTCATAAGACATGCTCTCCAGTCCAGGCAGCATCCTGATAAATCTCCTCTGCAGCCGCTCTGAAGCTTCCACATCCTTCTTATAATGAGCAACCAGAATTGAACACAGTACTCCAAGTGTGGTCTAACCAGAGTTCTATAGAGCTGCAACATCACCTCACGGCTTTTGAACTCAATACCCCGACTAATGAAGGCCAACATTACATACACCTTCTGAACAACCCTATCAACCTGCGCATCAACCTTGTGGGATCTATGGATGTGGACCCCAAGATCCCTCTGTTCTTCCACACTGCTAAGAGTCCTGCCATTAATCTTGTATTCTGCCTTCAAGTTCGATCTTCCAATGTGTATCACTTCACACTTTACCCGGTTGAACTCCATCTGCCACTTCGCAGCCCAGCTGTGCATCCTAGCAGTATCCTGCTGTAACCTACAGCAAACTTCTACACTTTCCTCAACTCCACCAATCTTTGTGTCATCAGCAAACTTACTAACCTGCCCTTCCACATTCTCATCCAAGTCATTTATAAAAATCACAAAGAGCAGGGGTCCCAGCACAGATCCCTGCAGAATACCACTGATCACAGATCTCCAGGCAGAATACACTCCATCTACCACCACCCTTTGTCTTATATGAGTGGGCCAATTCTGAATCCACAGAGTCAGATTTTCCTGGTTTCCATGACTGCTGACTTTCTGAAGGAGCCTTCCATGAGGAACCTTATCAAACGCCTTACTAAAATCCATGTACACCACATCCACTGCTCAACCTTCATCAATGTGCTTTGTCACATCCTCAAAGAATTCAATCAGGCTCGTGAGGCATGATTTGCTCCTCACAAAGCTATGCTGACTGTCCCTAATCAGCCTGTGCCTCTCCAAATGCCCATAAATCCTGTCTCCAAGAATCTTCTCCAGTAATTTGCCCACCACTGAAGTAAGACTCACTGGTCTGTAAATCCCAGGGTTATCCCTACTCCCTTACTTGAACAAAGGAACAACATTTGCCACTCTCCTATCATCTGGCACTACTCCTGTGGCCAGTGAGGATGCAAAGATCATCTTCCCTCACTTGGATATATCCCGTCCTGCCCCAGTGACTTATCTATCCTAATGTTTTTCAAAAGTTCCAACACATCCTCTTTCCACACGTCGACATGCCCTAGCGTATCAACCTGTTATACACCATCCTCACAAACGTCAAAGTCTCTCTCACTGGTGAATACTGAGGCAAAGTATTCATTAAGAACCTCCCCTACCTCTTCCGACTCCAGGCACATGTTTCCTCTTTTATCCCTGATCAGTCCTACCCTCACTCTAGTCATCCTCCTATTCTTCACATACATGTAGAACGCCTTGGGGTTTTCTTTAATCCTGCTCGCCAAGGCCTTCTCATGCCGCCTTCTCATGCCTCCTTCTAGCTCTCCTGAGTCCATTCTTAAGGTCTCTCCTGGCTACCTTATAACTCTCAAAAGCCCACTCTGATCCTTGCTTTCTAAACTTCAGGTAAGCTTCTTTCTTCCCCTTAACAAGATATTCTACCATGGTTCCTTCACTCTACTTGGAGAGTATTTGCAAAAAGGAGAGGTTGGACTATTTCACTTTCATATCATTTTAAGATTCTGTACTGTGGCCCTTCCAAGACGATAACATCCTTCCTGAGAGGTAATGATCAACACTGACTTCAGTGCTGGGACCTATCCAGAGCTCTGCTCAGTAGCTTCCACTTATTTCTATCTGATCCCTCTTAAGGTAAAGGCCAATAGATTTTTAAATTATATTTTGTACCTGTCTGTTAGCTTTAAATAATTTTGGTACGTAACTGGACCTCTTGATCTCTAATCATCTTGTTCTCAGTGCTTGGATCTCACCACTCTCCCACAATAAACTCCATCTGCACCATTATCAGCCTCTTGGTTAATCCATCTTGCTTTACTTAATGCATTTCTACTTCATGTACCTTGGTAATTCTTGGCTATATACTGTGCCACTTATATTTGGTGACTTCAGGCAGCAGCATGCCTCTTTTTGAAATACTTCCTCCCTTTTCTCCATTGCATTCTATGTAGGTCAATTCAGGATAAAGTCTCATATCATACATACGAAGTTATTAAACACCCAGAAGAAAAATAATGCCCCCGCATCCATTTTCACTAATAATTGGGGCAAGTAATAGATTTGGGAAAGAGCACAAATGATTTTATTATCTACGCACCAATTTGATGTTGATTGAGGAACATAGGGTTTCCTTCACAAGAGACTGAAGATGCTGGAATCTGGAGCAAAGGGTGAGCTGTGGAGGAACTTGGTGCTCAATTCCTCCAGCAGCTCAAATTTTGCTCAGCATTCCAGCATTTACAGTCTCTAGTGTCTGACTGACCATTTTTCTCTACAGATCCTGTCTAGATTTTGGTAAATCGGTTTATTATTGTCACATGTACCAAGGTACAGTGAAAAACTTTGCCTTGCATGCCATTCATACAGATCATTTCATCACATCAGTACATCGAGGTAGTACAAGGGAAAACCAATAACAGAATGCAGAATAAGGTGTTACAGTTACAGAGAAATAGCAGTGCAGGCAGACAATAAGGTGCAAGGTCATAATGAGGTAGATTGTGAAGTCAAGAGTCCATTTTATCATTCTAGAGGACTGTTTGACAGTCTTATAACAGCAGGATACTGACCCAGTGAGTTCCTCCAGCAGCTCCTATTTTGTTTCATTCACTCGAGCCTGATTTCTAAGGTTTCTTATTGTGTTACTCCATTGAAAGAAAAGTGCAGAAATAGAGTGCGAAGGGTAGAAATAACATACTTTTTCAGGGATTCAAATGGAAAACCAGCAACCGAAGGGTGGTTTTGTTTTTTGATTCACTCAGTTAGAAAATAACATTTCAACAATTTTTTCCTTTCCGTGTTCGATGATGGGAATCTACTTCCTAGGTATTGCTTGTTAAAATTCTGGCAGTTTTATTTTCACAGAGACCTTACATGTTGGTAGCAGGAAGAATGCAACTCTTTCAGTCTGATGCGAGTGATGCATTACAATATAGAAACAGTTCAATATCCTCTGAGGATACGCTATCAATTTGGTTTATCTCGAACATAGGTAACGCACCCTGATGTGATATTTCAATTTGTCACACAAAAGTATATCTTCAGGATTCTGTCATTAAAATGGTCCAAAAATCTGCCAGTTTAATATTCAATCCTCAATTGCTCCACCTTGTGTAGTTGCTTCCATTGTTGGGAGACTGAGAATGCACACACTCATTTTCCTCTGTGTCATTCAGAGCAATTAAGAAGAGAGGAGACTTCTATTCCATTGGCCTTCTCAGTATCTGCACATCGCTCTCAGACTATATTCTAAACATGGCAATAAATCTTCTTGTTTAAATTCCAATTTCTGGTGCTTAAGAAATTGTTGACATTTTTTTGTTATTCTGTTTTGACCAGCTTTGTGTCAGGCCTGAGTGTGGTGGTACATATCTTGTCTTTGAGGCAGGAGCTCAGGAGTTTGATTCTACTTCAGATATGTGAAGGAGAGCTGCAGTGTCAGAGTTGCTCTTTTTAGATATTTGAATGCATATTGCTGATATTTCACTCTAATATGTGATCATGAAAGGCTGCCTTGATACAAATTAACTTGGAGATCCTGTGGTGGGTTAATGATGTGGGAATAACGTGCAGCCGTCTCTCAGGCAATGAGGGCATAGTGGGCAAAAGCAAGTGAAGAAGAAGAAGCAGTAAGTTAAGTGTGGAAATAAGGGGAATGGGAAACATTTCGTGACAGAGTGGATTATTCACATCAGCATTTTGGACTAAAGTGTTCAATTTCACAAGGCTACAGAATATTTCAAAATTTATCAAATGATACACAGTGACATCGCCTCTTCATCTTCAAAATCTTGGGGTCCACTGCAAGAGCAGTGTTTGTTTGTTGTTTACATCAGATATCCATTCAGCCAAGAAATTATGATGTTGGAGTTGACATTTTGTGTTGATTCTAAAATCCCAATGGTATGCCAGCATAAAGTATAACAACTTTGTGCTTATTTGAAATCTCAATACACAGAGAGCTATTAGGCTGCATGGTTAGGCAGAGGTAGCATCCTTTGGGTAAGGCAATGAGTCCAGGCCCTGTTTGAATTTTGGGTGTTATTCAAAAAAAATGCCAGGCAATACTTTTGCTCTGTTTAAACTTTTATTTCCACAATTAATTCCACATTGTAGACCAATAGGCCTTTCACTCTATTCCTGTTTGTGGGAACTGGATCCACTACTTGCAGCATTATCTTGCACAAAATTAGTGAATGCAGTTCAAAATAATTCATTGCCTGTGAAATCCTTCCTGAAAGATGTGACATATGATATAAATGGAAACTCACTCAAGGTTTTCAGACAACCATATAAGCCATGAGAGATCTAAGACATGCTTTTGGTTACTTCATGCCTTTTCTTAAACCTTATCTTAAACTTATTAGACTTCGCCTTTATTACAATGTCCTGTATTTCTACTTGATAAAACAAAGAGTAATGAGCTTTAGTCCTGTGGTCTCTCTATCACAGACAAGGCAATTTCATCCTCCACCTGTCTCACTTCTTTCTGTGCCATAATTATTATCCTCCTCATAGTTTACATTTGAATTAAATAAATCCTAACTGGCTTTCTCTTGGACCTCTGAACAACACAATATTTCTGCTATAAACAGTCTGCTTAACCATTCCCCAACATTCATCTTAGTGTGTTTCCTTCTTTTCAGTGTAAACGTTACTCTCCCCTATACCACTCAATCACTCTGGTGTGACTTCCCCATGCTTATCAGTTTGAGGCTTGCAGTCTGGAGCATATCTGGTTTAACAATCCATCGCCACATCTTGCTGAATCAGATGAAGAACTATTGTCTCTCACTGTCAAAAGCTCCTGCAAGGTCCTTTTGAGCAAAGATAGCCAGTGACTTCTTTTCGCTGCTTTCCAGCATCTCCTTAAACAACTTTCCCCTGCCTCTTCCACTTGCATTTCCACAAAACGGATTTATCAGACCATCCATTTTGCTGTCTCTGCCGTTGCCAGCCAAGATAAA
This sequence comes from Pristis pectinata, assembly GCF_009764475.1. NCBI lineage: Eukaryota > Metazoa > Chordata > Chondrichthyes > Rhinopristiformes > Pristidae > Pristis > Pristis pectinata. The sequence continues at coordinate 65,195,373 of NC_067410.1, forward strand.
CTTGCTCCACCATGCTCCCTTCTCCAGCCTATTTAGTGGGCACTTGTCTGACAGCTTATCCAATGACAGGGCTGTCTTACCGTCAGATGCCATAACTCCTGATTTTATGTGGTGGATTGCCAAGGATACAGCACTATCCAACACATTCATCCAAGAAATCAATTGTCTTCTGCTATTTTGGTGGGGAGAAGGGTGCAGAAAGAACAATAAGTTTTCATGATTTATGTCTACCCACTTAATAACTTGCTTAGATAAAATTTGATTACTTGTCATGCTTTCTGTGAACCTATTTGCTTCTATTGGCTTTCCAACAAGCTAATTTCCTTTGTGAGCTTGTTTTGTTGCTTCTGCAATCTTTTCTGCTTCCTGCAAGATGCATGCAATAAATGATACTCTGTCTCCATGGTGCATGTTTGGCTGCCTCCCAAACAATGACTTCAGAGATATATGGAGCCTGTTGATTTGAAAACAACATAAGTAATTGCAGACCAATTTATGATAAGGATTAGAAGCCTTTCAGTAACAAGTGCAGGGAAAAAAACTTCAGAGAGAAGTGATCAATTATAAAAAGTGTCACAACTGTTGCTAAACCAGTAAGATAATAGGTTTAATGCTATAAGCTACAATAGCATAATGTTTCACTTAAAACTATAATGTGCTACAACTTCCAATTCAACAAGTGGTTCTTTTATTTCTTTAGATAGTAAATAAATTTTTGAAGTGCCTTTTATTGGAATATTTTATAAGCTATTTCATACATTTTGACTTTGTCTTTCTCCTCATGATGATGGCCATATCATATACAATTACTGAATAAGAATAAAGGTTGAAAATCTGCTGGGGAGGTACTTGAAATAAGTCTAGGACTCTTCCCCACAGTGCTTCCCCACTGCAGCACAACCAGATATTAAACACGTATGCAGCTAATCCCTTGGAATTCATTTTCACTTCACAAACCTACACCAATTTTTTTTTGTGTTATTAAAGTTTATGGGATCCAGGCATCCACTGACAAAGCCAATGTTTATTGTCCATTCCTCTTTGCCCTTGAACCAATTGACTTGCTAGGCTATTCAGAAGTCAATCCCATTGGTGGGTCTGGAGTCACCTGTAAATCAGATTGGGTAAAGATGGCAGATTTCCTCAGATGGGGTTTAACATAATCCAGTTGTTTTTGCTGTCATTATTCTTAAAGTTGTTCTCAGTTATTAGTGTAGGGGCAGGCACGGTAGTGTAGTGGTTAGCGTAATGCTTTACAGCGCCAGCGACCCGGGTTCAAATCCGGCCACTGTCTGTAAGGAGTTTGTACGTTCTTCCCGTGTCTGCGTGGGTTTCCCCTAGAATACTACGCAAAAAAGATGTATTTCACTGTGTGTTTCGATGTACATGAGACTAATAAAGATATCTTATTAGGTACATTTCAGCTCCATATTGTCAGAATGGGAAGTGAATCCAGTGCCGTCTGGATTACCCGTCAAGTAGTTTAACTGTTGTGTCACTACTTTTCCCCACAATATGCTACTTCAAAAGACATTTGTAAAGATTTTGGGTAACCAGTGGAAAAGTGAACATTAATGGAATTACTATAATCAAATCTCCCACCATTAATTCTCAGGGCCTAACCCAATGAGCAGCCACATAGCTACTGTTCCAACAAGAGCAGGTCAATGACTGAGTAGTCTGCAATAAGTGGCTCACCTTCTTATCCCAAAGCCTTTACAACTGGATAGCACATGTCAGGAGGTGATTTCATACTTTTACTTGCCTCTCTACTGTGCACATGCAGCTCCAATAATATTCAAAAAGCTCAATAGCCTGATTTGATACATGATTCATTATTCTAAACATTGACTCTTCCACCTTTACTGCACTGTTGCTGCAGGGGCTATCAATAAGATGTACTGCATTCAACTTGCCAAGGCATTTTTGAGCCCACCTGTCAAATTTGTGGATGGACCATTTCCAGGTTCCCTCCAAACCTCACATTGTCCTGACTTGGAAATACATTGCCATTCCGTCAGCGTCACTGGGTATAAATCCTGGAACTCGCGACCAAATAGCAGTTTGGGAGCATGTTCACCACATGGACCTCGAAGAGACAGCTCCCCACAATCTTCTGAAAGGCACTTTAGGATGGGCCTTACTAATAACTCACACATCCTTAACTTAATAAGAAAATCATAGAATTTTGTTCAACTTCATCAGATCTCTTAACCTTCAACTTTTTAGTCTAAATTTATAGCTGAAATCCCCAGAACTTATTCCAATAAATCCTTTCTTCACTCTCTCCGGGACCTTTCTAAAGTTAGGTGGCTAGAATTCGATGCAATATTCCGGTTGCAGCTTTCCAGATCTTTCAGCATAACTTCTATGCCCTTTAAGAATCCCAGGAGACCATTTATTTTACTAAAAACTCCCTCAATTTGTCCTCCCACTTTCAAGAATTAATATACACATACTGTCTACTTTTGTACACCGTTTAGAAGGTGTCAATTTGTCAACATTGTCTCACTTAATACTTTCTGAAAAAACTGTATCACTACAAACTTTTTACATATCAAGTTCCATCTGCCACTTGTGTGCCAGTTCAGTAGACTTATCTATGTGCTTTTGCAGTTTATACTTACCTGACTTAACTACATTTCAAAGCTTTATGTTATCTGCAAATTTGGAAATTTTACCCTGCAGACCCATTGCCAATCCATTAATATGTTGATAAAAACAGTGGTCCATGCACTGATTGCTGAGGAACATCCCTGCCTGCCATTCTCTTAACAATAGTCAGTTCCCACCATTCTCTGATTCCTTTCTTGAAGCCATTTTCCTATACACTCTCCACAATTTTGCTAACTAGCCTTTTGTGCGGGACTTAATTAAAAACCTTTTGACAATTCATTGGATGACATCGATTGCCTTCCCTTCATCAATCTTCTTTGTTGCATTAGGTTAATCAAACTTAGTTTGTCTTTAATAAATAAAAAGAGGAAATTTTGGAGCCACACAACAGGTGAGGGAACATTTGTAGAAAGAGGAACAGTTAATGTTTCATGTTGGATGCCCTTCATCAGAACTGACAAAATTATTGTTCTCATCTGTCTTTAAGTTGCAAAGAAGGTGGCATGAGGGAATATCAATGATACGGTGAGACCGGGTCAAATGGGTTAATGGGGGTCATTACACTCTTTTGCCCATGTTATTGTTGCTGATAGTAGGGCTATGGAACATATCCAACTGGTCAGTTTGTACTTACACAGAGAGAAAAATTAAGCCAATATCACAGATGGATGTGTTGCATCAGAAATGGCTAATTCTGAGTTACCTAGAGTTGGAGAGTTCAATATTGAGTCCAGAAGGCTGCAATGCGCCCAGATGGAAGACGAGGTGTTATATAGTCTTAGGGTAATACAGCATGAAACAGGCCCTACTGCTCAACTCAATCATGCCGACCAAGATGCCCATCTAAGCAAGTCCCATTTGCCCGCATTTGGCCCATTTTCCTCAAGCCTTTCCTACCCATGAGCCTGGCTAAGTCTTTTGAATGGTGTTATTGTACCTGCCTCAACAACTTCCTCTGGCAGCTCGTTCCATCTGTGCATCACTCTCTGCATCAAGAAGTTGTCCCTCAGGTCCTTCTTAAATCTTTCTCCTCACACCTTAAACCTATGCCCTCCAGTTTTTGATTCCTTTTCCCTGGGAAAAAGACTGTGCATTCACCCTGTCTCTACCCCTCATTATTTTATACACCTTTATAATATCATGTCTCAATCTCCTACGCTCCAAGGAATAAAGCCTGCCCAACCTTTGCCTATAACTCAGGCCCCGTGTGCTGGCAATATTCTCATCAATGTTCTTTGCACTCTTTCTATCTCAATGACGTTTTACCTATAATAGGGTAACCAAAACTGTACAGAATGCTCCAGGTGCTGCCTCACCAATGTCTTGTACAACTGCAACATTGTGTCCTATTTCCTACACTCAATGCCCTATCTGATAAAGGCCAGTGTACCAAATGCTGCCTTCACTTCCTTCTTAAAGTGCATTGGGTCTCCTTGTAACAGTGCAGGAGATAGATCAAAATGGGAGTGCGATGGAGAATTAGAGTGGAAAATCTTTGGCTTTAATAAATCAATGCTGGCTCTGAAAGAATTATGCTGCTCACGCAAAATTAGATTTTCGGGAACAGTGAGAAGCTGCTGAGTGGTACTGTGGCTTAGTATGCCAATAGAAATCATGGTTTCACCTCAAGCAACAAGGTTAAACTATTTTAAAGGTTGTCACTGTGAAAAGAGAACATAAGATGTTGAAGTTCACACCTATGCTGTTTGCCTTGGCAAAGGCTCTACTAAAGCTTTTCGTAGGGATTCTTTGGCTGCAGTTTCATAGTTAACTGTATGGTCAAAAACCAAATCTATTGGCATTCTTACAGGGTAATGAAACTTTCATTGTCATGACAGGAAATGGTTAACAAGGTTAGAGCACATAGAACTGAGGGTAATATACTGACATGAATATATTGTCAATGGACAAAAAGCAGAGAGTGGGAATAAATGGATCCTTGTCAGGTTGGCAGGCTCTGATTAATGGGATACCACAGTGAAGGGTGCTTGGGCTCCAGCTGTTAACAATGTATATCAACGATTTGGCTGAGGCGACCAAACATCAAAGTTTGCTATTGATACAAAGAAAGGTGAAACCTTGAGGAGTGAGAATGATGTAAAGAAGCTTCAAGAGGAAATGGACAAGCAAAGGAAAGAATATGGCAGATGTAATAAAATGTGGAAAAATGTGAGGTTATCCAAATTGGTGCACAAAGTAGAAAAGTGGAGCATTTTTTAAAGGATGTGAGATTAAGAAATGTTGATGATCAAAGGAACCCAGCTGTTCTTGTACACAAGTCACTAAAATCCAATATATAGGTGCAGCAAGAGATTAGGAAGGCAAATGGTATGTGGGTCTTTGTTACAGAAGGATTTGAGTAGAGAAGCAAAGATGTCTTACTCCTATTGCTTAGAGTATTGTGTACAGTTTTGGTCTCCTTACCAAAGAAAGGATGTACTTGTCGTAGAGGAAGTGCAGTGAAGATTCACTAGACTGGTTGCAGGCTTGGTGGGTTTGCTGTAGAAGAACTCATTGAAACTCCGACAGCTCAGTCACTGAGTTCATTCAAAATAGATTTCTGAATGTTAAGGCATTGGTATTGGTTTTCACTGAGGTACTGTTTGTACTGAGGTGCAATGAAAAACTTGTCTTGCATACATTCATACAGATCAATTCATTACACAGTGCATTGACGTAGTACAAAGTGTATTGAGGTAGTACAGGGTACAAACCATAATATAGAGTAAAGTGTTACAGCTACAGGGAAGTGCATGGTAGGTAGACAATAAGGTGCAAGGCCAAACAGGGTAGATTGTGAGGTCAAGAGTCCATCTCATCGTATAAGGGAACCATTCAATAGTCTTATCACCGTGGTATAGAAGCTGTCCTTGAGCCTGGTGGTATGTGCCATCAGGCTCCTGTATCTTCTGCCTGATGGGAGAGGAGAGAAGAGAGAATGACCTTGGTGGGTGGGGTCTTTGATTATTCTGGTTACTTCACCAAGGCAGCGAGAGGTATAGACAGAGTCCATGGAGGGGAGGCTGGTTTCCATCAAGGGAATCAATGGTAAATGCAGAAAACTGGCACTGAGGTACATGATGAGCCATCATTTTGATGAATGGCAGAGCAGGCTTCAAGGGCCAGATGGTCTCCACCAACTCCTAATTCTTACGTTCTTATTATGGCCATAAATTCCGGATCATTATCTTTGAACATTTAATTATAACTGAGTACACAACATTAAGAATAGAAAAGCTTTCACAATCTTTGCTGATGATGTTTTCAGTGAAGTTGGAGATAAATCATCACCTGCAAGATTGAGGCAAAACCATGGAGTAAATTATCTGTTTGTGCCACCTGGGAGATGCCTTTTATGAATATTATCACGAGGGCACCAGAAACCAATTCCTTTTAATGCCTCTCGGGATTTGGTTGTTGCCTGCAATCAGGCGATAGGGAATGGTGATATATTTCCAAACCAGGATGATGTATGAATTGAAGAGACACTTGTAAGTGGTGGTGCCCCCACTCGTGCTGCTGGACTTTCTCACTGTTAAACATTGCATCTTTGGGGGATGCCATTAATGGAGTACATTTAATCATTACTGTTTCTGTTTTAGGATAAAACATAGAACATAGAACATTACGGCACAGTACAGGCCCTTCAGCCCACAATGTTGTGCCGACATTTTATCCTGCTCTAAGATCTATCTAACCCCTCCCTCCCACATAGCCCCCTATTTTGCTATCATTCATGTGTCTATCTAAGAGTGTCTTAAATGTCCCTAATACAGCTGCCCCCACAACCTCTGCAGGCAGTGCGTTCCACGCACCCACCACTCTCTGTGTAAAAAATTTACCCCTGACATCCTCCTTATATATCTTCCTCCAATCACCTTAAAATTATGTCTCCATACACCTTCTTAACAACCCTATCGACCTGTGTGGCAACCTTGAGGGATCTATGGACGTGGACCCCAAGATCCCTCTGTTCCTCCACACTGCTAAGAGTCCTGCCATTAACCTTGTATTCTTCCTTCGAGTTTGATCTCCCGAAGTGCATCACTTCACACTTATCCAGGTTGAACTCCACCTGCCACTTCTCAGCCCATCTCTGCATTCTATCAATATCCTGTTGTAATCTACAGCAACCTTCTACACTATCCACAACACCACCAACCTTTGTATCATCAGCAAACTTACTAACCCACCCTTCCACATCCTCATCCAAGTCATTTATAAAAATCACAAAGAGCAAGGGTCCCAGAACAGTTGCCTGTGGAACACCTCTGGTCACCGACCTCCAGGCAGATTATGCTCCATCTACCACCACCTACTATCACCACCACCATCTACAACCTCTGTCTTCTATGGGCGAGCCAATTCTGAATCCACACAGCCAAGTTTCCCTGGATCCCATGCCTCCTGACTTTGTGAATAAGCCTTCTATGAGGAACCTTATCAAACGCCTTACTAAAATCCATGTACACCACATCCACTGCTCTACCATCATCAATTTGCTTTGTCACATCCTCAACAAATTCAGTCAGGCTTATGAGGCACCTCACAAAGCCATGCTGACTGTCCCTAATCAGCCTATGCTTCTCTAAATGCCCATAAATCCTGTTTTTAAGAATCTTCTCCAGTAATTTGCCCACCACTGAAGTAAGACTCACTGGTCTGTAATTCCCAGGGTTATCCCTATTCTTTTTTCTTAAACAAAGGAACAACATTTGCCAACCTCCAATCATCTGGCACTACTCCTGTGGCCAGTGAGGATGCAAAGATGTCACCAAAGGCGCAGCAATCTTTTCTCTCTCTTCCCGTAATAACCTTGGATATATCCCGTCCGGCCCCAGTGACTTATCTATCCTAATGTTTTTCATAAGTTCCAGAACATCCTCTTTCTTCACGTCGAAATACCCTAGCATATCAGCCTGTTGTACGCCACAAACGTCAAGGTCTCTCTCCCTGGTGAATACTGAAGCAAAGTATTCATTAAGGACCTCCCCTACCTCTTCCGATTCCAGGCATATCTTTCCTCTTTTATCCCTGATCGGTCCTACCCTCACTCTAGTCATCCTCCTATTCTTCACATACATGTAGAATGCCTTGGGGTTTTCCTTGATCCTACTCACCAAGAACCTCTCATGCCCCCTTCCAGCTCTCCTGAGTCCATTCTTAAGCTCCCTCCTGGCTACCTTGTAACTCTTCAGAGCCCTGTCTGATTCATGCTTTCTAAACCTCAGGTAAGCTTCTTATTTCCTCTTGACAAGATATTCTACATCTTGTGTCAACCACGGTTCCTTCACTCTACCATCCTTACCCTGCCTCAATGGGACAAACCTATCCAGATGCCCATGCAAGTATTCCTTAAACAACCTCCACATTTTTGCTGTGCACTTCCCCAAGAACATCTGTTCCCAATTTACGCTCAGGATAAGATATCTTCATTAGTCACATGTACATCGAAACACACAGTGAAATGCACCTTTGTGTAGAATGTGCCGGGGGCAGCCCACAATAGTTGCCACGCTTCCGGCGCCAACATAGCACGCCCACAACTTCCTAACCCATATGTCTTTGGAATATGGGAGGAAACCGGAGCACCCAGAGGAAACCCACGCAGTCAAAGGGAGAATGTACAAACTCCTTACAGACAGTGGCCAGAATTGAACCCGGATTGTTGGCGCTGTAATAGCGTTACACTAACCACTACACTACCGTGCCTGCCAGAGAGTGAAATCTGGTGGCCAGGGTCACCTGCCATAAATGCACTCAGAGCCATTTTCTTTTCAATTTGCTTGTCATTGGTGAATGTTGGTGTTTTCCTTTCACTATACTGATGTCTGCATTGCTTCTGTGGACTTTTTAGCAGAGTTTCACTTTGTTCCAGCTGACTGAGTTTAGTGCACTTTGTGGGAGATTTGTGGTATTGTTTTTCAGACAAGTCACAGCAAGGTTCTGCAACCTATCAGATTGAAGATTTTGCTCTGAGCAGATGTAGAATCCAAGTTAGGAAGTAGAGAACAGTAACTATGAATTATATTTAAATCTTGAAATGATAGCAAAATAAAGATTAACAAAAGCAGATTTGATTAAACGAGGGAGAAGAAAGAGTTAGCAGAAAACTTTTTAAAAAATGACATCTCAAGTGTAATTAATATGCAAAGGGCTGAAATTCAACATTTGTAAATATAAACTGTCAGGGCCAAAGCAGTTGTAATTATTGCTTAGCTTACTGTTGAAGATGCACTTACACTTGACTTAATCAAACCGAACTTTTTCTAGTGACTTTAATTATGTATCCCACATTCAAACATTGCATTAATCTTTGGTGCAAGGTCTATTGGTTCCCCTCCAATCTGCACACTATCCTGACTTGAAAGTACGTCTCAGTTCCTTCATCACTGTGTATCTATCCAGGAACTCCCTACCCAACAGCTCTGAGGATTTGTCTTCACCAAAGGACTACAAGTTCAAGTAGGTAGGTCACCAGCATCTTGGCATGGGCAATAATGCCAGCTTAGAGTTTGTGTTCACATATCTGTGAAACATTTTGAATTAACAAACAATATTCCTACCCAAGGGTTTCTCTAGGGCCAGTTTCACTGACATCAAATAGAGTTCTATTGCTCATCAAACAGCAATCCATCCTGAACACTAATCTGTGAGGAAGATAGCAATGGACCATTCAGAAATAGGCTGGTAGAATGGAAATCCACGTGGCAGATGAATTTTAATACAGAAAAATGCGTGGTGTTACATTTTGAAAGAAATAACATTAAGAGGCAACAGGAGGAACATAGAAATCTGGGAATTTATATGTATGTGTCATTGAAGATGGCAGGGCAGATTGAGAAATCATTTAAAAAAAGTGCACAGGATCCTAGTTTTAAATTGAGGCATGGAGTATAAGAGCAAAGAGAATAAGAAATAGTAGCTGTAGGGCACAGGGGCCATAAAGACGGCTCCACCATTCAACAAAATCATAGTTGATCTCACCTTGGCAGCTCCACTTTCCTGTCTGTTCCTCATAACCCCTGACTCCTCACCAGATCTATCTCAGCCTTGAATATGTTCAATGATTTAGCCCTTACATTCTCTCGGGTAGAGAATTCCAAACTCTGACCCTCTGAGAGAAGTTCCTCATCTTTATTTTAAATGGACAATCTCTTTTTCTGAAACTCTGCCCCCATTCTTGACCTCCCCCGTGAGGAGCAGTCCCCTCAGCATCTACCCTGTCAAGCCTCAGATGGATCTTGTATGTTTTAGTGAGATAACCTCTCATCTTTTTAAACTCCATGAAGTCATGATGAGCCTTCATAAGACGCTGCTTCAGCCACAAAAAGAGCATTGTGTCCAGATGTGGAAAGCACACTTCAGAGGGGGTGCAGGAGAGATTGACTGGTCTGATTTCTGGAATCAAGGACTTCAATTACATGAAAAGAATTCTGAAACTGGAGTCTGGATTGTATATATTGCATGAACTTTGTTGCTCAACAATTTTACAAATAATCTTAACAGATGTTTACAACACAGTTACCTACGAAGTTCCTTTCTATCATAACAGAAAAAATATGAAAAGAAATGTAAGATCTTATTAAAACTTGTTGTGGAAGCAAAAGTGATGGAGCTCTCCTCAGTTGAGAAAATGAACTGATGAGGAGCCAAAGTCCAATTGAGTTGGGCACTGTGAAGTCCAAATGGCAAGGCACCACGGGTGTGGGGGGCAGTGGGGGGTGGAAACACTGACTGGGTGGAGCATCACCTAAGTCTGATTGGGTGGAGCACTGTCATTGCCTGTGTGGGTAGGGCACTGTCAGGCCTGATCATTTCACCAACAAATAGAACAACTGTGAAAGGTCAAATAGACTCCCCAACCAATAGAAATAGTTTTCCTTTCCTATCAGTTCACAACATCCTGAATGCTTCAATCCTTTCACCCCTTAGCTGTTCAGATTTCAAAGATTACAGTTGTTGTTTATGTGATCACTTCTTGGGAGTATCGGGAGGAGGAGTTGAGCAGAGCAGTGAGAGAGCAGGAGCCTTGAAAAAAGAGCCATTTGTACAAGCTGTGTTTTTGATTGGCTAAGTGTGTAACAACTCAGCCAATAAAAGGAAGGTAAGGTCAGGTGGAGCGGCCATTCTGGAGTGGCCATTGTGAGTGTGGGTTTGGCTCAAGAGCTTCTACAAGGTGGCACTGGTGAGGAGCAAGTAAGGTTTTTATTTCCCTGTTAATCCGTGACCTTTGACTTAGTTTAGACAAAATGGCAGTCAGGGCAGTGGAATGCTCCTCTTGCAAGATGTAGGAAGTCCTCATGGTCTCCTTGATGAGAACATTGGTGGGAAGTGCAACCAGCTACAGCTCCTGAAAGATCGGGTGAAGGAACTGGAGGTGTAGTTGGACGTACTCAGGATTAACTGGGATGCTGAGGACAACATAGATGAGAGTTTTAGTGAGGTGGTCACACCTAAGGTGCAGGCTACAGATAGAAGGGTGACCACCAGGAAAAGTTAGGGGAGCAGGCAGACAGTGCAGGGTTCCCCTGTGGCCATTCCCCTCACTAACGGATATACCTCTTTGGATACTGTTGGGGGGGAATGACCTTTCAGAGGCCAGCAACAGTATCCAGGTCAGTTGCACCATGCCCGGCTCTGAGGCAAAGAAAGGAAGGGTGAAGTCAGGCAGAGCAATATTGATAGGGGATGGGCGCAAGAAGGTGTTTCTGTGGTCGCAGTCGAGACTCCAGCATGGTGTGTTGCCTCCCTGGTGCCAGGGTCAAGGATGTCTCGCAGTGGGTGCAGGACATTCTGAGAGGGGAGGGTGAGCAGCCAGAGGTCGTGGTCCATATAGTTACCAATGACATAGGCTGGAGCAGGGATGAGGTCCTGCAAAGAGATTTCAGGGAGCTCGGTAGAAAGTTAAAAAGCAGGACTTCCAGGGTTGTAATCTCAGGATTACAGCTGTGCTAGTGAGGTGAGAAATATATACATAGTGCAATTCAAAACGTGGTTAAGGAGCTGGTGCAGGAGGGAGGGCTTCAGATTTATGAATCATTGGGCTCTCTTCCAGGGCAGGTGGGACTTGTACAAACAAGGTGGTTTGCACCTGAAGTGCAGGGGAACCAGTATCCTTGCCGGGAGGTTTGCTGGTGCTACTTGGGAGGGTTAAATCTAGAGTAGCAGGGGCATGGGAACCACAGCAGCAGGGCAATGGGTGATAGGGATGAGGGCAAGAGAGATGGTATGACAAGTAAGATTGAAAGGAAGGACAGCGGGGTACAGGCTAATAAACACGGTGGGACTGATGGGCTGAAATATGTTTATTTCAATGCTAGGAGTGTTAAGGGTAAGGAGGACGAACTTAGAGCCTGGATCAGTACATGGAATTACGATGTTCTTGCCATTACAAAGACCTGGTTGTGTGAGGGACAGGACTGGCGGCTCAACGATCCTGGGTTTCATTGTTTTTGACGTGATATAGAGGGGGTAAAAGAGGTGGAGGGTCTCACTATTGATAAGGGAGAATGTCACAGCAGTACTCAGAGAGGACACACTGAAGGGCTCATCCACAGAAGCAATTTGGGTGGAGCTCAGAAATAGGACAGGTGCAATTACACTGATGGGATTATACTATCGGCCCCCCAGTAGCCACCGAGAGGTGGAGGAACAGATATGTAGACAGATCATCGAAAGGGGCAGAAACAACAGGGTTGGCATAGTGGGTGACTTTAACTTCCCCAGTATTGATTGGAACTTCCTTAATACAAGAAGTTTAGATGGGGCAGGATTTCCTCAGTGCATCCAAGAGGGGTTCTTGAAATAGTACGTGGAGAGTCCAACTGGAGGAGAAAACATACTGGACCTAGTTTTGGGAAATGACCACAACTAGTTATGTTTTAAGATAGTTATGAGCAAGGATAAAATTGGATCTTACGGGAAGGTACTTAATTTGGGGAGGGCAAATTACGACAAAATAAGACAGGAACTAAGGGGCATTGATTGGGAGCAGCTGCTGTCGGACAAGTCCACATTTGACATGTGGGAGTTGATTAAAGACCAGCTGATCAGAGTTCAGGATTGGCATGTTCCAGCAAGGAGTAAGGACAAGGATGGTAAGGGAAACTTCGATGATCTGAGAGGTCCTAAATTTAGTCAGGAGAAAAAGGAAGCATACATAAGATTTACAAAGCTAAAATCAGACTAGGCCCTTGTGGAATATAAAGATAGCAGGAAAGTGCTCAAGCAAGGTCAAAAGGAGCCATGAAATGTTCTTGGTGAGCAGGATCAAGGAGAATCCTAAGGCACTTTATTTCTTTGTCTTAATATAACAAGGGAGAGGGTAGATCTACTCAAGGATAAAGGAGGGAATTTGTGGTTGGAGTCAGAGCAAGTGGCTGAGGTACTAAATGAGTACTTTATGTTGGTATTTACTAGGGAGAAGGATTTGGAAGATAATGAAAACAGAGTGAGGCATGCTAATGTACTGGGACATTTGGAGATGAAAGAGGAGGTAGTGCAGGGTCTTCTGAAAAACATTAAGGTGGATAAGTCCCCAAGGCCTGGTGGCATATATCCCAGAATATTGAAAGAAGCAAGTGAGGAGATTGCTAGGGCTTTGACGAGGATCAACTGTATGTTTCCTCACTAGCAACAGGGGAGGTCCCAGAGGACTGGAGAGTAGTAAATGTTGTGCCTTTGTTCAAGAAGGGAAATAAGGATAATTCAGGTAATTATAGGCCAGTGAGTCTCATGTCGCTGGTGGGGAAGCAATTGGAGAGGATACTTAGGGGTAGGATTTATGCTTATTTGGAAAGGCATGGCCTGCTTAGGGACAGTCAGCATGGCTTGGTGCAGGGCAGGTCATGCCTTACAAACTTGATTGAGCTTTTTGAGGAAGTGACAAAGGTGCTTGATGAGGGTAAGGCAGTGGACGTTATCTACATGGACTTTAGTATTTGATAAGGTCCCTCAGGGTAGGTTGATTCAGAAGATAAAGATGCATGGGATCCAGAGTGAATTGCAAGTTTGGATTCGGAACTGGCTTGCCCATAGAAGGCAGAGAGTAGGGGTGGAAGGCTGTTATTCTAGCTGGAGGTCCGTGACCAGTGGTGTTCCGCAAAGATCAATGCTGGGACCTCTGTTGTTTGTGATACGTATCAATGATTTGGATGAAAATGTAGCTGGGTGGATTAGCAAGTTTGCAGATGACACCAAGATTGGTGGAGCTGTGGACAGTGTAAAAGACTATCAAAGAATACAGGGGGATATAGATCAGTTACAGATATGGGCAGAGAAGTGGCAGATGGAGTTTAATCCAGGCAAGTGTGAGGTGTTGCACTTTGGGAGGTCAAATGAAAAGAGAAAGTGTGCCGTTAATGGCAGGCCCCTTAATAACATTGAGGTACATAGGAATCTTGGGGTCCAGGTCCATAGTTCACTGAAAGTGGCTATGCAAGTGGATGAGGTTGTAAAGAAGGGGTATGGCATGCTTGCCTTCATTAGTAGGGGTGTTTGAGTATAAGAGTAAGGAAGTCATGCTGCAGCTATATAAAACTTTAATCAGACTGCAGTTGGAGTATTTTGGACAGTTCTGGTTATCCCATTATAGGAAGGATGTGGTGACCTTGGGAAGGGTGCAGAAGAGGTTTACCAGGATGTTTCCTGGATTAAAATGGGTAGCAAATACAAGCCAGGAAACTACTGGCCAGTGAGCCTGACACTGGTGGTGGGTAAATTGCTGAATTTTGGGGATTCTGAGAGACAGGATCTACCAACAATTGGAGAGACAGTGTCTGATTCTGGACAGTCAGCATGACTATGTGTAGGAAGTTGTGTCTGACAAATCTCTTAGAGTTCTTTGAGGAGGTAACCAAGAGTGTAGATGAGGGTAGGGCACTGGATGTTGTCTCTATGAACTTTGGTAAGGCCTTTGACAAGGTCCCTCATGGCAGGCTAGTCTGGAAGGTTAGATTGCATGGGATCCGGGGGAGATAGCGGATTGGGTTCATAATTGGCTCAGTGGAAAGAAGCAGAGGATGATGGTCAAGAGTTGTCTCTCAGACTGGAGGCTGTGTCTAGTGGTGTGCCACAGGGGTCGGTGCTGGGACCTTTGTTCGTAATTTATATAAATGATTTGGATGTGAATGTACAAGGCATTGTTAGTAAGGTTGTGGATGATACTGAAATAACTGGTGTAGATACTGTAGGAGGTTTTGAAAAATTACGGGGGGGGGGGGGGCGCTTGATCAGCTAGTTATGTGGGCTGAGGATTGGCAAATGGCTTTCAATCCAGATAAATGTGAGGTATTGCATTTTGGGAGATCAAACCAGGATAGGACTTATACAGTGTATGGTAGGGCCCTGGGGAGTGTTATGGAACAGAGGGACTTAGGAGTGCAAGTGCATAGTTCACTGAAAGTGGTGTCACAGGTAGATAGGGTGGTGAAGAAGGCGTTTGGTACACTGGCCTTCATCAATCAACGCATTGAGTATAGGAGTTGGGAAGTTATGATGCAGTTATATAAGACATTGGTGAGGCTGCACTTAGAGTATTGCGTACAGTTTTGGTCACCCTATTATAGGAAAGATGTTATTAAACTTGAAAGAGTGCATAGAAGATTTACCAGAATGTTGCCTGGATTTAGGGGCCTGAGTTACAAGGAAAGGTTGCATAGATTAGGACTTTATTCCCTGGAATGTAGGAGATTGAGGGGTGACCTGACAGAGGTATACAAGATCATGAGGGGCACAGACAAGGTTAAACCTATGCCCTCTTATTTTTAGCACCTCCTCCCAGGGAGGTGTTGCTAAAAACAAGAGGGCATAGGTTTAAGATCAGAGGCGAGAGATTTAAAAAGGACATCAGGGGCAGCTTCTTCATGCAAAGGGTAGTGTGTATTTGGAATAAGTTGCCAGAAATAGTGGTTGAGGTGGACATATGAACAACATCAAAAGCCATCTAGATAAGTACATGGATAGGAGAGGTTTAGAGGGCTATGGGCCAAACACAGGCAGATGGGACTAGCTTGCTGGGCAACACAGTCGGCATGGACAAATTGGGCCAAAGGGCCTGTTTCCATGCTGTATGAATCTATGACTCTGAGTCTATGACTGGAGGGTATGAGCTTTAAGGAGAGGTTGGACAAACTTGAGTTGTTCTCCCTGGAGCTGATAGAGGTTTTTAAGATTATGAGGGGCATAGATAGAGTAGACAATCAGAACCTTTTCCCCAGGGTAGAAACGTCAAATACCATGGGACATACTTTTCAGGTTGGAGGGGGGATGTTTAAGGGCTATATGAGGGGCAAGCTTTCTATGCAGAGAGTGGTAGGTGCCTGGAATGGTTTACCAGGGGTAGTAGTGGAAGCAGGCAGTTCGGTGGAGTTTAAGAGGCTTTTAGATAGACACATGAATATGAAGGGAATGGAGGGATATGGATGATACACAGGAGGAGGACATTTAGTTTAAATTGGCATCAATCGGCACAACATCATTGGCCAAATGGCCTGTCCAGTGCTGTACTGTTCTATATTCTATGTTCTCATAATGTCACTGATAATTGTCATTGTGTAAAAGCCACATTATATTTCCTCCAAGGCTCATTTAGTTGTGAACTGCTCATCGTGCTCCATGTATGGCCAATTTGCAGCTTTGCATAGCTTGAGCCTAATTTCTACCCAATTTCATTTCAGAGCTGGACACAAGCACCACCCAATAACAACATCTTGCATAATTTTCTACACCTGTCTATGATACTTTGATGTGGAAATATGGACTGCAAAACTATTTGGCTGCTGCTAATTTTATCATTCCACAATTCTGGTTCTTGTGTGTTCCAAGTAGACAACCTCATGTGCTACTGTTGAAATCTATTCACCCAGTTTTGCTCAGTCACTTAACCTATTTATATTATTTGGCAATTTAGTGTTTCTGCTTACACTGACAATTGTTGTCTTTGTGTCATTGGAAAACTTGGATATGTGCTTTTCCATCCCTTAATGCCTGTCATTTATACAGGAAATAATTGTGGCTCAGCACAGATTCTGTGGGTACACCTTGGCAAGTTACAAACCAGCTCACTACCCACCACCAACCCCAACCCCCCCCCCCCCCAACCAGTCTCTACTTCCTATCACTCAGACAGTTTCCTAACTGGTGCAATAATTTGCTTTTGATCCTATGAGTTTCAGCTTCACCTAACAGTCATTTATGTGGGACTTTATCAAGTGTCTTCAGGAAATACATTTGAGCAACATCATATTCCCCCCCCCCCCTTCACTATTTTAGACACCTCATCAAAAAAATGTTAGTTATGTCCTATCCTTTAGAAATACATGCTGACCTCCTTCATCAGCTGACAATTTCTAAGGTATTCAATCTCACAATCCTCAGTTATGGATTCTGGTAATTTCTGAACAATAGATGTTAGGCCAACTGATCTATAATTCCTCACACACCTTCATCAAATTTCAGAGTGTAGAGCAGTTTTCCAATCCCAAATCAAGGGACCCTGAAGGTATTATTGTTAGGGGATCTGCATTGTTCTAACCTTCTTAAAACACTTAGATGGAAACAGTCTAATCCTGAGGATTTGTTTTTCCCTTTGTACTTACTGAAAATATAAAAAAAAGCGGATGCTGGAAATCTGAATGAAAGGTGCTTGACTTGAACTTTGTTTCCCTTTCCATAGATGCTGCCTGACCTGCTGAGTTGTTTCCAGTATTTTCTGATTTTATTTTTCTCTTGCTTTTATTTTACAGATGCTAATTTTGGCTAGTTTCTCTCCCTGATTGGATATTACCTTCCTCAGGATGTCTGGATATTACCTTCCTCAGGATGTCAATATAGATGCAAATCAATGAGCCAGATTGCAATTATGTGTCATTGATGGTTCCATGGGGAACTGCTTAGTGGTGTACAAGATGATAAAAGGCATAGATTGAGTGGACAGTCAGAGACTTTTTCCCAGGGCAAAAATGGTTAACACAAGGGGGCATAATTTTAAGGTGATTGGAGGAGGGTATAAGGGGGAGGTCAGAGGTAATTTTTTTACACAGAGAGTGGTGAGTGTGTGGAATGCACTGCCAGCAGAGGTTATGGAGCCAGATACATTAGTGACATTTAAGAGACTCTTAGATAGCCGCAAGAATGATGGAGAAATGGAGGGTTATGTGGGAGGGAAGGGTTAGATAGATCTTGGAGCAGGGTGAAATGTTGGCACGACATTGTGGGCTGAAGGGCCTGTACTGTGCTGTAATGTTCTATGTTCCGTGCTGGCTAATGATTCAGCTTCCACTAAAATGTGAAAGTCTGAGATGACCTGGAAGACCAGATGCTGATGTACCAGATCTTCTGCTCCACTGGAGTACTCAGCACAGAGATACTGAGGAAAGTGTTGGATGCAGTTTGCGTCCAGTTCCCCAAATTTATACATTAACTTGGAAGGGGTGACCAACCTTGAGTAAAAAAAGTGCAGGGAAGCAGCTTACTTATTTTTTGTAATATTTCTTCTTGTTTTAATCAAGTTATATAGATTCGTACAGCACAGAAAAGGGCCCTTCAGTCCACCTTTTGCCCATCTACCCTAATCCCATTTACCTGCATTAGGAGTGTATCCTAGAACTTTAAGGTGTGTTTGATTAGATTTATAATTCTTTCTTTTTTTCATTTAAAGTCTTTTTTTATTGCTACTGAAGCATACTTGAACTGTTTATTTATGTTTCCAATTGAAAACAGTTCAAATGTCTTTCAGGAGTAAAAAAATGCAGGTCTTGGAAATCTGAATTAACAAAACAGAAGCTGATACTCAGCAGGTCAGGCAGCATTTGCGGAGGAAGAAACAGAAGGTAACATATCAGGTCAGTGACCATTCATCAGAGCAGGAAAAGTGAGAAATCAAGCAGGTTTTAAGTTGCAGAGAAGTGGGAAGAGGTTACTCGTTTATTATTGTCACATGTACTGCGATACAGTGAAATGATTTTGCTTGCATGCCATCCAGACAGATCATTCCATACATAATTACATTGAGGTAGTAAAAAGAAAAACAGAATGCGGAATGTAGTGTTGCAGTTACAGAGAAGGTGCAGTGCAGGTAGACAAATAAGGTGCAAGGGCTACGATGAGGTAGATTGGGAGATCAAGAGTTCATCTATTTGTGTATGAGAGGTAATTAGCAATTGGTAATTGGTTTATTATTGTTACATGACATGTACCGAGATGCAGTGAAAAGCTTTATTTTGCCTGCCATCCATACAGATCATTTCAAGACACAAGTAGATGGGAATTAGTACAAAAGGAAAACCGATAACAGAATCAATGATTATAATAGATAAGACATATTTACTAGTCACATGTACATTGAAACACACAATGAAACACATCTTTTGCGCAGACTATTCTGGGGGCAGCCCACAAGTGTCGCTACGCTTCCAGGCCCACAACTCCTAACCTGTACATCTTTGGAATATGGGAGGAAACTGGAGCACTCAGAGCAAACCCATGCAGACATGGGGAGATGAATAGATCTGTTGAGTGCAGCTTGCAAAGAATCGCCATGATCCGGTGCCTATGTCCAATCAAGAGTCTGATAACAGTGGGATACAAGCTGTCCTTGAGCCTGGTGGTATGTGCACTCAAGTTTTTGCATCTTCTGACCGATGGGAGAGGGGACAAGAGAGAATGACTGGGGTGGAAGGGATCCTTGATTATGATGGCTGATTTCCCAAGTGAATGTCTGTGATAGGGCAGAAACCACGGTTGTCTAAGCAACTCAATGGCTTTCATTGCTGTCTCATTAATCATAGGTGATCTGTCTGGAGGGATGTAAACAGAGGGAGATGAATGGGGGCTGTTAGAGAAGAAAAAACACAAACAACATACAGGACCTATGAGACGCAAAACACAGCAGTGGTTGGGAACCGGAAATAAAAGAGAATGCTGGAATGCACAGGTAGCATCTGTGGAGTGGGAAAACTGAGTTAACATTACAGCTGTTTGATAGCAAGAAGCTGTCAAAATGCCACCAGGGAGCACAAGGGGATGGTGGGGTGGTCTCAGGATCTGACACCTGTGCATGGCTCACTCTACTTCACCAGATGCTTTTCAGATGGGATGGATCAGTTCAACCAGATCTTTCTATCAGATCAGTATAGAACAGGTGGTGGTCACCATGGACAGAGTGTGGGTGCCCAAAATGATCTGATTCAGCAACAAGTCTACCATTTCATTCTTTTTATTTACAATATCAAAATGAGCTGTTTCAGAAGTTTAGCATTTATTAATTTTTCCTCACAGTTAATAAATTGCCAAATTCTCCCATTACTGGTAGCAGAATGTGTATTCCAGATTGTAATTGGTAATTTGGATATTATTGTGATACAGTGAAAAGCTTTGTTTTGCATGTCACCCTGAAAGATAATTCCAAAACGTAGGTACATTGAGGCAGTACAAAAGGAAAGAAAACAGAATGCGGAATACAGTGTTACGGTTACAGAGAAAGTGCAGCGTAGGTAGACAAATAAAATGCAAGGGCCACGATGAGGTATATTGGGAGATCAAGTGATCAGGAGTTTATCTTTTAGTGTATGGGAGGTCCATTCAAGTGTTCGATAACAATGGGAGAGAAGCTGTCCTTGAGTGTGGTGGTACATGCTCTTAGGCTTTTGTATCTTCTGCCCGACAAGAGAATGGGGAAGGGAGAATGACTGGGCTGGGAGGGGTCCTCGATTATGTTGGCTGCTTTCCCAAGGCAATGACAAGTGTAGATGGAGGGGATTTTGTTTTGGGTGACGGACTGGGCTACGTTCACAACTCTACACTCTTGGGGAGAGCAGTTGCCTTACCAAGCTGTGATGCATCTGGATAGAACCATAGAACCCTTCTAGTCTGTGCCGAAACTTTATTCCGCAAGTCCCATTGACCTGCACCCAGTCCATAACCCTCCAGACCTCTCCCATCCATGTATCTATCCAATTTATTCTTAAAACTTGAGAGTGAGCCCGCATTTACCACATCAGATGGCAGCTCGTTCCACACTCCCACCACTTCCTGAGTGAAGAAGTTCCCCCTAATGTTCCCCCTAAACCTTTCCTCATTCATCCTAAAGCCATGTCTTAAGTACTTATCTCTCCTAATCTAGGTGGAAAGAGCCTGTTTGCATTTACTCTGTCTATACCCCTCATCATTTTGTAAACCTCTATCAAGTCTCCCCTCATTCTTCTGTGGTCCAAGGAATAAAGTCCTAACCTGTTCAATCTTTTCCTGTAACTCAACTCCTGAAGACCCGGAAACATTCTAGTAAATCTTCTCTGCACTCTTTCAATCTTACTGATATCCTTCCTATAGTTAGATGACCAGAACTGCACACAATACTCTAAATTTGGCCTCACTAATGTCTTATACAACCTCACTATAACATCCCAACCCCTATACTCAATACTTTGATTTATGAATGCCAGGATTCCAAAAGCTTTCTTTACAACCCTGTCTACCTGTGATGTCACCTTCAGGGAATTATGTATCTGAACTCCCAGATCCCTTCGTTCCTCCGCAGTCCTCAGTGCCCTACCATTTACTGTGTATGTCCTACCTTGATTTGTCCTTTCAAAATGCAACACTTCATACTTGTCTGCATTCAATTCCATCTGCCATTTTCTGTTCCATTTTTCCAGTTGGTCCAGATCCCTCTGCAAGCTTTGAAAGCCTTCCTCATTGTCTACAACACCTCCAATCTTAGTGTCATCACCAAACTTGCTGATCCAATTTACCACATTATCATCTAGATCATTGATATAGACAACAAACAACAATGGCCCCAGCACAGATCCCTGAGGCACACCACTAGTCACAGGCCTCCAGTCCGAGAAACAATCTTCCACTACCACTCTCTGTCTTCTCCCACACAGCCAATTTCAAATCCAGTTTACAACTCCTCCATGGATACCTAGTGTCTGAACCTTCTGAACTAACCTCCCATGTGGGTTCTTGTCAAAGGCCTTACTAAAGTCCATGTAGATAACAGCCACAGCCTTTCCTTCATCTACTTTCTTGGTAACCTCCTCGAAAAACCCTACAAAATTTATTAAACACGATCTACCACGCACAAAGCCATGCTGACTATCCTTAATCAGCCCTTGGCTGTCCAAATACTTGTATATCCGATCTCTCAGAACACCTTCCAATAATTTACCTACTACTGATGTCAGGCTCACCGGCCTGTACTTACCTGGTTTACTTTTAGAGCCTTTTTTAAGCAATGGAACAACATGAGCTACCCTCCAGTCCTCTGGCACCGCACCCGTAGCTAAGTTCATTTTGAATATATCTGCCAGGGACCCTGCAATTTCTGCACTAGTCTCTCTCAAGGTTCGAGGAAATATTTTGTCAGGCCCAGGGGATTTATCTACCTTTATTCACTGTAAGGCAGCAAGCACCTCCTCCTCTTTAATCTCTGCATGTTCCATGACACTACTGCTTGTTTCCCTTCCTTCCATATCCGCTATGCCAGTTTCCTGAGTAAATACTGATGCAAAAAAACTGTTTAAGATCTCCCTTGTCTCCTGAGGATCTATACATAGCCGACCACTCTGATCTTCTAGGGGACCAATTTTGTCCCTTACTATCCTTTCACTCTTAATATACTTGTGGAAGCCCTTCGGGTTTACCTTCACATTATCTGCCAGAGCAACCTCATGTCTTCTTTTTGCCTTCCTGATTTCCATTTTCAGTATTTCCTTACTTTTTCTATACTCTTCAAGTACTTCATTTGTACCTAGTTGCCTATACCTGCTATACACCTCTCTCTTTTTCTTAACCAGATCGCTAATATCCCTTGAAAACCAAGGTTCCCTATGCCTGTTAACATTGCCTTTAATCCTGGCAGGAACATGCAAACTCTGCACTCTCAAAATTTTGCCTTTGAAGGCCTTTCATGGATGCTTTCTATGGTGCATCGATAAAAGTTGGTGAGGATCAACAGGAACATTCCGAATTTCCTTAGCCTTCTGAGGAAGTAGAGGCGCTGGTGTGCTTTCTTGGCCATAGCATCCACGTGACTGGACAAGGACAAGTTGTTGGTGATATTTACACCTAGGAACCTGAAGCTGTCAACCATCTCCACCTCAGCATCGGAGAGTCATTGCCTCCCAGCTGTGCCCAGGCCTTTTCTCTCCTAGTTCACTACTTCTGCTGATGGAGATGCTGTCTGGCACAAGATTACCTGTGAATCATGTGTTCTCTATGCCCGGTGCATGTGTGGATCACCTTCTTCTCCTGAAACTTCCTTTAATAACTGCTACATTCTTGCACTCAGACAGAACAAGAGCACTTGCTGACATTGGTTCTGTTCTGGAGGGCTGCACTCAGTTTTTAGATTGGATATGTGCAGATGGAATGCAGCATTCCTCATGACTTTTGGGTAGCACAGTGGCACAGCTAGCAGAGCTGCCGCTTCGCAACTCCAGCGGCCTGGGTTCAGTCCTGACCTGCGGTGCAGTCTCTGTGAAGTTTACACCTTCTTCCTCTGACCACATGGGTTTTCTCCAGGTGCACTAGTTTCCTCCCACATCCCAAGCATGTGCAAGTTTAATTGGCCACTGTAAATTTCCCCTAATGTGTAGATAATTAGTAGAATTTGAGGGGATTTGATGTGAATATAGGGAGAATAAAATGAGATTCGTGTAGGATTAGTGTAAATGAGTGTTTGATGGTTGGCGTGGACTCGGTGGGATGAAGGAATGGTTTCCATGTCATATGACTCCATAATTCTCTGATACTTTCCATCATATCTTTCATAGATACTTTGTTTAGGAATGATAAAGACAGCATTAGCCATAACCAAATAATATGTTATTGTCGTTCCCATTTGATTTTGCACGTGCAGTTTTTGAAAGTGTTTTCAGTACGTATTTATTTTTATGGAACATTTCAGTGGCTGTGATAGAACTGAATTACTGTCAGCAATGACAAGTTTGTCTCAGATGCTTCTGCTTGTATTTGCATGTTCTTTTGGGTTTTCTTGCATTAAATCTAAGTTCTCTGAGTTAGTTATGCTGAAGTATACCATTGATACTCAACTTTCAGCTGGCTGTAAATGATGTTGTAGCGACTCACCGTCCAAACAAGCGAACCGGCTCGGCGGTCGGGTCGCGCGTCGTCGGAGTGGCGAGGCCCAAGATGGCGCTGGGCCTTCGTCTTCCCCGAGCGACGGGGAGGACCCATGCGTGGGAAAAGTTTGATGACGTAGCGCATACGTCATTTCCGTTTTCGGTGGGCAGGAACCGTCCCTCTTAAAAGGCCCGCGCAAGGAGGGAAAATAAATCAGTTTTGTTCTGCAGCTCATCGACTAGTGTCTTCCTTTCACATCGCGGTAGCAGCCGCTACAATGTAATATAATTATAATTATTTTGTTAGTAAGTAACAGCCCATGGCTTGCACATAAAGTGACATATCAACAGTAGGGCTGTCCTTTGGTTGTCCTTGGCTGTTTCTCTCTATTGATCAGCGAAGGCCATTTAAAAATGAACCAATATAGGGAAAATGATGCCATCCTTGATCTTTCTATCAGAATTTATTTTATAACCTCTATATTGCTATCAATATTTATTTCATAGCTTTGCACAATTCAGTTTTGCACAATTCATTGTATCTCGATCACAATTCCCCTCCCTATCTTGCAAACCGCTCTTTCTGCCTGTTTCAATAATTTCAACTCAGAACCTTGTTTTGTATCCTGCACTCTGTAACAATTGTCCTTCTCCTTATTTTTCTTGAATCTCTCTATCACAATTTAGTTTTGCATCCATCTGTATTCCGATCACAACTTATGTTGTCTCTCTCTCTCTCTCTCTCTCTGATACCTTTATCAGATTTCATCTCTCTCTACCAATCTCTATTTCTCTTCTACTGTCCCTCTCGCTCCCTGTGACTATTTATCCCAATTTATCTTGTCTGTCTCTTTCTTTCCCTATTTCTTTTTCTGTCACAATTTGCTACATATCTCGATCTCTCCCTCTATCACAATTTATTGTGCACTTCTCCATCTCTACCACAATTTATCTCTTATTTCTAATTCACCACAGAAATCCATTACATATTTTAAAATGCTCTCTCCCAGTTTATTTTGCATCTCAGTGTCTCTATGATATTTTAGTTAGCCCTCTCCTTTTTCCCCCTATCTCTTTGTCTTCTTATCAGAAATTATTTGGTATCTGTCTATCACTGGCACAATTTATCTTGTGTATTTTTATTTTATTGAAATTTCTATGGTAAGTGCTGGTTTGAACTTCCTCTCTTGTAGGGCAAAATTATTATCCATGCAGCTTCAACTTCTATCTCCTGCAACCCCACTGCATTAAAATTGATATTCACTCTGTTAACCTTATCTTATAAATTATACTTCTGTAAAATTACCTTCCTTAATCTATCTTCCTCCTACAATCTACAGGATTATAACTTTTATATGTCATGAACTCATAGCCTCCTGATTTCTTTAAAGATCTATTCTTTCAGGTTTGATGTTGTCTTCAAGTATGAGCTTTAACTCTTCAGACTTTTCAGAAACTCTTCTGAACGATTTGAGTAGTGGAGTGTACAAAAAGAACGTGTGTGATCTATCATTTAAATCGAACGCCAATAATTGGAATTAAATTTTGTCCTGTTTGAAGTCATGTCCTTCTTTGTATATGTCATTTGCAATGCTCTAATAGGCTAGATTCCACAGTTTGAAGATAAAAAGAAATAATGACTTCATAATCCATGGTGTCCAAAGTACTTTATGACCAATGGAATGCTTTTGAATGTCATTATGTAAGAGATGTAGAAGCCAATTTGCACACCCAAAATGTTCTCAAAAATGACAATGCGATAATGATCACACAATCTATTTTTAGAGTGATGGTGATTGAGATGTAAATATTGATAAGGTAATGAAGTAACTCCGCTGTCCTTTTTTGTATGGTGTGGTGCCCTGGAGTGTGTTTGCTTGAGAAGTCTGAAGGGACCTCAGTTTTATGTCATTTCTGAGCAACAACACTTGGCTGATGCAGCACCACTACATTGAAATACCAGCCTAGATTTTCTTAATCGAGTTTCTTGAACCACAACCTATTGACTCAGAGATGAAAGCGCTAGAAAATAAGTCATAGCCTCACTGATGAACTTCAATATTTTCCTCATGCGATTATGGTCTAGATGCCCAATTCAACAAAACGCATGTCAGAATAGTGCTCTAACCTGACTACACTTCGAATTCAGCATCAGCAAGTGCCGATCAACAAGAAATTAGAAACATTAAAGTGTTAGAATTTATAAGCAAAAACCATAAATCCTTTAGCCAGTGTCAGTGGTCCCAAGAAATGGCTGGAGACTAGAGAAATTTATGCTTTTCAATCTTCTCTTCACTGGAGGGTTGTGGAGGCTTGATTACTGGAGGTATTTAAAGAGGCGATAGATAAATGTTTGAAAGATGGGGGAATACAGGGCTATGAGGAACTGGCACAGAACTTGACGCCCTGGGCAGATCAGACACAATCATGTTGAGTGGCAGGACAGGCTTGAGGGGCCATGTGACCTATTCCTATTTCTATTTTCTTGTTTTTTTCTGTGAAGAGGAATATGAGTGTATGCATTTAAATGGCAGGCACGGTAGTGTAGCCGTTAGCGTAATGCTATTACAGCCCCAGCTACACGGGTTCAATTCCAGCCACTGTCTGTAAGGAGTTTGTACATTCTCCCCATGTATGCATGGGTTTCCTCTGGGTGCTCTGGTTTCCTCCCACATTCCAAAGATGTACCGTTTAGGAGTTGTGGGCATGCTATGATGGCACTGGAAGAGTGGCGACACTTGCGGGTTGCCCCCAGAACACTCTGCGCAAAAGATGTATTTCACTGTGTGTTTTGATGTACAAGTGACTAATAAAGATCTTATCTTAACAAAGTGAGTTAAGGGAATTATAAAATTGGTGCAGTGAAATTCCTCTTTGTACAGAAGGTGCAATTTTGTCTCTTGATGGCAGTATATTGACATAGCAGCTCATGGAAATGAACATCATGTGGGGTGTTTAACAGGTGGCCAAGCCAGTATTGTACATGTTGTACCTTTGTCCAACTCCAACATCACCTTCAAAGAGTGATCAACCAATGGAAAAGAAACCAGATGGATCTGTGCAGACAAGTTTATCTAAAGAGAAATTGGATACTACATGGTGAATCATGAGGAGAGCCAAATGGCCTTCATTCATGCATTATTATCCTGTGGTCTTACAACATTGAGCATTATGACCAGTGTTTGTGGGAGCTTTTCACACACATTTGTTTTCCTGTGTTGCAGTATGGTGTTTCAATGACCAAGTGAATGGAATTGCAATTGTTTCTTTCTGAATAGACTTAGATATGTCTTTATGAGATGCAAACCAAGCCAGACTCCTTGTTCCTCTCTACTTCTACATTGTGCATTTACTAATGTTTGGAATAAAACTTAGAACAAATGACTGGAAAAAGAATAATTCACTAAATATATTCACAGAACAGCACTGATTTACTGCCATAAATTAAAATTTTTGAACTAAATTATATATTTTTACTTTGAAGTTCAAATTCTTAATAATTAAAATGTTGCAAGACAACTGATGACCAATGATCATACTTGGGTTCTTCAATGTAAAAGCTCTGGTTCATTACAAACTTTTAAGTTATAGTATGCAATGATGTGCTGTAACTATTATCTTTAAGGGAAAAAGGCTTAGTGTTGTAAAGGCATTGGTTGTATGACCATAAACTTGATATGCCACGGTGAGTTGTTGTGATTCAGTTGCTGCCTGTCACTCAAATAAGGTTCCAGTCATTCTCAAGCACTGATATCATTAAGTGTACAAATCCTGCCTCTGATATTTGTTGAAGTTTGTGTAACTTTCAACCTGACATTGCACAGAGTATCCATTCCCACTGACCTGCAGGTGTTCGTACATTAAACTCTGTATGTGGTTATTAAAGTAGCAAAGAGCAGCTTTCAATGTCTTTAAATTTTGGACTAGTTCATTGTTATTGACTGACATGAATAATAAATAATGTAAGATAGAACCATTGGAGGTAACTTTTTCAAAATCTAGTGAAATATTTTAGGAGATCAAGGAAAAGTATAGATTTGATGCCAGTGAAGCCAGCTTCCTGCACCTGCGTGTTAAAAGAGATTTATTATCATACTAAAGACACAAAAGACTGCAGATGCTGGAATCTGGAGCAACACACAAGCGCTGGGGGAGCTCAGGGAGCATCAATGGAGGGAAATGGACATATGACATATCGGGTCGAGACCCGTCATCTGGACTGAAAGATAGTCAATATAAAAAGGTGGAGGGAGGGGGTGGAGCAAGATCTGGCAGGTGACAGGTGGATCCAGGTGAGTAGGGGTGATAGGCAGGTGAGGGGGGGGGGGAGAGTGGGAATGATGTCAGAAGCTGGGAGGTGACAGGTGGAAGTGGCCAAGGGCTGAAGATGGAATCTGATTGGAGAGGAAGGTGGAGCACGGAATAAAGGGAGGGAGGTGGGGAGGGGAACCGGTGGGAGGGGTGTGTGGGTGATGGGCAGATGGAGAAGGGTGATGGAGGGGAAAGAGAGAGGTTTATGGAGGCTGGGTGGATCAAGAGGAAAGGGAAAAGGGACAGAGGAGGAGCGGTTACCAGAAGTTTGAGAATTCGATGTTCATGCTGCCAGGCTGGAAATTGACCAGGCAGAATAGGAGGTGCTGTTCCTCTACGTGGCACTTCATATTCTTCCTGGGTGGTCTCCAACCTGGTGGCATGAACATCGGGTTCTCAAACTTCCAGTAACCGTCACCCCTCTGTGCCTTTTCCCTCTTCTCTCTCCTCCTGATCCCCCTGGCTCCCATCACCCTATCTCTTTCCCCTCACCCACCCTCTCCATCTGCCCATCACCCCCTCACCTGGATCCACCTATCACCTGCCAGTTCTTGCTCCACCTTTTCCCCCACCTTTTTATACTGGCTTTCTCCCCTCTTTCTTTCAGTCCAGATCAAGAGTCTCGATGTGAAATGTTGACTGTCCGTTTCCCTCCATCGATGCTGCCTGACCTGCTGAGTTCCTCCAGTACCCTTGTGTGTTGCTTCATTATCATACTGTGTTTGTGAGACCTTGCTGCATCAATTTGGCAATGCATTTAACTAAACTACAGCACTGGACAGCAAGAACATTTTGCAATGTCCTGAGGTCAAAGAGGAGATGTACAAAAGTTCTTTCGCTCTTACTGCTGCACTATCTGTGCAGTTGCTTTTTATCATTGCATCAACTGAAACTAAAGGTCTACATGTTAACTGGCACGGAGGAAAATATAACTCTTGGGGTGGATCAGCCATGATCATATTGAATGGTGGGGCAGGCTTGAGGGGTTCAGTGGCCTACCTCCTGCTCCTGTTTTCTTATGTTCTCATGTAAGCACTGGCAGGCAGCCACTGTTTTAATCCATGCGTTTTCTAAAGAAAACGTGTGATCTTTATTGTAAGTGTAGATGGCAGACAATCGAGCGAGGTTTCAACATTTTAGAATATGAGGCAAATGCAAGATGTTCCATTTCGGTCACGTGCATGTTTCAAACAGAGGGATGAACTGTCGGGCATTGCAACTGTTTGGGCTTTTAAAAGACCAGGTATCTAACAAATCTTTATCCCTCATCCTTTAATCCGAAACTGTCCAATAAATTCATTAAGTTTATGCCGACTCTTTATATTTAAAGCTGCGACCAGTTTATAGTATTTGCAGTTTACCAATTAAATCCATGTTGTAACTGTCTACTTCTGTGACTCCAATCCAGATCCAACCTATCTGGATAGTGTACAGTGCAGGTTAGCTGGTAACACCACATCTGGCAGTGAAAGTTTTAGCACCTTCGGGAATTGAAAAGATGCTAAATGACATTGTTGAGGATGGCTCCAGTGTCAAGAAACTGATAAGTAAACACAGTAATGTATGGGTTGAATTAATTTGTTGTGTATTATGGGAATAGGGGAAGAATAACTTGAAATTTGATGTTGTTATGCAAAGTAATTCATGAAAAAGATGCCTCAGGCACTATCTATAGTCAGTCAGTTTATCTACCCTGCCTGTCATGGGCCACTGCTCATAAACCTAGGTCAGGGGGTTGGTAAATGCTCTCAAGAAAAAATTCTGTTTCTCTGCTTGACTTGCCTAAAGAACATCCATTGGTTCAGTGTCGAACCACGTACCATGTGCCTTCTCATTGCTGATTTCTGGCTATTGTATTAATTCAACTTCAATTGTGACAGCTTCTGGTAGGCATACACTTTTTGTCCTAATGTGACCATCTGAGTGCAAGATACAACACCTTGACAATGTGAGATGCACCACAAAAGCAAGAAACAGCAATGTTTAGGAAATCCTGGGGAGGGTTAGAGACACTATAACCAATAAAAAATGATACAGTTCAGAAAATCTCTCCTCTTGGGCACCTTGATTTAAATAGCCTGGAGCAATAAGTTTTAAGCTGATACTTTTCCCTGAACGAAAAGTTTTTTTTTAATAGCAGATCCTGGAGATTCCTGGCTATATGAATGTCATGTGCAAGCAACCAAATTCTGTCTGTATGCTTCACACTTTCTCCCTTTCTTTTCCTAAGAATTTTGCTAATTTTCATTAAAGTAGGAAAGATATCTCACAAGTACTTCTTTGATATGTCCAAATATTTTGAATATTTGGGGAAAAATCATAGAGATCACATTCATGAAGCGAAATGATATCTGACTCTAGGTCTGACCACACAGTTTTAATGTTGAAGGTCACTGTTTCTTTATCAAGCTAAAACAGCTGAGAAGTGTGCTGTCATTCTTCAGTTATGACTGAGGAAGCCACATATAATGACCTAGATATTAGTCAACAGCAAAGCAAAACCTTAGTTGCTGCCAGATCTCAGAGGATCCCAGCAATAGTGATGTCCCAGCAATTGGCCGAGCAGTCAATCATAGACATTGAACCAGAAAAGAAAAAAAACACAAATTAGAGAGAGAATAAGAGAGAGAGAGAGAGAGATTCAATATTTATTAATATATGAATGATCACAAAATATATACAATGATGTTGATAGAAGTATTTTCCAGTACATCATTTCTCTTCTGCCTTTTAGATTTGAACCAGATGACATTCAGTATACTGTTTGTGAATGAGGAGGAAGTCGTAAGAATGCAATGTAAGCCTATAGTTTGCTATGCAGAGTGACTGATGAAATCAATAGATCAAGATAGATTTATTCACAATTAAAAATATTTTTACTACACTGCTTTGCCTCTCCAGAGCCTAGTCACTACATTCAAATCATTCTCCACTTACCCTTCATCCTGTCTCCCCAAATCATCCAAGGCTTAGTACTTATCCTTGTGATGTGCAAACTCCCAGAAGGGTCAGGTGCACCTCAGTTACAATAAATATCCCTTCCTGGCCCAGGAACAATTAAGGTCATGTCTAATGCCTGAAACCTTGCTGAGATTATCTCAATGAATGTAGAATGAGAATATTTGAATTTAATTACTCCAGATAATACTTGTAGAAGGATAGAGATCTTACAGGGGAGGGAGGGGGAAAATAATTTTCAATACATGACCAAAGTTTTTCTGATATGTTGTTCCCTTTGTCCCAAGGTTGAAATGTCCACCCCCACATTAATCTTTCATACCCTACCTCTGCTAATGCTTCTTTTAAATCAATATCTAGATACCACGGAAATGCACGGACAGCACAATGGTAGAAATTATAACACATATAACATATCCTGCAGATAACTGTTCTTATTCATAGTTAACTATTTGGAGACTTAAAATGAATACTTTGCTGATTTAAGTTACTCAAATCCATGCTAACTCAAAAATAAATATTTTTAAAGCATTGATTAGTAGTATCTTGCCTAGTTCCTCTTTGGAGACACAAGACTGCAGATGCTGAAATCTGCAGCAACAAGCAATTTGCTGGAGGAACTAAGTGGGTCGAGCAGCATCTGTGGGGGGAAGTGAGTTCTCAATGTTTCGGATCGAAACCTTACATCATTCAAAACATTGACAATTCCTTTCCCCCCACAGATGCTGTCTGACTTGCTATGTTCCTCCAGCAGATTGTTTGTTGCTCTAGTTCTTCCTTTCCACAGATTGAGAAATTACATTGTAGGAATGATCTAAAAGCCCAGCCACCATATGAGGGAAGGATTATGAGATGGGACCAAACTACTTGAGAGAACTCTGTGGTTTAGGAATTCAAATTCACTTAAAAATATGCATTAAAATGATGTTACATAGAGGAGCAGTGCCAGCTTGTTCTAGTGTTGCAGGAAATGATTTTTGTGTGTGCACATCATGGTTACAAATCCACAGAATGACTAGAATGTTTACAGCATGGAAGGAGACCATTCAGCCAGTCCCACCTATATGGATTCTATATAAGAGCAGCCTACCTTGTTCCACTCCCTGCTCTCTCCCCATGGTCCTGCAAGTTCTTATATCTACCTCCACTACTACCCCGGAAGTACGTACCAGACCCGAACAATTCACTGCATTAAAAAAAAATTTGCCTCAATTTTGCCAACCACCTTTCTTCAATGTTGCCTGACTCTTGACCCATCTGCCAAAGGGAAGAGTTTCTCTCTATCTATACTCTTCATAATTTTTAATCTCTCCATCAGATTTCCTTGCAATCTTCTCTGTTCCAAAGAGAACAACTCCAGCCTCTGCCAGGTTTGAAGCTGAAATATTGTCAATTCCTCCCCCTCCCCCACAGGTGTTGCTCAATCCACTGAGTTCCTCCATCAGATTGTTCATTGCTCCAAGTTCCAGTATCTGCACTCTCTTGTGTCTCCAACCTCTATCCTGCACAGAGATAAAGTTCCTCTTGGAGTTATAGACGCATGCAGCACAGAAACAGACCTTGCAGCCCATGCTGTCTGTGCTATCAACCACGCATTTACAAAAATCCTATACTAATCCCATTTTTTTTCTCCCCACATTTTCATCCCCCCCCCCCCCCACCACCCACCCAGGCCCCTGATTCTAGCACTCACCCAGGTGCAACTTACAGCTGCCAACTAACCTACCAACCTGCATGTCTTTGGGTTGGGGGGGGGGTGTGGAATCCAGAGCACACTGTCTTGGGGAGAATGTGCAAGCTCGAGGATCACCCGAGGTCAGGATTGAACTGTGGTCTCTGGCACCGTGACGGAGTAGCTCTACTAGTTGTGCCACTGTGCTGCCCCATCCCTCATTTCAAGTATTATTTTGGGAAATCTCTTCTGCACCCTCTCCAAAGACTTCATATCTTTCCAAAAGTGTGGTACCCAGAACTGGACACAATATTTCAGTTTTGGCCAAATCAGTGTTTTCATTACGATTTTTTTGTTCTTGTACTCAGCACCTCTATTTAAAAACCCAGGATCCTGTATGCGTTATGAACCACTTTCTTAATCTACCTTGCTGCCTTCAATAAACTACTCACACATAGCCCAGCTCTTTCTGTTCCTTCAGAATTGTGCCCTTTGGTTTATATTGCTTCTTCACATTCTTCCTACCATATTGTAAGCCTTCATATTTTTCATCATTAAATTTCGTCTTCCACTTATTTGTCCTTTCCACCAGCCTGTATATATCTCTTTAAAATTTATTGCTATCTCCTCAATCTATTGTGCCTCAAGTTTATCTT
Source organism: Pristis pectinata (assembly GCF_009764475.1). Classification (NCBI taxonomy): domain Eukaryota; kingdom Metazoa; phylum Chordata; class Chondrichthyes; order Rhinopristiformes; family Pristidae; genus Pristis; species Pristis pectinata. The sequence goes on from NC_067410.1 coordinate 65,228,675, forward strand.
GTCACAAACCAGCAACAAAAGAAACACACTGAGCATGATTCAGTGTTAAAAACTATTTTATTAATCACTACTTATGGTAATACGTAAAATAAAAGTAAAAAAAAATGTTAGTATGTTAGAATTCAAGAATGTTAAACCTCGAACGTTAACCCCAAAACTAAACTCTTCGTGTGTGTGTGTGACAAAGTCCAAAACTCCCAGTTCCGGAATGGTTCTTAAAGTTCAGTTCCGCAAGCCATAAGGTGAAACATGAGCAAGGGCTTCTTCAACAACCACCGTTGTCTGAAGATAAGATGTAGATGTAGAAAAACATAGAGAGAGTACATACGAAATCCAAATGTTCCACGATGGAACCCAAACGACACTTCAGTGTTTACTCGGTAGTGACTTCCTCACCCCGAAAAGCATCCGAACCGTGGTCGTCCACATACAAATACCTGTTTCCTTCTACAGGTCAGCAACAAAGTGAACTCCACCGGATTACTTCCAACTTCCATACATGGATTTCAGTGGCAAACACAGTTATTGTTTCTCATCCATCGATAGAGAAAACAAGCAGGCTGGTGTCTCTCTCCCTTCTCTCTCTCTCTTTCTTCTTCTTCTTCTTCAACAACGTCATTACGTCCTTTATCTTCTATTGACGTAAGCACGCCCCACACACACATACACACACACTCTCTATCTTAAAGGGACTTTCACTGAGTCCGTAACAATCTCATCTACAGATTTGGATCCTGTGCCTTGCACCTCAAAGTCCAAATATATTAAGAAAAGCAGTCACAGTAGCAACCTTTGTGAACACCACTGTACACTACCCTCTAGTCCAAAAACAATCTTTTGCTACTGCTTTCTGTTTCCTGCTACTTAGCCTATTTTATATCCCTGTTTTTATCACCCTTTTTATTTCATGAGCTTCAATCTTGATGACCAGCCTATTAAGCACGTTTTGCAAGTCTATACATTCCACATCAACACATTTCCTACATTGACTGTATTTAGTATTTCATCAAAAAAACTTGATTTGACACAAATTGTCTTTAATAAATCCATGCTGTGTTTCTCTGATTAATCTAAATGACTGCTACTTCTGTCCCTATTAATTATTTCTAAAACTTAGCCCACCATTGATTTTAAACTGTTCTACAGTTACTGCATTTATACCTTCAACCTTTATTGGTTAAGGGTGTAACATTTGTAATTTTTCACTCCTTGGTCACCATCCCTGAACCTGTAAATGTTTGGAAGATTCTGGCCTGGGCCAATCTTCCTTACACAACCCAGAATGCATTTCACATTGACGTTGTGCAAGGCATCACGTGTGTAAGCAGAGTGATGCATTATCCAGTTATCGAAATAAACCACAGTTAATTTTGAGTGTGCACAGTATGAACTAATCTATGCTTTGTCAGGTCATGACTGGCACTCCCCAACCAATATTTATCCAAGGGGCCAGATGGAATAAGTCCAGGTGGCCGTGGGAGGCACCCAAATATTCTCATGCTGTATTGGAGAGGTTGATAGAGTTGATCAAAACACTCAGGGACATCTGAAATAGTACACATGCTCCAATAATAATTATGATATCTCACCAGTTATCTTGTTCATCTGTATGTCTGCACTCCCTCTATCAATGGCACTTGGAAGAGACCCCAAAGCAAAGATTCAGATAAATTGTATTCCCATAACGAGCACGTGTGGGTTGCTTCCTTCTATTAGGGACCATTTTTCTGTTTCTTTGAAGCATTACTATGGTACAATGTGGCAGCAGTAGCGTCAGATGTGTATTGGACAATTAGTTATTTGGTTGCTACATACCAGCATCCTTTGTTTGTGGATGCATTTACATACAAATTCTCAGTATGGACTATGAGCCCCTAATCAGATTCAGCAATCAATTTGATTTCACAATTCAATCCCAATTGCAAACAAAAAATATGGGGTGCAATTAATTATCTGAACCAGTGTATCCTATGCCGTGTTGTCAATTCCAATCAAACGAGGGTAGATCTTAATAGTGCCATTCCCATACTCTTGTGGGAATCCATGGAAGTGATGAAATAACAACTGGATGATTGCACCTGCCAAAACACATTGCACATTCTTTCACTGCAGGAAGGGGCAGGGAGCTAGGCACAAAAAGGTAGAACTTGTCCTCAATTATTCATGCTAAACTTGCATATTTAGTAACAACTCCATGTTGTGCTCCCACCATAATTTGTTTCATTAACTTCAGTGGAACCAAATTTTAGAAGTACAACAGAACATGTTTAATGAAAGTGGCCAAAGTCAAATTTGCTCCCTGGATACATTTGGTGACACCTATCTGCCATCTAGTTTCCTGTCACTTGTGGCCCCACTTGTGCACCCATCACATTGCCCACTGTCAGAGCCACACTTCCTTAGAAGCTCCTCACTATTCTCACCAAAGAATTTTCACAATCTTACCTGTAATCCAAAAGGGATAGTTGTCAATTTCATCTTAAAAGTATCAAAAGAGATTTTTATAAAGGCAATGAACAAGAACGGACTGGGAAATCAGGTTGCTTGGTTTTGAGAATAATGAGGCTGAAGAGTAACATAAGATCAATCACAAATTCTGATTGGCAACTTGGAGTGTGGAGTGTGTGTTGCACATTTTGGAGGATTTTAATGTATGTCATGGGGTCATGTCAGTTGTGTTTCAATATGCATTTGTTGCTCTTGTTCCATGTACTGTATATGTATAACAGGTAGTACAGGGCACACACAGAAAATAAGGCATAAAGGGATATTTATGTCCTGCACTCGGGCTATTTTAATACACTTATGGAATGAGTATCTGCTTCAAGTGGTAGTACAGCTTCTCTGCAAAGAGGATTATCCAGCAAATAACCACACACCTTGACAGGCTGTGTGTATGGAGCAGACACATGAGTAAGAGGCCTAGATGGATTTAAATCTGTCAGGTCTAGTCTTAGTTGGCAATGACTTGGATTCCTCGATTTTGGTTGTCTGATTGCTCTCTCACAAACCATGGCACTCTGGCCATCATGGACGCAAATATTGTAGCAACCATGCAGGTCACTATAATATCCTTGGGAAAATTTTCTGTTCATTAACCAATGTATAACTATTGTTACAGCTGTATGTGTCAATCTGAAATATTATCATGGTGACAGCCTTAGGTAAGCTTTGATGCCACTGATTATAGGCACTTCATTGGTTTAAGTCTCAGAATACAAGTACCTGGAAAAGAACTGTATGCATAACAATAGTCACCTCAACACAAGCTAATAACTCTCTGCGGAAAGTCCTGGCAAAAGTCTGAAGGTGAGGATGTCCTGTTTCAAGCTCAGTTGTGCTCTCTCTAAGGTCATCTGGCTTAATTCACGGAACGGTCCAGGGACTTAGTCAGCAAGTGGCTGATCAGGAGTATGGCCCAGCAGTGGGTACCTCACAAGAAGCACTGCATTGAAATGACTGCAGCTTTTCTTTTACTAGCCTTTCCTATGGGTGACACTCTGTGCATCAGGCGATCACATAATTATTCTCGAACAATCAGTTGCACAGATACTGAACAATCTATGCGATCGCTCAACAGGGCCACTAGGGAGCATGATACACTTTGGTCTAGAACAGGCAAAGTAACCATAGCTACCAGTAAAATGACTACATCAAAGCTCCCACCACTGAACCTAGAGCATAACAGGGTCACAACATCAAGAGATCAATCCTTGCAGCTTTGTTGGAGATTCAGTTGGGGCTGAAGCTTATTGGGCTCAGCTACACTGTACTAAGGAACTGGAATGACCTGAGAGATGTCAGAAGAACTAGAAGCTGAAGGATTCTGTCTTTGAGTGTGTTGATCCTGCTGGACTTCCAGCAAAACTAGCAGCAGGGGGAATGGGCTGTAAAGCAAGGTGGCCTTGACAACAAAAGGAAGAGGGTGATGAGGACTCCGGCTAGGAGGGCTATCCCCAAGAGTTTTGCAGTGCAGTGCTCCTGTAGTCAATTTCCTGAGAAGTAGTGCATCTAGGGGATAAGGTTTTAGAAGGCAGTGGTAATCAGGATCTGGCACCTTTTCCAAGCAAAGCTCCAACCATGGAGTTGCACCGTGTTGTTTGTGGAGTTAGCGGCAACTATCGCTCTGAGCTTCATCATTGAAAGCTGCACAATGACTTCTAGCCATGGTTGGAATCTTTGCTCACCTCCCCTTGAATAGGCACAAGCACCAAGTGAATTAGAGCAGGTTAGTTTCTGCAGGTGCAAATGGGAAAAGAGCAGAACCGACACCTTCTAAGCATTGTCTAAGTGTGAATTGTGAGCAAGAAAATTCTCTGTGAGTGGCATAAAAAATACTGTTTAGCTCCTGCATGTAGTTTCAATTGAGCACATGTTTTCACGTGCAATTGACTTTATCACCTTCTCCAGCTCCCTTTCAGTGGATAAGTTAACAACCAACATGCATTAAAAGCCCACCTTTAATACTAACTCTGTTTTTTTCTCCACAGATACTGCCTGACCTGCTGGGTATTTCCAATATTTTCTGTTTTAACTAAGGTATTGGTTTCTTTGGACTAATGTAGCTTTGTTCTTTAGGCGTCTGAGTCTAGAAGATGTTCGCTTGGGCTGTGTCTATCCTGCTTTGCATGGGAAACCCAATGTTGACACCTTATAACTGCAATTACATATGTCTGAGGGAACTGACAAGCATTTATATATGCCATCTTCATCAGGAGGACTCTTGCCATGTTCCTTTAACTGAATCTGACTGGTCATAAATTAGCAGGGAGGTTTGACTGTAGAGCCTGGAACCCTGAAAGATGGGACCGTGGACTAGCTTTGATGAATGGTCCTGCCAAGATCTGGTTCCCCAGGTTCTTTTCTGACATTTCTCCAGAATCGGATATTGAGGCACTGACCAGTCTGCAGATGCCTGATTAGGTCAGCTGAATCAGTTGTTTTTGGAACTCCTGCCAACTACAAGGAGCACTGCACTGTAGAAAACTTAATTTTAAAATATGATAGCATTGGACTCCGCCTGCATTCTGCCTCATACCCTTCAAGGTGTTCCTTAGTGGCTTCACACAGTGCCTCATTTAGCCTCCTTTGTGTAGCAGGACCCCTGCAATTAATATTCATAGGTACTTCACTCAGGGCTTCTTTCTGTGTTGTCTCCACTCCCAACCATCCCCATTCACTCCAATCCATCAGCATCCCCTTATGCTCAGTATGTTAACTGGAGACAAGTCTCATCTCCACTGTCTATTTCCCCTTCAGAGTGCTAAATTAAGGTTCATGAGTGCAAGAAAAATTGACGTGAGTTAGAAAACTATGAAGGCCCTCCATCTTAAGACAGTTAGGGGTAGGCAATATGCCTCATTGCAAGCACCACTTACATCTCAAACACACATGCACAAAACATTAAGTTCCCTTCCAGTCGTCACCGCCAAAGGTTGTAAAGCAAAACTTTTACAACTCTCGCAGATCGATCCTCCGTCATTAGACAATGTAATTTACAGAAACATTGGTGTCCCAGAAGCAAGTAATTACTTGACACTTCTGAAAGATCTGTGCACTTTCATGGTTCTGAGCCTTTATAGCATTGTGGCTCATGAAATATTCATCAGATCAATTTTATTGGCCAATGGGGTTGTGGAGTGGATGTTGTGCATCACTAACAAACTCCATGGAGAGTCGACTCTACATACATGCTTAATTATCATTCCTGTTGTTATGTAATCAGAATCATCATCTGAATTTCAAAGTAGATCTCTTTTCTATTTTGTTTTAAGATAGAGAATCATTTACTGGGGATATATACATAAAACAGGTTGGGAATTGAAAACAATTTTAAATTTTTTTCTCATTTCTTCCCTGGCGAGGCATATTCTGTACACAATAGGTAAAAATAATCTGCTTGTAACCTGATTTTCCACATAGAGCTGGAAAGCTAAAATTAAAAAATATATATATTTATATTTGAAATTTGCTAATGTTACTCTATTATTTGAAGCAGGAAAGAGGGAGAAGCCAATTATTTTTTCTACCTATTTGTTCATGGGATGTGAATGACACTAATACACAAGCATTTATCATCCACTCCTAATTGCTCCTGAACTTTATCTAGGTCATTCCAGAGGTCAGTTAAGAACTGGCTGTATAGGTAGTCAGGAGTCACACATAGGCCAAACTGGATGGTGAATGGCAGATAACAATGGATCAGTTTATCATCAATAACAGAAATTTGTGATTGGAGATGAGAACAGCAGAGCACCAGGACACTGACTGACCAAAGAGAGACAAGGTAGATTTGTAGGGACACAAGAGACTGCAGATGCTGGGATATGGAGCAACAAACAATTTTTCGATGTTTTGGGTTGAATCCTTGATTCAGGACCACTTGCCATCAGCTGAATTCTCCAGCAGATTGTTTGTTGCTCTAATGTGGATTTGCGATCATATTTGACCAATCCCTTAGAATTTTTGAGAAAGCCATTGACGTAGGATTTGTTGGCAGATGTTATCCAGAAGATATTTTAGATGATATAAGTAATAATGAGAGAAAATGAAATTGGAGATAACTTTGTTATCATATTAAATTATAACTAGCTGCGATCTTGGAGAGAATATTGTTTTTTCTAGGAGTCTGTATGAGAGCTTAATCTTTTCACCACACACATTAGTGACTTGAATGAAGGAATAGTTTGGAGATGATACTGTGTTAGAAGGTGTAGGATTCTCTTTTTATTCATTTACATGGTATGGAGATTGCTGGCAAAACCAGAAATATTACCCAGCTCCAACTGCCCTTGAGAAGGTAATGGTGAGCCTCTTTCTTGAACCACTGAAGTTTTTGCGAGGAATAATTCCAGTGTTGTTCAAGATGGAGTTTCGGGATTTGGACCCCATGATGATGAAGGAATTGTTTTCAAGTCAAAGTATTGCATGATGGTGGCTACCTGCTGTTGGCAGCAACTTTGTGCAGCTGCTAGCCTTGTGTTTCTAGGTGGTAGAAGTCACCAGTTTGAAAGGCACTGTTGAAGGATCCTAGGTAAGTTGGTGTAGCACATTTGAGGATGGTACTCACGACCACAATAGTGCACCGGTGGTGGGAGAAGGAACAACTAAGGTGGAGAGTGACGCACCAACTCATCAAGCTGCTTTGTCCAGGATGGTGTTGACCTCCTTGATTGTTGTCGGAGCTGCACTCACTGAAGCAAATGGAAAGTATTCTACTTCACTTGTTCTTTGTAAATGGTGGAAAGGTTTTAGGGAGTCAGAAGGCAGTCACTTGTCACAGTCTTATTTCAATGATTAGAGTCTTTATGTGGCTGGATTTGGCAGGATTGCAGAGCTTTCATGTGATCCATTGGTTGTACGATCTCTTTGGTCTCCATGTGGTATTCTGCTTGTGCTGTTCAGCACACGTGTTGTAGCTTAACCAGCTTGTCACCTCACTTTGCAATAAGCCTAATGCTGTTCTTCCTGCCATGTTCTCATACACTCCTCATTGACCAAGGCTAGTCTTCTGGTTTGATGGTCACTGTGGACTGAAGGATAATATAGGTCATTGGATTGCAGTTTATGGCAGATACAATTCTTCTGTTGATGTTCTACGGTGCCTGTGATTGCCCAGTTATGAGCTATTAGATCCATTTTCAATGCATGCCACAAAGCATAGCGGCAATGTTGAAAAACATTGAGGAGAGTATCTACATGAAGATGGGATTTGGTTTCCACAGTTAGTCCTACCAGAATTGTTACAGAAGGCTGTGTTTGTCACTGGTAGATGGGTTGGTTCTCTTTGAAGGTACTGTAGACCCAATCTGCAAATGTGTTCTTCAGGTTTGGGATGTTTCAGTCAGCAGCACTAAACCACCTTGAAGAGAGAAACTGAAGTTCTCCACCCAGAGTAAAATTCTATGCTCAGTGCTTCTTCAAGGTGATGTTCAACATTGAGGAGTTGGAATTCATTAGCTGAGGGAGGGTAGCAGGTATTAATTAGCAAAAGCTTTACTTGCCCGTATTTGACTCAACACCATGAGACTCCGGGGTCAACGTAGGAACCTTGAAAGGTCACTCCTTTCTGACTATGAATTACTGTTCTGCCACTTTAGATGAGACAGGACTTACACTGGGATGTTGATGGAGGAGAGTGGGAATTGGCTGAAGATTATGATTCCAAGGGTATAATCATGTCAAGCTATTAGTTGACTAGTATGTAGGACAGCTGTTCCAAGTTTTATCATGTTCCCCAGAGGTTATTGGGGAGAACTTCACCTGGGTGATTGAGTTACATTTGGCTTTTTCTTTGTTGAACTCACTGCCAAGGTTGCTGCTGGGTGCTACTCCTGATGTGTTTTTTGTTTACTTTGTAGCAGGGGTTTCGTACAATTGAGAACAGACTTGTCCATATCAGAGGGCATTTTAGAACTAATCACAGTGCAAGGGAGTCATGTACAGGCCAGAATGGATAAGAATAACCAATATTCTTCCTGAAACAACATCAAAGGACCAAATGGGATTTTGTGATTTGTGGTTTCATGACCACAATTACTGAACCAGTATTTTATTTCTGACTTATTCACTTCAATTCATTGAATCGTGCTTAAAGTGGTCAGCATTTCTGAATGGCATTCAGTCATTCAAGCTGAAAGAAGTCCTGGATGTAGGCGTAATGCATAAGTTTGGGACTTCTAATGTATTTGGGTCAAAGAATCTGTCAGTTCACCTGCTGCTGTGTTCAAGGCCAATCCTGTTGAGATTTCCCAATATTACATTGGTCAGACCTGGTGCAAGATACAAAAGCCCAGTGATTTAGATAGGCACATATCTAGTAGCCGAAGGGGAAAAGAAGTTACTTTTAAAGTTTACCTTCTTTTAATGTTTTTATTCATTTCTAAGTGTGTTTTTTCTGAATTTTTAGTTAGTTGTGTGTTTTAAATGTATTTTAAATAATTCTTTTTTTTAACATTTTTTCCAATTTGAATAGTTTTTAAAATCTCTGAATATCAGAGCTTTCTAAAGGCTGTTAAGACCAGTGACAGCTTTGACACAAGGCAAGGGCCTCCCCCAGGCTTGCCTTATTCCCGGGGCAATTTGGGGTCAGGCATCCACCCTGCACCAACCATTACTTGGTCACCATCTAGACCACACCCTAGAGCTTCTGGATGCAGAGGGCCAGCACATCAGACTTGGCACAAGTAGCCATGGGTTGTGTGGTTGTCCGTGGACTGTAGATGGTAATTCCAGGCAGGTGGACAAATCAGAATGATCCAACCCAATGAATTTTAAAGTTTCTAAGCTGTCATTCTAGGATTCAATTTTATGCCTTCAGATCATTAGTTCCAGATCCGAAATATTTGTCCAGTAATAAAACCACTTCCATTACACTGTTGTATCCCTGGAGTCTCACTATTATTCGAGAAAATCGATGTTGCACACCCTCCAATGTAGATACAAGGTTTTGAGATCAGAACGGAGCACAGCCCTGTAGGTATGACCTAATTGGTGCTTTATGTAGTTGTAGCATAGCTTCTACACCTTAGTGTTTTGGTCCTCTAGATCTAAAGTACAGGATTTTCAAACCTCCCCTGTAAATACCTCTGGGTTAGGCATAGGGTTAAATGGTGTAACTGCAGCACAAGTCATTACATGAAGGTCCTTTCCCATCTTGCTGTGCTGATTCACTTTATGACAACCTTTGTCAGGATAGTTTGGAGGAGCTATCAATTTTGGAGGAGTTTGGAGGAGAATAACAATGAAAGAACAATTTTGGAGGAGTTTGGAGGAGTATAACAATGAAAGAACAAATGGTGTAACTGCAGCACAAGTCATTACATGAAGGTCCTTTCCCATCTTGCTGTGCTGATTCACTTTATGACAACCTTTGTCAGGATAGTTTGGAGGAGCTATCAATTTTGGAGGAGTTTGGAGGAGTATAACAATGAAAGAACAACATTTTTGCAACTTAAGATGTTTTTTGGGGGAAAGAGCATTTTGCACTGAGTAGTACCAAATCAGTTATAAGCAGTTCTTTTGTGAAACAACTTGATGGACACTCTTTCAGCATTCGGCAAAGGGCCATCAGGCTTCCTGACTCTGGTGTCCAGTAATGAAGTAGCTGTCAGTCAGCTCAACTTGGTTGACCCCAGACAAGAAAAGCTTAAAAAGGTATAGCAGATTTCAGGAGCTTGAGTTCTCATTCAGAGCAGCAATTTTGACAACAAAAGGTATGTCAGGAAGTACTGTAGTGTTTGAGTGAAGGCTAATGTGAGATGGTTTGCAGTTAGCGAACTGCTGTTGGTAACAGGGGTCAATCTCACCTAATTGTGGTCCAACAGTTCAGCTTGTTGAGGAAGATAAATTGGAAACTAACATGTAATTTTAATATGAGAAATTCATTTTCATCTATACTTCAAGGAAGTAAGTCATGTACTGACTGAGATGTCCACTGAATCTCCTGATGTAGTGTAACATATTGGCGGTGGTTGCATTTAATGTCAGTGATGCTAAACTACTTAAAGGATGTTATTAAAAGAGAGGCTTTGGCTGTGATTCTGCTGGAAATAAAGTGCTACATTTGGCTTAAGAAGACAATCATCTTTCTGAGGCTTATTTTCTCATTGAAGCAAGAATGAAGATAGGAAGTTTAGAAAAAGTGCAGAAAGTGTTTCACATCCCACAGAGAAATGTCCAAAACTGTAATTAGTTGTATCATATTACTGATCAAAGTTCAAAATGTTTCATCGATATTTTTCTTTGATACGGAAGGGATGTTTTCCATAACGGATCCATATACGTGGACCTTTTATGCAGAGCTTAGGGCAGTCTCCACACATTACACACTATCCCCTCATTAAGTACTTCCATTGGGCCATGCACTGTGTTCGGGGATGGGTCATGGTGGATGAGTGAATCAGGTGAGTGAAATGTGAGAGCTGCTGTGCCTTAATAGGGTTACTGCAAGTTCAAAGTATAGATTGTGCAGTCTGTGGAAACTGTTCATGGTCGGTGCTCCAGAAGTGGCTGAGAGTACTGTAATGTGCAGGAAAGAGGAGGATAAGGGTCTTTTTCAAGAAGAACCCCTGTGTGAGGTTTCAATTAAGGAGCCACCCATGTCAGAAGGAAAGGCCCAGTTAGGAGCAGAGTGAAATGCCAGTTAATTCAGTCATCGTGATGAAAAGACCCTCACCTTGGATGCACAAACTGTTCAAGGCAACAAAGACGTTTGGCATGATGATTATACCCCAATTGTATTCTCTTTCTATTCCTGTGGTATGGGTAACTGTAGCAACATCTACTTTTCATCTCAGTCAGCTAGTTACTTACAGTGGAGGCTTTATGACCATTTGAAGGCCTTTTTGATTCTGTCAGTCGCACAGCAACTCATCTAGACATGCACCTTACCTTCCACATTATAGCTAACTTTCAATACTGATGAGTTGTAAAAGACTGTAGTATGTTCCCTGCTCACACTGCCCTTCATTTCACTTTTGTTCTAGAAGGAGGAGTAGCCAATTGCAGAGTGATAGGAGGACATGTAAAGCAGCCTCTTTATGAATGCATGGAAAGAGGCTCAGATCAGGAGGGTTAAACAGCCCAACATGAAGCACAGTGTGGAGAAAATAAGCATGGAGATCATGCTTTTATTCCCATTGACTTTTAATGATGTGGAAGTCAGGAAGGGTGTCAATAAGGCAGACAATGCAATCTCCCCCTCTTATAATAATGTTCAAAATTAAAATGAACCTGCACCTCAGAAAAAATTAACCTTAATGTTGAAATAAGTTATCTCTAAATTACCCAAACTGCAGCTATGTGCTGAGTTTTTAAAAAAGCTAAGATTTATTCAGCATGGTCAGTAGGTTATAACTCCATCTCTTTGTATAGGTTAAAACTGTTTTAAATTTTAAAAGATATCAATGTCAAAACAATTTGACAGCTAACCTCTTAAGGCTGGCCTGTGACTGTTTAATTGACAGTTCTACTGACAAAAGAAAATTACTATTTAATTGTGTTACAGCCTGATAAATTTCTTTGTCAGACTGAAAGCGCAGTAATGCTGATCGTGCCAACATCTGAAAGCCTCAGCAAACCCCTGACCCTACCCCCACTGTCACACCTCAACTTCCACTTCCTGCCATCTCACAGCAGAACGTAATGATCTTGTGAAACGTTGCTGGAAAATTATGTCCATTGACCAGAAACTTCCATTTTGCAGCTAGAAATATTCCAATAATGTGCTGAACAATTCCTGTGGGGAAACTCTGAAAGAGAAAAGAAAGACACTGTCTGACAGTGACCGAGGGGGAGAGTGGGCAGAGGAGACAAGCGATCCATCAGCCGATAGAATGTCATTAGTTTTTGAGCAGTTGCCCTACCCTGCAGTTTGGATGAGGCATGCTATGCTAATTCTTCTTATTTAGGTTTGCTGTTAGTTAGCTTCGCAAGCAGCTTTTATAGACTCCTTGTGTTTTCAGGTCTAGTGGATGGAGAAGCATCAAAAGCAGCTCTTTGTAAAGCACAGCAGCTAATAGCTCATGTTAAAATGTGTAGCATGCTGCTACCAGATTATTCTTTTGATTATCATGCTTTGCTTGAAGCTGTTGTTGCATTGTTTCCAATTATGCAGTGCCGTTTGTTTGCTGGAAATCCAAAACTCTGAGTGAATATGAAGGGGATGGGCGTGATGGTGGGTGCGAGTTCAGGTTGCTCCTTTAAGCTGGATCAGCTCTGACTTACGGACAATTATCTGCTGTCATTTCTGATGTGCACAGGAGCCTAACTATTCTCTTTCTGCCATTCTGTTCTCATTTCTACTTACTGGTAGTCATTTTGGTATAAACCATTGCTGTGTCTTGGGAGAGAGAGTGGTGGGGGAATAGGGAAATAGTTAAATTTAAAGAATCGAGCAAAGAGATTTCAAAGCTTTGCAAAACTATTTGTGTTTTTTTTGTCCTAATATGTTGGGTAGGAAACCCAGTAACTTCACTGCAGAGTGAAATAAAATGCATGTACAGTCAGCAGCGTTCAATTAGCATCGGTTTCCCTGTCAGTATATTGGGTTAAAATTGTTCCCCTTTTTATGAAGCAACCAGGTTTTACTTTTTACCCCAGCAATCACTTTAACTTCTGCCTTTTTGAAATTTGTTTCCTCTCTTGATTTCACACAGGGTGTAGTTTCCCAGTGAAGATTCCTCAAGGGTGAGAAAATGTGGTCTCCAGAACTGACACATTACTCCAGCTGAGGCCCAGTCAGTGACTTATAATGCTTTCTTGCTTTTGTACTACAAGCCACTGTTCATAATGCCATGGGTCCTGATGTTTTATTCATAGGTTCACCAACTTATTCTATCACCTTCAAAGAGCGGGATATGTGAACCTTCTCATTCTCTTAGTTCCTGGACCCTCTTTATGATGGTAGCATTGACTGATAGTCCACGTTAGTCGCTGGCATGGAAACACACAGGAAGGCAAAATTGAACTTGGGAACAAGGTTGGTCCTGGCTGAAGAAAACTGAAAGCAGTGTTGGTACAGACAATCGACAGTGCTTGTTGCAATCTGTTCACATCTTATCTGTTCCATTCTTATGAATAAATCCAGGTTGTTAATTTGGTCTCTGAGCTCTGTCTGAAGTTGATATATTGACAGGTACCACCTTCCAGAATAGTTCAGAAGGAAAGTAAATGGCACGTATTCAAAGCCATATTTATCATAACATAGAGAGACCACTTGTCCCATCAGGTCTGTGCCACTTCTCAGTGCACTCTCACCAATCACATTCACCCTCTTATTTCCCAGTAACCTCCTCTCTCTCTGTCAAATGCCCATCATCTTCCCTTTGATTCTCCTGCCACCCCCTACACGTGGGGTAATGCACAGTGGCCAATTAATCAACCAATCAGCACATCTTTGGGATGTGGGCAGAAACCAGAGCGACCAGAGAAATCCACATTGCCAGGAAGAATGTGAAAGCTCCATACGTACAACACAGTGTCAGGATTGAACCTGGGTCGCTGGAGCTGTGTACCAGCAGCACTACCTGCTGCACCGCTGTGCCATCCCTGATTTGAAAGGATAAAAGGCATTATTTCACAACTCTGAAATAAAAAGTGTTATGTTTTTGAGAATCAGATTAACTTGGAGTTGAACATTTCTGGGTGCATTGAAGTCCATCAGGACATTTTGGCTAGATTTTCATTTGCCATAGGACCTCTCTTCTGGAGTAAAACTCAGGTCAGTTCGAGCTTATTGTAAGGTGCACAATTATAGTGAGGTACAGTACAATGAAAAACTTGCTTGCAGCAGCATCACAGGCAACACAGAGAATATAAATTATACATAAAATTATACATAAAATTATACCATACAATGATAAAAAAGTCTGTGCAAAGGCAAGACCTAAGTGCAAAAAAAAAGACACAATCGAAGACAAATCCAATGTATTGCAAGAGGTGGTCCATAGTGTTCCGTTGCTGAGGTAGGGTTAGGTTTGTGCTGGTAGGTTCAAGAACCTGATGGTTGCAGGAAAGTAATTGTTCCTGAACCTGGTGGAACTCTTCTAAATAAATCATACAAAATCTTTTTGAGTGTGGTTTTCAATCTCACTGGTGAAGGTAAAAGAAATAACTGTTCTTACTTACCCACGAAAGAACAGTTTTTACTGGTCCATTTTCCTCTGAAACTATGCTGCTAAACCATGCAGTTAAACTGCTTTTTTGTCTTTGATCTGAGACATCCTGTGACCTTACATACAGCCTTATATACTTGCTGCAACTGCTTTGTCTGTGGAGGTCAGGGCCATGGGCACTTCCAGCTTCCTACCTCAGGATCATCCCAGGTTGCTGCTGCTGATCTCTACTACATCTCACGGTTTGCTGCAATGGAGCAGTCCATAGAGCTCCGTACTCAAGGACAGGCGGCATCATCGAGTTTTCCTTCAGTTTGCAGGAGGAGGTAGGGCGGACATAGGGATTTGTCTGTGTCACCGGACTCCCCAATGTGCTGGTATTCATAGGTTGTGCTTGTGCGGTACATCTATTGCAGAGACCTACTTGGCAACTGGCTGTCAGGAGAGCCTAGTTGTAGCACTGGATCAATTCTGTAGTCCTGACATATCTCTGCAGGCGGTGTTCTTCATAAACCTGTCCACACAAAAAAGAAACATATGGATAGGAAAGGTTCAGAGGAATATGGGCCAAATACTGGCAGATGGGATTAGCTTAGATAGACATCTTTGTCGGCATGGATGAATGAGGCCAAAGGACCTGTTTTTGTGCTGTATGACAATTTGAATCTGTAAACCCCTTAGCCTATTTGGCACACTTTCCCAAACCTGTCGCAGGATTGCAGCATCTATGTGTTAAGTTGAAACACTGCTCAGCGGCTGGAAGAGTGGAGCTTGTATCTTCTTTGTGAGTCCCTTTAAGAAGTGGCTGCTAAGGTCTCAACTGCTAAGCTAATCTGAACACATGAATTAGGAGCAGAAATAGTCAACTCAGACTCTCAGGCCTGCTCTGCCACAGTAACCTCAACTCTGCATTCCTCTCTACTACCCATGGTAACCTTTCATCCCCTTTTCATGTATTTATCCACCTCTGTCGCAAAAATATTCAACTTCCATCCTGTGGATGTAACTCTATGCTTTCCTCATGAACAACCTACCTGTTCCACGTATTAATCTAGTTGGTATTGGTACTGGTATTAGTTTACTATTGTTACGGACTCAGTGAAAGTCCCTTTAAGATAGAGAGTGTGTGTGTATGTGTGTGTGGGGCGTGCTTATGTCAATAGAAGATAAAGGACGTAATGACGTTGTTGAAGAAGTCAGAAGAAGAAGAAGAGAGAGAGAGAGAGAAGGGAGAGAGACACCAGCCTGCTTGTTTTCTCTATCGATGGATGAGAAAGAATAACTGTGTTTGCTACTGAAATCCATGTATGGAAGTTGGAAGTAATCCGGTGGAGTTCACTTTGTTGCTGACCTGTAGAAGGAAACAGGTATTTGTGTGTGGACGACCACGATTCGGATGCTTTTTGGGGTGAGGAAGTCACTACCGAGTAAACACTGGAGTGTCGTTTGGGTTCCATCATGGAACATTTGGATTTTGTATGTACTCTCTCTATGTTTTTCTACATCTACATCTTATCTTCAGACAACGGTGGTTGTTGAAGAAGCCCTTGCTCATGTTTCACCTTATGGCTTGCGGAACTGAACTTTAAGAACCATTCCGGAACTGGGAGTTTTGGACTTTGCCACACACACACACGAAGAGTTTAGTTTTGGGGTTAACGTTCGAGGTTTAACATTTTTGAATTCTAACATACTAACATTTTTACTTTTATTTTACGTATTATCATAAGTAGTGATTAATAAAATAGTTTTTAACACTAAATCATGCTCAGTGTGTTTCTTTTGTTGCTGGTTTGTGACACTATTGTCACTTGTACTGAGGTACAGTGAAAAACTTGTCTTGCATGCTGTTTGTACAGATCAATTCATTACACAGTGCAGTTACATTGGGTTAGTACAGAAAGCATTGAGGTAGTACAGGCAGAAAAACAATAACGGAGTACAGAGTAAAGTGTCACAGCTACAGGGAAGTGCATTGCAGGTAGACAATAAAGTGCAAGGTCACAACAAGGTAGATTGTGACGTCAAGAGTCCATCTCAATGTATAAGGGAACCATTCAATAGTCTTATCACTGTGGGATAAAAGCTGTCCTTGAGCCTGGTGGTACGTGCCCTCGGGCTCCTGTATCTTCTACCTGATGGGAGAGGAGAGAAGAGAGAATAACCTGGGTGGGTGGGGTCTTTGATTATGCTGGCTGCTGCACCAAGGCAGTGAGAGGCAGCTAAGTTAAACTTTTCTGATCTTTTTCTAATATATTAGCATTCTTTTTTACATAAGGAGTCCAATATCAGACACATTACTCCAGCTGTGGTTTCATCAATGCCTATATAACTGAATATAAGCTATTTCTCTTAGTAATAAACAATAACATTCTGTTAGCTTGTCTAATTACATATGTACTAGCCTTACATGCACTCACCTTTTGTAAATCATACACCAGGACAGATCTTTTTGCACCTCAGAGCACTGCATTCTCTCTGATAACATGTTTCTTTTTTGTATTTCTGCCAAAATGGATAATTTGACATTTTGCCTCATTTGTCAGATCTTTGCCCAATCGCTTAACCCATCTATATCTCATTATAGCTTCCTATGGCCTCACCATAACTTCTTTCCCATTTATCTTTCTGTCATCAGCAAGTACTGGTAACTGTGAAGACTGTAATAGATCGATACAGCAGTGTCAGCTGAAACTGGGACAGTATGACCTTACAGAGGGAAACCAGCAACACTGGTGGAAGATCACGCTGTTTTTCAGACTTTCAAAAGTGGGTGACGTATAACTCTGGAAACACAAGGGACTGCAGATGCTGGAATCTGGAGCAAGGACCAAGATGTTGGAGGAACTCAACGGGTCAGGCAGCAACTATGGAGGAAGGTGGACAGTCAGTTTCAGGTTGAGACCCTTCATCTGGACCAAATGAAGGGTTTTGACCTGAAATATCAATTGCCCATTTCCCTCCACAGACATATAACTCTGTTTTAACACCATTTGGATGTAGTAAAGCAATCCAAGGGCCAAGATATCTGCAGCAGTAGGAAGTTGCAGGGACATAGAGGGAACAAATCTTGCTTACCAAATCATGAAACCATTGGGAGGGAGGGCAGTGAATTAAATACCCTGAGGTTGCATCACAATGGTGGCACTTTACCTCATAAGTAGTTTAAATGAGAATTTGACTGCTGATTGACAAGGAGCAAGGCCACATACTCCAGAATGGAACAAATCAATGATAACTTTGCATGTCTAATCTATTACATGGTTTTAGTGCCTCCACTTCTTTTAAGATTTCTTTCTCCCTGTGGTAGAAAGTGATGTATAAGGTGAAGATAGAGCAAACTCAGAACCTTGGGTATTGAAAGAGAGTAACTGTTGACTGTTAAAGTGTGCTACATGATGGATGGAAGGAGTTAATCTGAGCATGACTTCTGTCGTTTGGACTGATGATACTTTTTAATTCTGCATGTTTAAACGTTCTAACCTGAAACTTTGAAATATGTACTCTTTTCCAAAAAGGGGTTGTACTTTGCTCTTGCTGCTCATTTCAGTTGATGAAATAATTTTCCAAGGAATTGGGAAAACCTTCAATAAGCAATGATGCAGACTTTGTGTTTGCCTTCAAATGACTGAAGGCCTTGTTGGCAAACCTTCTTGGAACAACTTTAAGTCAAATGCACATTGCCTCCTGTTTACAATGCCGTGACCGCATGTGATATGTGGGTGCACTAGATGTTTGCTTTCGGCCAATTAAGTCCTGCAGGATACACAGGATTAAGACCATGTCCCGCCTCAAACTCTCAATATGCTGATCTGTTAATGTTGACGCTGAGGCATTATGACTCATCTGAACATAATATTCCAGCTTTTGCATGGGTCTGTTCTGTTATTGCAGACTAAAACTTTCCATGTGTTTAGCTTCATTGCTTTCTGCACATCTGGTCAGGGCCCACAGTCCAGATTCTCTCTCCACACCTGGTCCTGTTCCAAGTTTTAAACAGTCTAAATTTGAAGCTGAAAAATAAACTATATCCTTTGCTTTCCTTTGTGAAATTTTGTGCCGATCAAGGTGAGAGATGTTAACGATGGAAATCTTAGCCAGAATCAGCTACAAGTGGTCCATGGTCAGATATATAATGGTTCGATAGAGAAGAAACTCCCTCTGTTTTATACAAATAACATAGAATGAAAATCTGTTGTGTTTGCTCTCAAGGGCACACACAAGGAAGGTGTAAAGCATGTAAGGATTGAAGAAAATTAAGCAGGTAATTCAGTATGCTGAACATTCTCTTTTACGGTCCTCTGACCATCCCTAATTTAAACTTCTCGTTATTCCCTAGTGCTCAGGGTAAAGTAGCTTAATGCAACTTCTCTGCAAGGTTATAAGCACAGGAAGAAAGATTCATTTTCTGGGTGTTTTAAAATGACAGCCTTGGCCATTTTTCACTCATTGTGGTTAAGACGTGTTCTGTATTTTTGGTTATCGAAATGTGCTTTTACCTTATCAACATAAGTCATTAAAAGTTTCAATCAATCACTATTACACATTCTTAAACATGCTGTGCCACATATGCTTAAATGTTACTTCACTTGAGACTCTAATTTCCCATTTGGAAAGGAATGCATGGTGAGTCCTTCATTTCCCTCCATTCCTGATGGCTCGTGTTATTTGCACCAATTTTTATACTTCAGTAGGTGCTAATAGGATTGGCAGGAAATTTGACTCTAATTAGATATTAGCAACATTGGCAAATAAATTGGCATAATTTTGAGAGTACCTTTTCTATTATGTCCCCAGAAATAATTCACCCGAATGTGTCTTCAGTAATGACCTCAGAAAATTTCTTTTTCCTGCGCCAGTTTGTCATTTTGCTATTTTTCCCGAGACACCAACTGCCTTTGGTCTCCCTTTTGCCTGTTTTGAAATAGAAAGGCCACATTAAAAACAATAATCAGGGAATACATTAACAGGAACCTTGAGAAACTTGATAAAGGAAAGCCAGCATGGATTTGTTAAAGCCAAATCAGGTTTGACCAACCAGGTTGAATTTTTGATGATGTAACAGGGAAAGTGAAGAAAACAGAGTAGATGTTGCCCACATTGATTTTCAAAAAGGGTTTGATAAAGACCTATACAAAATCTGTTAGCAAAATTGAGATCATGGAACTGCAGGGTCCATGGATAGGAAATTGTCTTGAAGGTAAGAAACAGAATAGGGTGAAACACTTAGTATTCAGACTGGAGGATGTTTAATTGTGGGTGGGGTTAGTGCTGGCTTTTTAAATATTTTCTAATGGCCTTGACTTGGGTGTGCAATGTAAACATTCCAAACTGCAGTTGAGACAAAGCATGGAAGCGCAGTAAACCATGAGGAGGATAGTAATGAACCACAAGAGGTCAGGAATATGAAATTTAATATAGGATGTTGAGAAGTAAAATGTTTTGCCAAAAGAAGGACCGAATAGAGTAAATGGCACAATTTGAGGGGTGTGAAGGAATGGAGAGACCTGGATGTATATGTTGATAAATCCATGGAAGTGCCAGGACATGTTGAGAGAGTGGTTAATAAAGCACATAGGATCCTGGAATTCATAAACAGAGGCACTAAGAACAAAGCCAAGGAAGTTATATTGAACCTACAAAAATACTGGTTAGGCTATAACTGGAGTATTCTGGTCACCTAACTTTAGGAAAGATGTGAAGAGTGCATAGATTTACTGGCATGGTCAGACTAACAAAACTAGGGTGTCCTCCTTGCATTAGAGAAAGTTGAGAGGAGATTTGATAGAGGTCTATATTGTAACTGGTTTCTATAGCGTAAATAGAGGGAAGCTGTTACTTTGTGTGATGTTTCAAGGACCAGCAGGCACAGATTTAAACATATTAATACAAGGTGAAAGAAGGAACATGAGGAAAAACTTTTTCAGCAGACAGTAGTTGTGATCTGGAGTTCACTGCCTGAAGGAGCGGTGGAAACAAAATAAATCAGTGCCTTCAAAAGACGATTGAGTAGGCGCTCGAGAGGGAACCATTTTCAGAACTGAGTGGAAGAAACAAGGAAGGGGAGTCATATGATTTCTATACTATTGGCCAGCATAGAATTGATGGGCTGAATGACCACCTGTGCCAACCATCCAGAGCAAACCCTACAAAGCAGTTTAAACTGAAGACGACAGACTCATTGAGACATTTCCATTGCCGTGCTATCCATGGAAACAGTCCTCATCCGTCTTCTGTAAAACTCAGAAGTATAAAGTTTGGAGGCAGGTTCAGACCTTTAAAATTTGTGTATCTGACTGGAACCCAACCAATTTTGCACCTTTTGTGCTAAAATTCAGCCATGCATTTGTTTTATAACAGGTGCAATGCTAATGTTCCGATGTGATGTATTCCTATCATTGAAGTCATTAGGAAACATTTTTTTTTTCTCAATGCCTGCATGATATGTTAGGAAAACTCAGGAGGATGTTAATTTTGTTTAATGTGATAAAATTTTTAATTTGTCATCTTGAGCTGAGACATGTTTATGCATTTGGGTTTAGACGAATTATTCAAATGGCCCTTTGTCATCCAGCAGCTTCATGACTATATTGATGCTTTCTTTTGGATAACATTCAGTGTAGTAGGAACAGCCATTGGCCTGTTGTTAATCCAAGATGTGGGCTGTGTACATTGGTCAAAGAACACATCAATCAAATAACATATCAATCAAAGGTATGTGAATGCTGATACTGAACTTGCAAGAGGACACTGGTATATAGCCACAGCAAACAGCCTTTGGTAACACATGCAATAAAGTGAGATTGTTGTAGCTGCTTGGTGGCTTTTGGTTACTAAAAGGCAGGAGGTCAACAGTAAAGAAGGTCTCGGAGTCAACTTTGGGAGATGACTGGAACTGATATAACTGATGATGGGGAACAGTTGATGTATTAACCTTGTTTGGAATCCACGACAGTGTGTTGGAAGGATGGGGAGGTGGTGGGCAGCATAAGTGATACTTTCAAACAAACAGGACTTACTGACAGATGAAGAGGAAGCTGGCACAATTTAAGGATGTTGCCCTTAGTATGACAGCCCTGCTGTACCATATACCAATTACATGGTAGAAGTACATATGTACCATTAAGTTGTCCATCATTCAATGCTTCCTTATAAAAACATTTAGATGAACTGATAGTGCTCTGAGATAAAAACAGAAAATGTTGGAAACACTCAGCAGTTCAAGTAGCATTAATGGAAAGAGAAACAGAGTTAATATTTTAGGTTGAAGACTCTTCATCAGGACTGGAAAAGAGAGAAAACAAGTTAGTTTTAAGTTGCAGAGGGACTGATAGGAAAAGGGAATGTCCTTGATAGGCTGAGGCCAGAGTTGCCCAGGTGATCCCAGTGTTGCTGGAGCACTGGGTTAGCAGATGGCAACGAGAGAGCGAGAGAGAGAGAGAGAGAGAGAGAGAGAGAGAGAGAGAGAGAGCGAGAGAGAGAGAGAGAGAGAGAGAGAGAGAGAGAGAGAGAGAGAGAGAGAGAGAGAGAGAGAGAGACGAAACAAAGGACCAAGTTGAAGTTGTGAAATGAAGGTCAGAGCTGTCGCTGAAGCCGGAAACCAAAAGCAAAAAGCTGGAAATACCCAGCAGGTCAGACACTGTCTGTGGAAAGAGAAAAATTGAAAGTTAATGTTATAAGTGGATAAACTAGAGCAAAAATTACCAGTACAACTTCTAACAGGAAGACCTCCCCTCCACCCCCACCAAATTATCTGATGTTCTTGAATTTGATATTGAATCCTGAAGACTGCAACATGGTTATATGGAAGATGAGCTGCTGTTCCTCCAGCTTACGTTGAGATTCTTTATAACAGTGTAGGATGTCACAGACAGATCAGGCAGAGTAGGAGTGGGAATTAAAGTGACAGGCAACTGGAAGCTTTGATCATACCTGTTGATTGAGTGGAGGTTCTGCAAAGCAGTCACCCAATCTGCTTTTGATTTCTCTAATGCTGTTTACAGCAGTTCTGTTTATATTTCAGTTCTCCAGCATCTTCAGTTTTTTTTGATGTTCAACTCATAGTTTCTTGCTTTTGATATGTAGTTGTGCATGGCAAGGCACATAGTCAAGCTATGACCTAAAACTGCTTAATATGCTGATATGTTATAGGGCTTAAGGTGAGCCATTTTTGTAACTGTGGATGCATGATTCAAATGCATTACTCACAGTGAGTTGGAATTGGGGATCATCATATGTTCCACCCACGAGGTCCTTGTCTCTGGGTAACCCTAGCCATTGGGCAGCCATTGCCATTGCTATTCACTGGTAGAAGAGTTACGTGTGTTGACTCTGTTGGATTGCATTTATAATATAATTGAAAACAAATTGGTATCGCAGACATTGTTTGAAAGGAGACGATAGTACAAAAACTGAAAGAAAAGTTAACTTTGACAGCTGCTGACATTTCCATCCTGTTTTCCTTCCAGTGCTTTACAACATTCCATATTTAAGTAGGGCATACAGGGACATAAACCATTGATTACTATCAGGCTGCTGCTTGTCGTAGAATTGGTGACTTAACATTGCATGAAGGTAATCAAGACCTGGTTGCAAATAGTGATCACTTTGCATTGCTGCTTCGATCTTCTTTGTATACTGGTTTGGCCAGGTGCTTTGAATGTTTAATGCAAATGTCCCAATGATTAAAAAAATGCACCGTCTATTTATGAACTTCCTTGCCTTTAATGCCCAAATTGAACAGACTCAACAATGGCTGGGGCATCCATTGGGAAAACAGAAACCAAAGGGCTGAATAGAACTGCTTCATTTTGATACATTGAGAATGGAGACTGGGAAATACCTTGTGGTTCCTTCATTGCCACTGGGTCCTAATTCTGACTCTCCTTCCCTCGTAGATTGTGGGAGGACCGTCACCAGGAGGACAGCAGCAGTTTAAGCAGCTTACCACCACTTTCTCAAGAACAATTAGGGAATGGGCAAAAAAGTGGGCCTTGCCTTCAATGCCTCTGTGCTCAAAACTGAATAAGTAACAAAAAAGTCCAATAACTGCACATCCTGAGCAAGAGCTCTATCCACTGATAGAAACATGAAAGTAGAAACGGTGACAATGATTTTTCAATTGTGCTTTTCAAGGTTAACACTAATAGAATTGTCATGACAAACTGGAATTTCTCCAACTCCAGTGACAGCAGCAAAAGTAAATAAAAACAAAGATGCTATTTCATTCTTAGAGAATGTATTTATTGAAGATATTTTCCATCAAATTATGTTTAGTTCAAGAGAGTAATTTTTAAAATGATTAAAAAATCCTGGCTCCAGTACAATTTTTGTATTACCTTGAGTGACAGATTGTCTTTGGTCTGTAAATATTGAGCTAACACTGGTTTCTCTTTCTCCGAACAAATTATCTCTCTCCTACTTCACAAACAACTCAATTAGCCAGATTTCATTATGGTAGGAAACGAGAAAAGAGAAACTGCAGCAGGTGAGACAGGGAAGTGATATCTGTTGAATTAACCTTGTTTGCAAAGTTATGAAAAACTGTGAACTCTTCCATTTGGAACTAAACTCCTTTCATGGATTAACTTTGTAAAACTGATGAGCATTATATTGCAAAGGATAGTAAGATGAAGCAAAGATTACTGACCACCTGCTAATTTGCACATGTAATGGACTATCCAGTCATATAATGGAATTAGTTCAGAATATAGATATTCTTCTCTCTCATAGGGGGTGCAAAGTGTCGCAAAAGGTAGTGCTGATCATAGCTCCAGTGACCCAGTTCCAATCCTGACCTCCAGTGCTTTCTGTGTGGAGTTTGCATGTTCTCCTTGTGATCAAATAGGTTACCCCCCCCCCACCCCAGTGCTCCCGTTTTCTCTCACATCCCAATGTCATGCTAGTTGGTAGGTTAATCAGCCACAGTAAGTTGCTCCATGGTGTAGGAAGGTGATAGGAAAATCAGGGTGGATTTGATGGACATGTGAGGTTACAGGGAAGTAAATGGGGAATGGGATTAGGAGGAATGGGATTGATGGGAATGCTCATGGAACGGGCATGGTATCACTGAATTGAATGGCTTGCTTCTACGTCTTGAGAAAATATGGGATTGATACCTGATGTGTTTCTCCTGAAGTTGGAGGCAAACAGACAGTCACTGTAGCCTTTTGATCATGGCGCTATTATGTTGTACTACATGAGAAGAATTTTGCATCTCAATGCACCTGTGCTTAAAAAAATAGAGCACAGATTTCAGATGGCATCTGTGATGATGGGGGGCAGAAGAGTCTGAAGTGTGAGAAGTGAGTAAAAAAAAGTTAAAATTTTGATCTGGAGCAACACACAAAATGCTGGAGGAACTTAATGGGTCAGACAGCATCTATGGAGGGAAATAAACAGTCGACGTTTCGGGTCGGGACTCTTCATCAGGACTCATTTTGAGTCTGTTGCTCCAGATTCCAGCATCTGCAGAATCTCTTGTGTCTCCAAAATTTTGATCTGTTTCTCTTTCCTGTTTAACAATGATTCTAGCCACTTAAATATTGAGTACCTTACCAAGCTGATATGTACATTACATGCTGCGTTGATACCTTAGACAGTCAGTTTGATTACTAAATTTTTGTTTTTTTGCATGTTGTGTAAGTAAAATAAAGTTAAAGATGCCAACACTCTGCATGTTTCTGAGACCTGGATTATCTACAGCAGCCACTTTAAGGCATTGGAAAGATGGCACCAAAGCTGCCTCTGCAAAATCGTCCAAATTCACTGGAAGCATAAGTGAAGCAACCTGTACAACAACCCCAGTATTCAGGCCCTCCGTACACTCAGTTGGCTACATTGGACAGATAATGTCACTTTAATGGCTGGCACCAGACTCCTGAAACAGATACTCTATTCCAAGCTCTGTCACAGAAGGGACTACCAGGTGGACAGAGAAAAAGATTCAAAGATGTGCTTAAAGCTATCTTAAAGAAATGCAACCTCCCATCACCTCCTGGGAACCTCTGGCCTATGACCACTCAAGGTGGAGAATGAGTATTCATAATGGTACTGAGAACCTCAAGACCTTGCATCAGGAGCAGACAGAAGCCCTGCAGAACCTTACAAACTACCCAGCTGCCCGCCCTGTCCGTCACCTCTTGTCCCATCTGTGGAAGAGTCTGCAGTTCCCATATTGGCCTCATGAGTTTCCTCAGAACCCACAAAACTGAAGTGCCAGTAAATTATTCTTGATCCTGAGGGAAGAATGAGATTTGTGCCATTTGTGGCATAGATAGAATATAGTACAGCACAGCAACTGGCTCTACAGCCCACAATGTCTGCGCTGAAAATGATGCTGAATTAAATTAAATCTCTTCTGCCTGCACATGAACCATATCCCTCCATTCCCTGCATATTCATGTATCTATCTAATAGCCTCTTAAATGCCACTATTGTATCGGCTTCCACCATCACCCCTGCCAGCCCATTCCAGGCACCTACCACTCTCTGATAAAACTTGCACCGCACATCTCCATTAAACTTTCCCCCTCTCACCTCAAATGCAAACTGAGGATCTTTGTGATAGAATGCCATGTAACCCAAAAGCTTTCCCCCATGATAATACTGGAGGAATGAACAGAAAATTTGAATGTGACCCTCCCTTGCCTCCTCCAAGAATTTCTTGTGGAGAAAGTGTAACAGAATTCCAGCAGAACCAGGTTCCATATCACAACAAACCTTCCCTTAAATCTGCTGTTATATGGATGATCAATTTAGGTTCCTTTGCTCTTTGGAATATCATATACCCAAAACTGTGCCATACCAGTGGACCAAACACATTCCTCCAAGAAGAAGTAGCTGAGGCTAAGTGCAAGAATGTGGTAGCATGTTGTGGTGTGCAATGTAAATAATACACCATCACTCAGTGACTCAAGTATGATAAAGAAACAAATAATTAATTCTAGCCTTGTGAATGTGTCTCCACGATAAATGTGCGAAGTATTCATACTGTAATTGCTGGCTTTGTTTTCATGAAGGTATTTTTCTCTCCATTAGAAGCTAGTGTGGGGTGAATTTTATCACCAACGACAGAGAGGGGTAAAGATAGTAAATCTCTCTTAATGGTAGTACATTGGGAAACAAATACTCGAGTCACCCTCAGATGAATCGAGTTGTTAAATCTTCCAAAGAGGCTCTATTTTCTTTGAAGTTTTATTTTTTCTGCATAGGTGCAATGTTTATAGAGCTTCATAAACCAGATGAAGAGTTAGATGTGTTGAAGAGGAGTGTTTCCCCTCGGGCTTCCAGGCTTGTCTCCTGGTAATTGGCTGATCCCTTCTGCCCAAGATGTCCAATTTACTGCCCCATGGTGGTTTCACCCCAGTGATGTCATACTGGTCAGTCATCTACTCAATGGCTTCTCTCCTGCTCACCTGAGAACCTGTCCAAAAATTTGCTGGCTTGTTTCTGCCAACTATGAACTATTCTTCCTGCTTATTGTTGGGTATCAACTCATTTTGATATGATTCAAGCTGGAAAACATCAACGCAAATCCTATGTATTTAGCAGTGAAGCACATTGGCTAACCAATACACAGCAGTGTCACCCTTCATGCAAAAATATTGTTGTGATTCTTCCAATCAATAAACGGATACATTTTCCTTCACTAGAATAAGCAAGTATTAGGGACAGGCAATAAATGCTGGTCTTTCTATAAAGGGGCTTGCAATAAATGGGTCCTCAGTGGAATATCTGCACTGTTATAGCTGGCAACCACAATCTCAGACTCAGCATTATTTAGAATAATTCCCAGTGAGATATTAATATGATGTGATTTGATAAAGATTTGCTAACTCAATATTTTTAATCATGGCATTTCAGCCATGAAAGTTTTTCTAACTTATTTGATGACAGTAATATGTAGGATGTAATTACCCTGCATAGATTCTCCAAAAAGGAAAATATATCAACCCATCCTGTTTTAAGGCTTCCGTATAGGATCGTGGAAATGTGAGTAGGGCCATTCAGCCCCTCAAGCCTGCTCCTACAATCAATTAGATCATGGAGAGCAGTATGTTAAATTAATTTAAGCACCTTGGTCTGTAATCTTTACTATTATCACAACAATTATTTATTTCATCTGAACTTCTAGTTCTTAATATTTATAATTGAATGATGTTCCAACTTTCCCTGAACTCCCTGGGCCTCTCTCCTCTGCAAAACTATTCCCACCCCACTACCAGCCGAGTTCTGATTAGACTGATCAGAAAAAAGGCTTTTGTCCTTCAAAATGTGGAAGGGTGATTCTATTGTGCCAGATGCCTGGACTTCAAAATGTTCATGGGTCCACTGCACAGTAATCTTTCCTGATGTGGATTAAACAATGAAATATTCAAACATTTGAATTAGAAGCAGGAATGGGCAATTAGACCCCTTAAGCCTGCTTTGCTGTTTAGTAAGATCATGGTTGATCTGATTGTAACTGCAGCCCTCTATTTCTGCCTAACCCTGGAGATCTTTCACCATCTTGTTTATCAATAATCTTTCTTCCTCCTCCTTAATGGTATTCCACGACTCTGCTTCATTCACCCTTTGCGGAAGGGAGTTCTAAAGACTCTCAATCTTCTGCCAGAAAAATACTGCCTCATCTCTGTTCTAATTGAGTGCCCCCTTATTTTTAAACAATCCCCTAAGTTCTAGGTTTTCCAAAAAGAGTAAGCATTCTCTCCACATCCACCCTGTCAAGCCACCTCAGGATCTTATCAATCAAGTTCCCTCACACTCCTCCAAACTACAGTGGGTACAAGCCAAGTGTGCCCCTCCTTTCCATGTAAAGCCACCTGCCCATTGCTGGTACCTGCCTTACAAACCTTCTCTGAACCACATCCAATGCAGTGAGAAGCTTACAAACTGCAAGAAACACATAAGTGATAAAAGTCAGAATTAAGAAGAGACCTCCACAAAGAAAGAGGAGTAAGAAAGATGGAGAAAAATTTAAATCAGCAGCTTGCTTCAAAATGCTGCTACTCTGGCTTTCCTGGTGTGTATAACATTGAAGTAGATTTTCTGGTGGTGAGTGGGGGAATCAGCAAGCACTGGCAAGATTAAAGTTAGTGGACTGAATGACAGGAAGTGCTAACCATGTAGACAGCTATTATAGGAATAGGCTTGTAATTTCCTTCACCTTCAGGCAAGTTAAGAGATAAAGGCAATGTTATAATAAATCACTAGGAATGATAAGAGTCTGACTTCATGCTTGCAACTATCAAACTCACAAAAGATTTACTAATTCAATTAAGCCAAAGCATTGAACATAAGAAAGTCAAATCTGCACATTATTGCTAATAACAAGGGGGTTCCTTTTCATTCCTATCCATCAATTTGTTTAGCAATCAGCTCTTCCTTAATTTTGAATTGCATGGACTTTGATTCATTTTAGTGAATCTGTCAAATGATGTTCTCATTTGTTTTATGACATAAAAGGAGGCTATTCGTCCCATTGGGTCTATACTGGTTTTGAGGGCAATCCATCAGTCCCAGTCTCCCACTTATTTTCCAACAAACTACTGTCTCTCACATTACCTCCACTCTCTCCTCCCCCAATTATCCTGCCACTCACCTACACACGGGCAATTTACAGTCGCCAATTAACCTACTGGTGCATCTTTGGGATGCAGGAAGAAGCCAGAGCACCCAACCCGTGGTCACAGGGAGAACATGCAGATTCCATACAGATGTCCCTAAGTCAGGATCGAACTTGGGTCGCTGGAGCTGTGAGGCAGCAGCACCATCTGCTGCACCACTGAGGGGGTTAATTTTTGACTGGACCTGACCCTGACTTTTAGACTTGTGACACCACTAATAAATCAAACCTTTATATATCATCTATAAGTTCCACTGAAATGCCTCCTCCCAAATGATCCTCATTGAGCCTGCTTCCCAATGGAAAATGATACACTTTTAGGAGAATGCACTGCACCTGATCTCCATCTGTGTTGCAATGCCAGAGTGTTAGTAAAGGTAGCTGTGCACCTGGGCGGCTGCAGAAAACAGGTGTTGGTTGCTTACATAGGTAAATATTATATATTATGGCTCTGTTATATCACTTCAGTGAAATGATCTGATGCTCAAGGGAGCAGGTCCTTGGTTTGGAGTTCTTCAGCAATCAATCAAAAAATGTAAGTATGTTTAAATTCCTTGTTGCTATGGCACCAGAGCAGCATGATCCCTCCCCAACTCCACAGTAATAAGAAACAGCTCCAACGTATACACAGTCCTCCACTCAGTACTGCTCAACTCCATCCATTCCCCCACAGGCTTAGATTGGTCCCTCCACCAGCAAGGCAAATGACACAATCTTCAAATGCCTGAGTTGTTTGGAGGTGTGACAGCGTCACAAGCCTATCTAACTGAGACCAAAAGTCTAACATCTCACTAACCTACAACCTTCTGGGTGGTACGTATCTGCTTGTACAAAGACAGGACCATATTTTAAGAATATATTATTGAAAGGTGACCATGATTACCTTGCTTTTTCACTTCCTCCTAATCTTATAAGGGTCAGCATTTCTTTCAAGGTTAGCAAGTTTTCCACAAGCACTTTAATTTTATTGATTTTCCCATATTTGAAGCTGGAAGCTATACTTCAAACTGGGGAAGGTAACCAAGAAAGCCTACAAGTGAATTAGCACTTGTGGAATCAATGAAGTTGGGAGGAGATAGCAGATTGGATTCAAAATTGGCTGGGCCTTAGAAGACATAGGGTAGTGGTGGAGAGGTGTTATTCTGACTGGAGGTCTGTGACCAGTGGTGTTCTGCAGGGATCAATGTTGGGATCTCTGAAATGATTTGCTTGAAAATGGGTTGATTAATAAGTTTGTAAACAACACTAAAATTGGTAGTGTTGTGGATTGTAAGGAGGGTTGTCAAGGTATAAATCAGTTGGAAATTTGGGAAGAGAAATGACAGAGGGAGTCTCATCTGGACAAGTGTGAGGTGTTGCGCTTTGGGAGGTCAAATATAAGAGGAAATAGACAGTAAATGGCAGGACCCTTTGCAGCACTCATGTACAGAGGGATCTTGGGTGCAAGTCCATAGATCCCTGAAAGTGACAACATAAGTTAATAGAGTGGTAAAGAAGACATATGGCATACTTGCCTTCATTGGTTTAGGCACTGAGTGTAAAAGTGGGCAAGTCATGTTGTAGCTGTATAAAACTTTGGTTAGGCCACATGTGGAGTTGTTGTGTGCAGTTCTGATCGCTACATTATAGGAAGGATGTGGAGGCTTTGGAGAGGGCACAGAAGAAGTTCACCAGGATGTTGCCTGGATTAGAGAGTGTTAGCTACAAGGAGAGGTTGGACAAATGTGGGTTGTTTTCTCTGGGGCATCAGAGGCCTGATAAAAGAATATAAAGTTATGAGAGGCATACAGTAGATAGGGTAGACAGTCATAATCTTTTACCTATGGTAGCAATGTCAAATACTAAAGGACATAGATTTAAGGTGAGAGGGGGAAAGTTTAAAAGAGGTGTGAGAGGCAAGATTTTTTTACACAGAGAGTGGCAGTTGCCTGGAATACTCTGCCAGGGGAGGTGGTAGAAGCAGATACAGTAGCAATGTTGAAGAGACATTTAGACAGACACATGAACAAGCAGGGAATGGAGGGATATAGACTATGTGCAGGCAGATGGGATAAGTTTAGATTGGCATCATAGTCGGCATAGACATTGTGGGCTGAAGGCCCTGTTCATGTGCTGTATGGTTCTAATTTCTCTATGCTTCTCTCACCTCATACGCTGCCTGATCTACTTCCAGGATTTTCTGTTTACATTTTAGATTTCCAGCACAACAGTATTTTGCTTTTGGATGTAGGATTAGTTACTTTAGATGGGTTAAACATGAATATGTTTCCAAGGAGAAGAGAAGGTGGATTGGGAATACATGAAGTAGAAAAGGTGCTAGGTGCACTTTGTGACCAGGCGATGGTTACACTGTGGAGGGTGAGGCACTGATGGAACTGATGCTAGAAAACATGAGAGTGGTATCTTAGTTGGTTGATTAGTATAAACAACAATTTTTCTTCATAGAGCAATAATTTGTAACATTTCGATCTTGAGTTAAACAGAGGACATTCTTTATTTGAATAAGTTTGTAATTGATGTTGTGCTATTCAGAGAACTCTTTGTTGCCATAGGTATCCCAAAGAAAGCCACCAGCAGAAATTTGTCTGGTCCTAATGGTTTAAGAGAATGGAAAGGAAAAGTGAGATTTGATTTTGCCATCCTGAGGGAAATAGTAATGTGTAATCTTCTTGAATGGAAATCTTTACTATCTCACCTAGTTTGGTTACAACCTGACTGGCGAACCTTGAGTGGAAAATGTGTGCAGAATAAAAGTGATCAGATCCCCAGCCTGACTCTGTAATGCTACAGTAAACTCAGTTATCCTGGAGTGACCTTTGCTGAATGAAATCTATTACTGGTTCAATCTCCTGTGTTTAGTCAGGGAGCACCTTCTCCTAAAAACTCAATCATGCTGTCACGGGGTTAATGAGGTGAGTCCTCAATTAATTTAAGAAGAACTTGACTGAAAGATTACTTTTATGGGTGCTCATTATTTTTTGAGCTATTTTCAGCATCTGGCTCTTTTCTGAGAGACGTTTTTCTCTTTGGAACTGTTTGTAGCAAAACATATTTAAATCAATATATTTAGACTTCATGAGCAATACATATTTATAACTGCTTATACTTTGGGTTTCTGGGCATTAGAATTTTGGGTGGAAATGTTTATCCTTAATCCTTCCAAGACACTTGTATTTCAAAGTAATCGCACCATATCCTGCTGACTGTTGACTGCATGTTTTCAATAAGCATGCACACATCTCCTTCCTTTACCATTTTTCCATCTCACATTGTTCTGGGATATTTTCCTTGAGGTTTAGTTCCTTTAGGAAATACTTGTGTAAATGTATTATTGATTTAGAATGGAACAACCTTGGTATTCATGACAGTTTTCTATGACAATACTGTTTTACCTATGTATGTTCTTTGAGTATTTCATTGTGAGGACTGTTCATTAGAATTATATTACCTGGATTGCACAATGGTTTAGTGTCTATTCAGAATTTTTTAAATGTCAAATGTAAGTGATTAGATTCTCCTGTTAGAGGTGGTCTTTACCGAGCACTATTGTTGGGCAAATGTGATTTGCCATTTGGCAGCCTATTCGTGATCAATTTAATGTCAAAGTCAACTGAAAATTCTTCCAAAAACATCAGGACAGCCATTTATACAAGGTGGGTTACATAGGCACTGATGTTTATTGAGAGACGGAAGGATGGAGAGGATCTGGTGAGAATCTTGTAGCAATAAACAATCTGCTGGAGGAACTCAGGGGGTCGAGGAAAGGAATTGTCGATGTCTCAGGTAGAAACCCTGCATCAGAAACCTGTAGATTTGATCCTCTTAACTATATTCATTTTTATTTGAGGATCTGGGCATCACTGGCAAGGGCAGCATTTATTACCTACCTCCAACCACCCTTTGACGTGATGCTGATGAGCCACATTCTTGAACTTCTGGTGAAGGTACACCCACAGGGGGAGTTCCAGGGTTCAGACCCAGTGACGGTGAACAACTGGCAATATAGTTCCAAATCAGGTGGGTGACTTGGAGGGGAACCGGAAGCTGATGGTATTCCCTTGCACCTGCTGCCCCCGGCTTTCTTGTTGGTAGAGTTCTCAGTTTGGGAAGCAACGCCAGAGTGGCCCAGGCAAGTAACTACAGTGCATTTTCTAAAGGGTGTACACTCCAGCCATTGTATGGCGGGGGTGGAGGGAATGAACGTTTCAGGTGGTGGATGGGATGACAATTAAATTTGGTTGATTTTTTTCTGGATGGTGTCGTGGTTCTAATGTACCTATATGCAACGATGTATTGTTCTCCGTGTTTCCATGGGTGTGTTATTCTGCTTGGCAGGAGAGTCATGTGCTGCACCTCTGGCCTGTAATTATACAGAGGTCAGGATTGACCCCAGGTCACTGCAGCTGTGAGGCAGCAGATTCATTAACTGTGCCACTCTGCAATTGGAGACAGAAAAGGAGAAAAAGAAGCAACCTGCTGTACCTGACACAGTTAGGTACAACCACATCTGTGGAGAGAGAGAATGTGGTCTTCTACACAATGGAAGAACCGAATGTAGATTGGGTGACTGCTTTGCAGAACACCTCCATTCAATCTGCCCAGGGTGACCCTAAGCTTCCAATCACCTTTTGCTTTAATTCCCTGCCCCACTCCCACTCTGACTTCTCTGGCTTCTGCCTCTGACAATGTTCCAATAAACAATGTAGGAGGCTGGATATTCTGCAGCAAAGATGTTCAAACCTTAGCAGGAAACATTACATGGCTAACTTCCTGCTGGACAGAACAACTCACCACCACCAGGAACATGCCTGCAGAACTCCTGCTAAAAAGAAAATTGAGGACATAATTGAAGATTCTTCAACATAAACTCAAGCATCTCATCTTTTATCTGTGTATATCGAAGACCTGAGGACTTAGACCATTAGACCTTAAGGTATAGGAATAGAATTAGGCCATTCGGCCCATCGAGTCTGCTCTGCCATTCAATCATGGCTGATTTTTTTATTCTCCTGCCTTCTCCCCGTAACTTTTAAACCATTATTATTCAATTTAACAATTTCATGTAACCATTACTTTTATTTTCCCTTGATAGCCAATGGCATTACGATCGTCGAGTCCCCGACCATCAGTCCTGGGGACACCATCGACCTAAAACTCAGAATAAATACCATGGCCACAAGAACAGATCAGAGGCTGGATATCCTGCAGCAAGTCACTCAACTCCTGAGACGCCAATGCCATTTACAAGGCACATGTCAGGTATGTGATAGACAACATTCCACTTACCTGGATGAGTGTAGATCTAATGACATTGAAGAAACTCAACACCAGTAAGTAGCCCACTTGATTGATACCCCATCCACCACACTGGCTGTCTTTCCCTACACTACCAGTGCACAGTGGCTGTACTGTGAAACATCTACAAAGTGCACTGCACTTACTTGCCTAGGCTGCTGCGACAGTATCTCCAAGGCTCACAACCACTACCACCAAGATGGAAAAAGGTTCAAGCACATGGGAACTTCATCGTCAGATACCATGCTGATGTAGAACTATTATCATTGTTCCCTCATTGTTGCTGGGTCTAAATCCTGGAATTCTGCCCCTAACAGAATTTTTGGAGTATTCTCACCAGATCGACTACAGAAATTCAAGAAGTTGGCTCAACACCAGCTTCTCAAGGGCAATGAGGGATGGCCAATAAATGCTACCCTAGCTGTACAATGCCCAGATCCTGAACAGCAAATAAATAAATGTAAGGAGCAAGGCAGCCAAAAGCTCAGTTGGAAGGGTGATCAAAGCTCTGAAGAAGCATGTGTTGCAGGGTGTTCAAAACTCAGCATGAAATATTGCTTGGTCAGCTTCCAGCTGAAGGACAGAACAACTCCACTCATTTCCAAAGAGAACGTACCTGAAGAAGTCCAGCCAAGAAGAAAACTGAGGAAATGATTGAGCATTGTTCAACCAAATTTGACTTCTCGAATTGAATAGAAGCAGCTGAATTGAAGCCATAACCATAAAACTAATCAGGAAGAATGCAGTATCAAGTAAAAGAAATGTATGTTGGTCCTTAGGTTCCCTTGCAAGTGGGAGACCCTTGCTACTTATTTTCTTTCACACAGCAATCAACTCCTCTTTTGATTACTTTGCTACTTGCCTACACTAACAGATGAATTACAGTCACCAATTAATCTGCCAGCTTGTCCTTGGGATGTTGGAGGAAACCCGTGCAGTTGCTGGGAGAATGTGCAAACTCACACAGTGTCCTATGTCAGGATTGAACCTAGATCCCGAGAGCTGTGAGAAGCAGCATTTAATGTCTGCAGCAGGAAGTTGAAGACTCAACATTAAAATGGATTCAGTATTCTTCCCTTGCAAATAAGCCGCTGCCTCCTTACATGTATGCATATCTCATCTTTGAAGACTATCTTACAAAGTTGACAACCTTTGAGCTAGAAGTAAATAAATGAGTTGTAATAGGGAAAATATGTCTGTCCACATGGCCCACAAGCAGTGCTGTAAACATACTTTTAAGTTGAATCTTTCCCTCCTTCTCCCTATCTTCACCAATTAGGTTTCTCACTTCTCATGTTCCCCAAGGTCAACGAGGATTATAAATTAAAAGTCTTTGGAAATGGAAGCATTCCTCCTTCTTAAGAGATTTCACTGACTACCTCCTGCAAGAGGTTTGGTCACCCATTTCCATTCACCAATCCATTAAAAATTTTGACGAGCAGCTTTGAGGTAGCTTGGAGTCAGTTTAAGATTACAAAAAAAAATTGAACCAAACAGTTCTCAGAGGTTAGAATGAACTGAGTCCGGCCTCCAAACATTTTGTTTTTGATGATTACAAAACCCAAAGCTTCTATCTCATAGTCTCACATGTGGATCACGATAATGTCTCACCCCAGGGAGTAACCCAGCTAAATACTGTTTCACTGCACCTTGGGAACATTTCATTAAGACAATGACAGTGTCATTCATGTAAAACAAGAGGATAATCTGTGGAAGTAAAAGATTAAACGCTGGTTTCCATTGCACCAGAGGACAACTGGAAACACAGACAAGCTCAGATATTGTCAATGGCTGCCTGCTGACTAAGTTCAGTGTTGAACTACAAACAGTTCACACTGAGAAGGATATTGTATTGCTTGACACATGCTAACTTACTGTATTCTCTATTGAAGGGAAATGGCTGAGGCAATTGATTTGTAATCATTACAACAACCAGTTAATGAATTTGTATTAAAATCAATAGATTCGTCTCATTTACCCTTCATTGGAAACACAATGGACTTTTATACCTTGAATTTTTCCATATTAAATAGTTAAATTTATAATTGCTTATGTCAAGAGTTTGAATATCATATCAAGAAATTCCTCCATGCCATTTTATTTGATGTTGTGGCAGAATCATGGATCACCGTAATGCTGCCTGTGAAAGTTGGCTGCAGAGGGAACTTGCTGAGTTTCTCTGTGTAATACCATACTGAGGCTATTACTGTGAGTTTCAGTGCAGTGTTCCCCACTGGGAATCGCATCTCTTAGCGTAGCACAGGAGGTGTAATCCCTGAGACTGTCTTTTGAAGAAACATGCCTTCAAGTGAGTGACACAGTTCCGACAACAAGAGACTGTTGTTGCTGAATAAGTGGATGCTGAAGTGATGAGAGGTGGGAGTGGAAGGGGAGTGGAGAGGGAAGAT
The DNA here is from genome assembly GCF_009764475.1 of Pristis pectinata. Lineage (NCBI taxonomy): Eukaryota > Metazoa > Chordata > Chondrichthyes > Rhinopristiformes > Pristidae > Pristis > Pristis pectinata. Next base: position 65,265,619 of record NC_067410.1, read on the forward strand.
AAGGGCATTGGGATGGGATGGGAGCATGGTCCTGGGGAATAGATGGATCTGATGAATATCTGTGTCCACAGGAGGCATGTTCTTCATACAAGGAGGCTATGGAAACCCTCCAGGGCTGAGCTAGGTGCCCCTTGGAGGGAGATAAATCAAAGAATATAGGTACAACAGATATCAATGTCTGCACTCTGAATGCCTGCATTCAGGGGAAGCTTACAATGCAGAAAAATGCACACGTCAGCTCCTGAGGGATGATGGAAAAGCGAAGGAAGTCTCTTTTCTTTCAGTATGGATTTTGCAGCCTGCAATGACCCTAAGCTAGACCATGATCCTGACATGCATGGACAAAGCAGTCAAGGTACACATGTGAGGTTGTATTACAATCTATCAATGTCTGCACTCTGAATGCCTGCATTCAGGGAAAGCTTACAATGCAGGAAAATGCACACGTCAGCTCCTGAGGGATGATGGAAAAGCGAAGGAAGTCTCTTTTCTTTCAGTATGGATTTTGCAGCCTGCAATGACCCTAAGCTAGACCATGATCCTGACATGCATGGACAAAGCAGTCAGGTACACATGTGAGGTTGTATTTGGGAGTGTAGGGGTTAGAGATCTCAGTGAAGACAAAGGATGCCTATTGGATGTTGCCCTTTAAATATATTAGGTTTATTTTACTTATTAAACAAAATAAAAAGATAGTTCTGACATTCACAAGTTCTCAGCTGCTGGAAGTTAGCAATGCATTTTTAAATGTAAGAAAATTTAAGTCAAGTGTCTGAAAAGCCTATAGACTGTTCAGAACTTCTCCCTGAGGCAGATCTTCAGTATGGCTACAACTCCGCATGAAGCTCTTGGAATCACCAAGTATTCCATTGTGCACTTCAGTGAGGACACAGAGGTGAGGGCTGACTGAACTGTGATACAGATATTGCACCTCTCAATGGAGCAATTACAGATCCATTACTGCGAGCATTCAGCCCAGCTGAGCTCTTATAAGTCCTACTTTGGCCCTGATTCTTTGCACTGTGCTGGTTAATTTTGATCGATGGACCATGGCAAAGTGGAAGGCATATTAACTTGCTGCTTCTCTCTACAGAGGGTTCAATACTTTCCCTTTGGATGGCACAGGGAGTAATAGAAAGTAATGATAAAATCCTGCAAAAAATCGTGGTGTATGCAGTATTTTACTGAGCACCGTGAAGTATTGATGTAATTCTGAAGAGTAAAATGGCAGTAATATTTCAGACCAATGAAAGGTCTGTGTTAACTCTGTTCCTGTCTCTCCAGATGCTGCCTAGCATGATGAGTTTATCCAACATTCTGTTTTTATGTCAGATTTCCAGCATCTGCAGTAGTTTGCTTTTGGATTGATATAAATATATTTTGTTTGTTTTGAACCCTGTTCCACAACCACAAGTGTGGAATCATAGCTCTTTTCCTATGTACCTTTGCTGTGCTCTAATAGACTGGATGTGCTTTATTTAGGAAAGAGCTAGATAAATGTGCATTTGGGATTAATGATTGCAATGACTTGTATGAATCAGGATGATTAAGCACAGCATGGAATATTTCAGTATTTTATTTCAGTTTTCCAGCATCTGCTACATCTTGCTTTTAATGATGTAGAACAATAGCAAAGCCTCAACAGGGACCAATTTTTAGTCTCATCAAGAATATGGCAAAGCTTCCCTTGATGCACTTTTGAAGAGGAAGGCTGATACACATCAGAATCTTTGCTTCAGGTAAAATGATGTGTTTAATCTCAGGCTTTACAAGGCCCATGTGAAGGTTAATGGGTAGAGTTGCCTCTTCTTGTTACGCATTTCTGATGGACCAAAAGATTATTGGATGCTCACTAATGGCCATTTCATAACATCAGCAGTTTAACTGGACTGTAACTATAGCTTCCATCAGTAACTCCAGTGATTTGTGCTTCTTTTTTCATTGTGATGCTTTGCCCACACATTGTGATCCTGAGAACTGGCATTTGTAAAAGAAACTCCCTTGGATGTAATTTGCCGACAAACTTAATCCCATTCACTAGTTTGACAGACTCAATACAGGAGTGGCAGCATGAATGGAATTGAATTTTGGAGGCAGAACTTGAGAGCTAACACTCCTCTGGGCAAATATATCAAACCTGGGCTGAATCCTGCTTAGCCTCATTTGGAATGACTTTTAAAAATGGATTTAATTGATCAAAACTTATTTCTTAAGTTTTTACTTACTTAAATTTTTCACTTGATCTTAGCTGTCATATGAGCTGGAGATTCACTTTCTTTAAGTTCATGGCAATAACATTGAAACAAGAAATGAAGCCGTGATACGAAGATGTGAACAGCTGACTTACCCTTTGCTGCTATTTTAATTGCAGTATTCTATGTTATAGTGCATGTTCTGTCTGGTTGATCCTACTTCTTCATGTCATTTTTTGCCCTTAAGTTGGTCAATACCTCACCATTATAAATTCCTGTATCAACATTTAACACTGTCACCATGTCATTACAACCTGCAATCAGTGTTAGATGGCGATTTCTTTAATTAATATTAGAGCAAAACTCATTTCCTCTAATTAGTTCTACCTTAATTCCCAATTGCAGGAAGTATTGCTATTAAATATAAAAATACAGAATAAAGACAACACACTAAAGTAATCACAAAGAGCATAATATAATAAGAATCAATAACAACTCTAGACCCGGTGTTATTGTCATTGCTCCATAACTCCCTCCTCCTCACGTCCTCTTCCCCCTCCTCCTCCTTCCTCTGAGGAACACATTTGGTCTTAACACTGTTTAGAAGAATGCTCTAGAACAGTTAGTGAAAATCAGAAAAACAGAGATGCTGAAAATCTGAGATAACTACATAAAGTGCTCAAAGTACTCAGCAGGTCAGGCAGCACCTGTGGGGGTGTGGGAAAAGAAGAGAGAGATAAAGAGTTAATGTTTGGCATCAATGCACCTCTCTCCACAGATGCTGCTTGGTCAGTCAAGTCTTTCCAGCATTTGATTTTATTATTATTTGAGGTAGATTCCAATAAAGTTGGATTGTTATATGTCTTCAAAATGGACAACCCTCTGGTTTTATTCAAATGGAGGTCATTTGATCCATTATTTCTGAACTGGGATTGACTCCACATCAAAATGCTTTAACTCTAATTCCAGATTTTCTTTTTTTTGCCATATCTTTTGATATTTTCCTTCAAGAGTCTATCTAATTCCTTTCCCATTTCATGATGGAGCTGTTGTGGGTAATACATTCTCCATATTCTAATTAAAAAGTCTGCTCTTGGCACTAATCCTAATATTGTACCTTATTTGTTATCACCAGTGATAAATTTTCAGGACTTGCTTTGAATGGTCCAAGAAGAGTTGAAGTTAAATTGCTGTTGATTAATTTAGACCAGCACAGGGAATTAAAATAGACTCATCCACATGCACTTATCAGGTTATCATAGTTTTATGGCTTTTTAATGGAACTTTTTTGCATTAATATTCTTGGAGTAACCTCTGCTAACTTTTCAGGAACATTTATTTATTAAGTTGTTTAATTTTTCTCCCTGCCAGTATTTTTGTCTCTTTCAGTAGGTTTTACATTCTAAGAAAATATTGAATTAACTTATCTAAATTCAGGTGTCATCAACTGATTTTTTTTGACTTCAAACGACTACTGGTTTTCTATTTTTGCTGGTTATCAGTGGCTATGCACATTCAGTGCATGTGTATTAAGGACTTACTCTGGTATTTCCAGAAGGATTACATTTATGAGTTTGTCTTGGGAATTTTGGCATGCATCTCACAATGTGGAAAGATATGTCCAGTTCATGAAAAGCAGGACAATTCCAATCGGGCTAATTACCACCCAATTGATCTACACTCAATCATCAGTAAAGTGATGGAAGTTGTTGTTGTCAAGTGGCACGAACACTCCAATAGCCTGATCACCAATAGCCAGTTTGGATTCACCGGCACTCGGCTCCAGACAGCATCACAATCTTTGTTCAAATGTAGAGCTAAATTCCAGAGGTGTGGTGATGAACTGCTCTTGACGTCAAGGCAGCATTGGACTTGGTGTGGTAGCTAGAAGCCCTGATAAAGCTAAACTCAATTGTTATCAAAAGGAAAATACTCCAAAGTTTAGAATCCAAGCTTGCACAATGGAAGGCAGTTGTAGATGTTGGAGGTCAATCATCCGAGCCCCAGAACATCACTCAGGATAGTGTCCTGAGCCAAAACATCTTCAGCTGTTCTATTCTGGCTTCATTTGCTTAAGACTGAGTTGTAGTCTATGCCTGGGGTTAGTGATGGTTTTTCTAAGAGGAGGTATATTCCATGGAGTAATTTGAAGGACTTAAACAAACCATACCCTTCCTGGCTCCTTTCACCTCCAACATTTTGGTAAAGATTGACAAAATTGTAGGTGAGCGGCCACTTTAAGAAACAATCATGTTTTTTCTGTGATTCAAAGGGTTGATTGTTTTTGGTGGGAGAGAAAAGTCGATGTGCTTTTGAGTCAGTGCCCTGGATGTAATGAAGTCTTCCTAACATGCGTTCTTGGTGCTAATAAAAAGTCTATTTTAATAAAACAACAACAGATTTTATATAAAATTCAATAAAACACACTTAACTGTGACAGGTGACTGAGTACAAGAGCAGGCTCGCATGACTTGTTGCATTCTTCTTGTCACAGATGGTGAAGCAGCTATGTTTAAGTTGAAATTCATAGCAGGGCTATTCCTGAGGTGAAATAAAGTAACTGTTGCACCAGTTGCACTGTATTGTGCTTGGCATTGTGACGTCTGCATGCAGTATCACATGCAAATGGACATGGACGTTGTCATCTGATGAAATATATGTGCACAGGAAGCAAGTTAACGCTGGGAAAATGAACATATTCAATGTCTACATAATTTCAGTTAATGAGGTAAAATTGCTGTCACCATCATGAGATTGCTTTCCTTCTGTATTCTCCAGAAGACTAGGCACAGGTGAGGTGACAGCATTTTAGTCAGGTGCATTTATTTTAATCGAAAAAACTTGCAACAATATGGCTTAATTTATTTTTTTACCAATATATTTATTTTACCATCTTTTAAAAGTCTAAAATTTGCAGTCACTGCCCTTCTTTTAACTCTGGTGTTGATATATCAGACACAGCAACTCGGTGCGCTCCATAGACTTTTGACCAATGATTGCAAGATCCAGCCAGTGGCTGACATTTCCGTCTTGGCCATGATGTGCCCTTTTGGAACTTTTGCCTCTCACTCTATCATAGGCCTTTCCTTTTGTTCTTTCCTTCTCTACCCCCGGTTCTCTGCCTACCCACTCACTTCAACAAAGCCTGTTTTATGTCTAATGCTTTTCACTCCTGATTAATGGTTATCAATGTGAAAAGTTAACTGTTTTACTCTCTAATAGTTATAAGATAAGATAAGATAACTTTATTAGTCACATGTACATCGAAACACACAGTGAAATGCATCTTTGTGTAGAATGTGCTGGGGGCAGCCCGCAAGTGTCGCCACGCTTCCGGCACCAACATAGCATGCCCACAACTTCCTAACCTGTATGTCTTTGGAATGTGGGAGGAAATTGGAGCACTCAGAGGAAACCCACGTAGATACGGGGGGGAACGTACAAACTCCTTACAGACAGCGGCCGGAATTGAGCCCCGGTCACTGGCGCTGTAATTGTGTTACACTAACCACTGCACTAGTTATTTCAGAATTTTCTGTATTTAGCTTATGATTTTACTAACAATTGCACAATAGAGAATAAGTTTCACATGAACACATGAAACTGATATGAGCACTGAGGTCGTACGATCAACAATTTGTATTTTATTCTTTTTTAATTTTTAATGATAAGTACACATTTGGATTTTCAATTAGGCAAAGCACATTATGTCTCCTGGTCTTCAACACAAGTATGCTCAAGGAGCTTTTGACTGAGAGGCAGGAACAGCACCAGCATTCTGCCATGGAGCTGAATGGTTTGCCATTTCTGCCCCTGTGCCCTGTCGACACATGTTTCAGCCATCCAGTAAGTTGCTCTTCCTAATTAATAGCATATTAAGTAAAATACTGCAGAGGAAGAGACTCTTTTAATGGACAATCAATGAATCATTTACAAAGCGACTGATTCATTACACGACATTCCACCTTTTAATGACTGCACATGATAAGGAAACTGCCATGCCGTTTAATCAACAGTCATTCATCCGGCTGGTATAGTCAGGATATCCTTCATAGAGTGCATTTCAATTAATTTCATTACTTAAAGAGGGAGTACATTGAAAAACCAATGAGTACACTGTTATCTGGTTCCCTTCCAGAGAACTGCTTTGATTTATTGCACACATCTGACATGCTTAATGTCAGAAATGATTGGAGGACTCTGAATTAATAAAGTCTTATAAGTGGTCTTTACATCCAGTCAGCATACATTTGGTGTTCAATTTGTTTTATGGGCATGCTGCTTATCTGCCCATGCACAAAGGTATCACTTTTGTAGGAACTTTGTGGGTGGAACTACGGAATTAGCAGTTATGACTAACATCCCACATGGAATATTGGTTTCATTGGAGTTTTTTCTTATTGCATTGGAATGCTCAAAATATTCAGCATAAGATAAAATTTTTGGCTCAAGTGTAATCCCAAACAGATTTCATTTCCGTGGATCTTTTGCTGGGATGAAACAAATGGAGTGGAAGTGAATCAGTATCCAGAACAGGAATATGTATTATTGCTCGACATGTTTTAGACTGAAACTTCTCTTGAATGGCACCTGTGTATTCCCAGTACAAGTGCAATATAAATATTCTGTCTGTCTGCAGAAGGCAGAATATCAGTCATGGTAAATGTATTCACAATACATAGGGAAAGGGAAAGCCTTTCCTCTCCTTTAGCAGCCATGTTGGAATAAGGAGCAGAGAGGGAAATTGAGCTTGAGCCAAAACCTCAGGTCACAAGTATCTGTAAGAGTGCAACTTGTTCCACACCTCAACTGTTGCTTTCTTTGTATTAAGGACTATTCAGGTTCTTTGTACTGATCTAAGCTCACTGTTTTGGTCATTAGGAAACTGCTAATAGTACTAAAGCAAAGCATAAGTTTTTGGACTAAGATCCAAAGTTTGCATTGACGCATTAAGGTCAGTGCCTTGACATTGCACTGAGATTTCAATCTATAAAATCCTCAGAAAAAGTTTTTATGACCAAGATGTCTTTTGTATAATGGGTACTGTTGCATTTTTACTGCAGTTTGTGCTATTTTACCACTTATGTAAGTTCACTTTCCATTAATATTCCATTTTTTAGCTATGTAGTAATGCTGTTCAAATACTGGGTTATGGAATTCAAGGCCATCTTTTTAAACTTATGTGAGATTTCTATAGCTGAATGGAGCCTTTTATCAGCTTTGAGTGACCTTCTACTTCCTACTTTAAATTGTGGCAATCAGTCAATTGAGCACAAATTTATCGATCGATTTTCACATAACAATACAAGTGAGACTCAGACTGACAGTTTTTATCTTTAGTGAGTTTTATTACAATTGGTATACATTGTTGCTGTGAATTTTAAAGCAACCTTGACAAAGCTCCCGAAAGGAAAATCCATGGCAATAATCGACAATTAAATTCTCACTTGCATCAACCAGGTATTTTAAACTTGCCAATGTAGAGACTTAGGAGCCATCTGATAACTAGTAGAATAGCACTTCTGATTGGAAAACTCTGTGTATGAATACTTACTACATATGCTGTGCCCCTGCTGAATTTATGAAGCTATCCAACAGTCTTCCTTCCATAACTTTCTTCTTGGTCTCACTCCTCCCTGACTCTGTAATTTCTTTCAGCCATACCATCTCCAAAAACTTGCCACTTATTCATCTCTAGCCCCTTTGCTCATACCCTCTCTTCCCATCCATTTAGGTTTTAAGTTCTGGATTTTCCTTCCTGCACCTCTCCATCTCTCTACCCTTCCCTTATTTTTTTAAGCATCCTTAATATGTATATTTTGGCCATTACCTTGTAAAAATGTCACCTTTGGTCTGATTACAGTACTATGAAATGCCTTGGCACATTCCACTTTGTCAAGGGTACTACATAATTAGAACATTGGCACCTGCTATTGGCAAACAGGTCACATTTTCAATGAATCAGTGGACTTTATCTGCCCTGGAGTTATGTTGACATAGCAATTTATGGACGTCAGATTCAGAATGGTTATAATCATAATTGAACTGAATATCAATGGCATGTGATCTCTGTGTCGTTGTTCAGGAGGGGTAACTGAGGGACATGATCCAATGGACAATTACTCAAGCTGGAAGCTGAAAGGAAAAATGTACAGTATTCAGTGCAAATACTCTTAGAGTACTTATGAACTTTATTAATCGCCATGGACTGCAAAGGCATCAAAGACACTAATCTTACAAGAAGGTTCAGAATTAAACTAACTCTGTGCAGCATTTTGTATTGGTACTGGAAGGAGTTCCCTGGCTTGTTTTGGCTCCCCATTGATTAGTATCTATATGCAATATGAGCCAAGATGGTGCATCAAATATTTCTCCAACATATCACAAAAGGAAGGTACAATAACAATGTTGTCTCTTGTGACTATTTAGGTGGTTAACTATTTATTGGATTCTGGGTGATGTTTCCCAAAACATTCCTGCATCCTATTTGGATATTTGTATTTGAATTGTATGATTTGATCCATAACTCTGCTTCACTAATTTGAATGGCTTATTAGGCTGTCTCGCAGTGAACTGAGATATCCTCTTTTAAAAGCAGTGCATATCTTCTAATTATTTTGACAAATAGTGTAGATGTCTAGAATTTTATGCTTTGATCTCAGATTTGTAAGTTTAAGGTTTTCCTTTTGACCAGTCATTGTAGTGCAGTCTTGCTGAGAATTGACAAGGCACTGCTCATTGTTTATATTTCCATTTGGGTTGCACTGTACCTGTCAATCTTTTATACTACAGTCTTGACAAGAACACCATTTGGTAGCACAGGAAAAGATTCAGTAATGTGTTTCCTCCCAGTTAAGTTGCTTTGTTGCCCTCATTCTAATAACAAAAGGACTTTTTTTGTGAGGGGGGAGAATGATTCATACTACAAGTAGATGCCTAAATAGCGTGATGATTTCAGGGATAATCAAATCACGGTTTTGATCTTTTAATCAATTAAGGCACAATTAAAAAAAAAATTCTGGATATAAAAGACCATGAGCCTTGGTGACACATTGTATTCCCGTGCTGAGATTTGAATGAATGAATTTCTCCACTGGCAGATGGAGCAGTTAATTTGTCTGATGGATGGCCTCAGTCATTAGTTGTTTGACTCTTCTTCAAATCTAAATATTGCTTTTTGTAATGTTTTTAGCATGTTGTATTAACCTCTTTTCATGTCCCTTATGATGTAGAAAGAGGCCATTTGGTCCATCGAGTCAATGTTGGCTCTTGAAGCAATCCCATTCCTTCCTCTTCTCTCTCATACTGACACTTTTTCGGGGACAATTTCCAATGGCCATTCCAGTAATGCCCACATCCTGTAACTGAATCCTACTACCTACCTACACCAGGGATAACTTAGAGTAGCCAGTTAACCAATTGGCATACCTTTGGTATGTGGGAGGGAGCCAGAGTACCCCAGGGAAGTCCACAAGGTCATAAAGAGAACATGCAATCTCCACACAGATAGCAGAGTCGGACCTGGATTGCTGGAGATATGAGGCAGCAGCACTAAGTGCTGCATAACTGTGCTGCCCTTCCCTCAGTTTGTACTTCAGTTATTCTAGGGGTCAACGTCTCGGAGGATCTGACCTGGGCCCAACACAATGACGCAATCTTGAAGAAGGCACGCCAGCAGCTCTACGTCATTAGGAGTTTGAGGAGATTTGATATGCCACCAAAAACTCTTGCAAATTTCTATAGATGTACGGTGGAGAGCATTCTGACTGGTTGCATCACCACCTGGTATGGAGGCTCCAATGCAAAGAATCCTAAGAGGCTGCAGAGGGTTGTAGACTCAGCCAGTTCCGTCACGGACACAACCCTCCACACCATTGAGGACATCTTCAAGAGGCGGTGCCTCAAGAAGGTGGCATCCATCACTAAGAACCCTCGCCACCCAGGACATGCTCCCTTCACGTTACTACCATCAGGGAGGAGGTACAGGAGCCTGAAGACCCACACTCAACGATTCAGAAGCAGCTTCTTCCCCTCTGCCATTAGCTTTCTGAATGGTCCATGAACCCATAAACACTACCTCATTATTCCTTCCTTTTGCATTATTTACTTATTTCGTACTTTACAGTAATTTTATGTCCTTGAATTGTATTCCTGCCGCAAGACAATACATTTCACGTCATAAGACAGTGATAATAAATCTGATTCTGATTCTGATCCTGATTCTGATTCTTTGTAGTTGCGTATGATTTAAGGTTGGGCTTTAATCAGAAACCTTGTCTTACTCCTTCACAGACCAGGTATGATGCTATGACATTATTTTGAGAAAAAAAAAGCAGTGGGGTTGCCTCCTGGTGATCTTGCTAATCATAATCCCTGAATGAAATCCCTCAAGTTATAGAAATCAGCTAGTTATTTGTGAGACTCTGCTTTGTTTAAAATTACCTCTCACATTTCCTACATTATAACAGTGAACAAACTTCAAAATGGGTTAATTTTCTGTAAGCAGGTTTAGGATGTCCTGTGCCTGTGAAAGACGCAATGGCATTATATAAATCCAGCAATGCAGTAGAGGTGGTGATCAGGTATGGGGAGTGGTGCTCACCCAAACCCTGAACTCAAGAGAAGGCTTCATCTACTGTTCCTTCAGCTCACAAGAACAGACAGAGCAAAAGTGAAGAATTATTCCCAATTGCAAGCTTCCATAAACTGCAGGCATTTGTGGAAATGACTCATGTAGTATTATAGAGAGTTGCCTGAAAACCTTCTGATAGAGTGCATGGCTGTAGCCCTGGAGGGTCACTGTGCCCCAGCTCAGAGTGGGTAATGTTATTCACCAGCTTGTCTAAGGTATCAAAAACAAGAGGACATAGGTTTAAGGTGAAAGGAAGGAGTTTTAAATGGGATCAGAGGGGCAAGTTTTTCCACACAGGATATTTGGAATGTGCTGTCAAGGGAGGTGGTGGAATTAGATACAATTAGTACGATTAAGAAGCATTTAGACAGACACTAAAATAGACAAGGCATAGAAGGATACAGTCCTGAAAATTAAAAAAAAATGCAGGTGCTGTAAATCTAAAGTTAAAAGCAGAAAATGCTGGAAATACTCAGCAAGTCAGGCTGCCTCTGTGGGAAGAGAAACAGAGTTAATGTTTCAGATTGAACACCTTTTGTCAGAACTAGGAATGAGACAAAGGATGTTTGTTAAACTGTAGGGACGGTGGAGGATTAGGGATGTCTCTGATTGGGTAAAACCAGGGTAAACATGGGGATAAACTATAAACAAGGTTATCTAGTCAATTAGTGAATGATAGCAGTTAGGATACAGGCAAATGCATACAAAGGGATTAATCAAAGTTTATTGTCATCTGCACAAGTACATGTGTGCACAAGTACAATGAAAAACTTACTTGCAGCAGCGTCATTGCCACATAACAAGCAAGTTTTTGTAGATGTAATGTAGGTGGGCACAAAGGTCAGAATGGATTTGGTGGGCTGAAGGGCCTGTTTCTTCGCTGTTCAACTCTCTGACTCAATCTGAAACCCTTGGTAGTATTCTCCCATCCATCCTCAGCATTGCAGCAAAAATTCCAATACAAACTACAGTGATTGGAAGAGTACTGCTTTAAGAGCTGCCTCACGAGGTCACAGTAGTAAGGCCATAATCTATCTTGCAATGGATCAATACAATAGCATACACTAAAACTGACAAAGCATGACATTACACCAGAGAGAACGACAAAGCCATTTTGTAAACCTTGCATTGCAAAATTGTGATCTTTATGGAACTTTGTAAAACGTCACTCACACACCACTCATGGTATTTTAATACAAATAAAAAAAAAGTAGGAAGGGAATTTGTAGGCTATGGTCTCTTTTCCCTTCATGGATGTTCCTAAAAGAAAAAAATCTTCAAAGCAGAGTTGTTGCCCTCTGGAAAAACAAATTTGAAGAACTGATGTGTGTTTCTCTGCCAAGGATTTAATCCCTAAATTCTCTGCAGACTGTCTCTGTAATTACAAAAATCTCCATCTTTTACTCCAACTGCCAGGTCAGAAGCTCCAGAATTCTCTTCCTAATTTTCTCTACTCTCTACATATTTTTTTCCTTTAAGATGCTCATTAATAAAATGTTTGTTTGGGCATCTATCCTCAATCTCCTGCATCCAATTTAGCTTTTACTCATTTACAGGGTGTGGGCATCACTGGAATAGTCATTGGAAATTGCTCCTCTGAAGGTGTCAGTGAGACACCTCCTTGAATGGTTGTGTTGAAGGTGCTTCCGTGATGCTGCCAGGTATGGAGTTCTAGGACTTAGAAGTGCCTCAGATCTTCCCAGGGGTGCAAGCCCAGATGATTTAGGGGGAAGGGGACCCAGAATAAACCCCACCCATGAAACTCCACTGGAAACCTCTGGCAGCCAAACTATACTCTCTGTCAAATGTGTGAAGGTTTTTCCAATGTCTCTGAATGTTCCTGACTCTCAGAAAATTTAAAAGCTTCAGAAAATAATAAACAATCCAACATTTTTAAGTTTAAAAACACCAAATCAAGTTAATTAAAAGTAACACAACATGTATCGTACCTTCTTTCCACATCAAACATTCCCCATCCAAGTAAATTGTCTCCTGAATCCAGAGAGAGGTCTAATCAGAGCACAGAATCCTAAAGCGGATTCCCCACCACAGGAGAATGGCTCCTGCTTTGTTGTTTGACCTCATTCAGAGTCCCATGATGAAGTACAGCTGCTAAACCTCCAACAGAGCTTAGCCAATAAGTTGAGCACTTCCACTTTCATGCTGGAGCCTTGAAACTTATCAGCACTGATATTCAGGCTGTAAAATCAGGTCAGTGCTTTCCTGATTTCCTGCTTCTTGGAGAATGGTATAGAATGCTTCGGAGACACTGGAGGGCAAGTCCTTATTTCCTGCACCAATTCTTGTGTACATTAGTGAATGAATTACCACCCACTGAGTAAAGATTATTTTTGAATTGTCCCCATTACCCTTTGGTACTCTACTCTTTTTATGAGGCCATTAATGAAAACAATGTCATTTTCCCTGAAGAGCAGCCAGACATGCATTTCATTATCGTAGACACATTCAGATATTGGCATTCATTTCAAGATCAAAACAGTAAGTTAGAACATGTCATTACTACTTTGGTTTTAACATAGAAAGCAAAATGATTACAATTTGTTTACTTGGAAATAGATATTTTTATTTGTGATTTATATTAATGCAACTTTCAATTGCAATATTCATATTTCAGTTTGTGTAACATCTGCTAACTTTGTGAAATATTTCAGTTATTTACGTCTACTGATGGTTTTAATGGATATCTATATTGGTCACATGTACATCAAAACACACAGCGAAATGCATCTTTTGCGTAGAGTGTTCTGGGGGCATCCCGCATGTGTCGCCACGCTTCTGGCGCTAGCATAGCATGCATCTTGATATTTGTTGGGACTGGAATCTTTCTGTCACATTACTTGCCTTATGTAACACCTTTCATGATTTCAGGAAGTCTTAAAGTTCTTTACAGTCAATGATGTAGCTTCGCAATGCATTATTATGTGATGTAGCAAATGATTCTGCCTATCTACTCATAACAAACTATCAGAAACAGTGATGTGATTATCTTATTATCTTATTAAAATTGCCTTGATATTGGATTTCTTCCTTATTTGGTGTGCCATATAGATGTTCTGTTTGGTGTTATCCCCCAAAAAATTGCAAGTTGGGAAAATTTGCCAATAAGGTATACTTAGAGCAACTTTCATGCTGATTGTTGCATTAAACAGTGACCCACATGGTTCCCGCCAGCAATCTGCAGAAGTTGCCACTTCTTTGCCGTCAAGCAATATTGTTATTGGTTTATTATTGTTACATGTACTGTGATACAGTGAAAAGCTTTTGTTTTGAATGCCATCCAGACAGATCATTCTGTACATAATTACATCGAGGTTGTAAAAAGAAAACAGAATGCAGAATATAGTGTTACAGAGAAAGTGCAGTGCAGGTAGACAAATAAAATGCAAGGTCATGATGAAGCAGATTAGGAAATCAGGAGTTTATCTGTTAGCATATGAGAGGTCCATTCAAGAGTCTGATAACAGTGGCATAGAAGCTGTCCTTAAGTCTGGTGGTTCGTAGGCTTTTGTATCTTCTGCCTGATGGAAAAGGGGAGAAGAGAGAATGACCAGGGTGGGAGGGGTCCTTGATTATGTTGGCTGCTTTCCAGAGGAAGCGGGAAGTGTAGAAAGAGTCATTGGTGGGGAAATTAGTTTGCATGATGGATTGAGCTGCATTTACAACACTTTGCAATTTCTTGCCATCTTGGGCAGAGCAGTTGCTATGCCAAGCTGCCATACCAAGCTGTGATGCATCCTGACAGGATGCTTTCTATGGTGCATCTATAAAAATTAGTAAGAGTACGGGAAGCAGGTCTCAACCTTAGCAATCTCCATTTGGCAGCAGAAAAGACTGCCATGGAGGTAATGGAAAAGATGGGGGAAGTTGAGGGGACAAATGTGTTTGGTGCATGTGACCATCCTCCCATCATCATCCACACAGATCAGTCTCAATGTTCAGGTGCAGGTCAGAGAATGGCTTTGCTGTGCATGATTTTGGATGTCTGCAGTAAGCACTTTAACAATAATGTACAAGACTGAAAACTCAAGCAAGTAGCAACACATCGATGTATTAGTTGGTATCCTTCCTGTCTTCTTACCGGTTTGCTCTAGGGCTTGCTTTTTGCTTGCTTGGGAGTTATAAATGAAGGTTATAGGTTGCACATTATTGTTTTCATTTCTGTTAGTTAGGTAGTGATGAGTCCAATGCACATTGATCATCCCTTCATACAAGTGATCTACTCTGGTAAACTGTCAACCACACTTTGGAGCATTGGGCCTGGAGGTACCCTGTCCAAACTTTGCTGATGTGAGAGTCCAGAACTAGAAGTGGTCAGTAGTGGATTAAAATTTGTGTAAATTATTTTTGATGTGCAAATAGGTCCAATTTCTGGGCTGATCTGCTTCAATGATGATGTTTAAATACTGAATGCCATTGCTGTTTATTAAAATAATACCCTGGGCTATTGGGAAGACCAAGACACTACTATATTTTAATAGCATTAAAATATCATTGTGGTTCACCCTGTTCTTGCAGTTGCTGGTGTTTTGCCTCACTGTTGCAATCATTGCAACTCACTCTTAAAGTGATATACTGTAACACAAACAAGCAACACTTTTCCAGCTGAGGTGAGTGTTGTTGTTGAAAGAATGGATGCTGCAGTGATGGTAGGAGTGTGGGAGAGTGCTCCAAGGAGGTCAGAAGGATCTGGAGAAGTTGGTGAAGACAAGAGGCTGCAGGAAGCATTTTCTGTGCGTGAGTGGGGCATGGAGATTCCCCCCCCCAGATCTACAGCCAGCAATCCTGGCAGCAGGCCGTCAGGGAGATCTCTGTAAGGACATGAGTGCAGTCTAAGAAGCCTGCAATATAGGTCAATACTCATGCCCACTCTATGTGCTTTGTGAGTTAAAGAAAAAGTAGATGGTCTCCTCTCCTTGAACATGGAGATTGGGTGACCTCCTGAAAGCAACACTGAGCAGCAAACTGTGGAATGTGACAGAGAGCAGCAGCAGCTGCCTGGAATGATCCTGAGGCTGAGGAGATGAGGGTTACCTTGATCATGGGCAATACAGTCCAACACATGTGTGAGGATGTAGTTGTATTGCAGGAGATGCCAGATCCCAGTGAGGACAAGGAATTGAGAGAGGTCATTGGCCCTTTAAGTAACACTGTTTCTGGAGAAATAGGTTATAAACGATGGTTGCTCTGTGAATAAAAAAAAATGTTATTTTTCTATCAGTAGGGTTGAAAATTGCATTGGAGGTTGTTTACACATTGCATTACTGCTGATGTCATTTTAAGGAGGTTTGCAGCAGAACAGGATTCTGGGGGAGAACAAAAATCCCGTTCAAACCTGGAGATGAATTTCCAGTTGGGTGCTAAGACACCCAGAAATGGAGTACTGCTCTACCTCAGGATAAGTCTGTTTTCAACAGCAGAGTTCATTTTTTAAAGTTTTTTAAGGAAATTTCTAGCGACTTGGTTTAATGTTTCATACAAAAGACTGGCAGCCACTCCTGGGACAGAAGTCCTGGAAGTCCATGACCTCATCCGTCTCTTAAAAGCATTACCACAGCATTATGTTCAGGTCAGTGAGTTGGTGTCGTCCCAGAGCTCATGCTCCAGTGCTTGGTTTGGCTGAGGACTCAACAAACTACTGCCTCTGTAGGGAGAGTGTTCTCTGTCACCCATAGCTCACAGCAGATTTGTTTGGCTAAAGCCAGCAGAAGTTTGGCTCAACCTTTGCTGTCACCTTTAAGAGCAACATATATCAAATCAATACAGTGGACATCAAGAACTCCAAAATGACTACTTGTGGTGGGACAGAGAATCCATATCAGTCCTTTGTTTGATAACTTTCTGATACTCTCAACACTCTTGATCAAAGGTACAATTGATCATTCAGTCCCGTGGCAAGTTTATTTATACTCAGATAACTTATCATTAACCTTATAAATTATTAATGGAATGTTTAACTGTATCTTCCAGTGATATTTTGCTAGCAAATAAAAATTGAGTAACATGAGAGCTCATCCGTCAACTCCAGGGTTTTGATCATCAATGAAGGACAACATTCACTGCAGCAAGAGGATTGTTGCAGTTGTTGAAGGAGTGGGATTTGCAGGCCATTTGACATAGAAATATTAATCATTTGAGAGAAAATAAAGATTTGACATGGGGGATGTTCTAGACTTAACCGCTTCAGTAGCATCTAATCGAGGGTCTTTGACCTGAAACATTAGCTCCATTTTCCTTTCCACAGATACTGCCTCACATACTGAGTGGTTCCAGAATGTTCTGTTTTAATTTCAGATTTTCAGCATCTGTACTTTCTTTGAAGATGCCTTCTGTTCTTGTTTTGACCTAGATATTTGATGACGGAGCTATCAGGTGCTGGGTAGGCATAATGGCAAAGTATAGAAAGGGGTCCAATTTTGCCCGAAATCTCCAAAAATCTGGTTACTAAAATATCGCATTGCCACCAAGGGCACGTTATATCAGATAATGGCCATTGGCATTGACAAGTGTTGATACTTGATTCATGCTTGCAATAAATGCAGCTCTTCAATCTGTTGAACAATGTCCCCCTTGTCAAGCACAACATATCCACAGAAGTCCTGAGGTCCATGACAAAGTTTGTATTTTAGGGGCATTACGACAACATTCTTTCATTTCTGCCTCATTTTCAAGTTCAAGTTTATTATTGTCATAGGCATACATACACAGGGTATAAATACCATGAAAATTAGCTTTTTGCAGCAGCAGGGCAGTACATTACAAGACGAGGACAAACATAAGTTAACATAAACTTAATTAATGTAAATTATGCATAACTTACTTGTGTACAAATAGCAGAGGATGGTTTTCATTTCATTCAATGCTCATACAAGTTAAGGGTCACAAAGACAGTAAAAAGAAATTATTCATCCACTTACCTAATCCTTACACTATTATTTACGAACACCTAGTCATCATAACCAACTGCTTTGGAAAGACTTTGAATTTTCAACAATAAAGTACAGAAGTTGGGCACATGAAAACCAGTCCCATTTAATAACTTTAACTGGTAAATCCCATCATTATCTTTAATGCATACAAGAAGGGCAAAGGAATTTCAGTGATGTTTGTTGGCATCGAATCCAGGCTGCACCTGCCATTGTGGCATCAATCTTACCCCCATGTCCTGGAGTACCTGGCTGGCAATTACTGAAGCACTGCTCAGAATTATGTATGCTCCAGAATAACAGGGGATGATTTTCAGAGTTGTAGCATTTGCTGTGAGAATAACTGTGGCCAATCTGAGCCAAGAGTGTGGCACTGCCAATGACGGTTAAGGGCAGTGGCTCCACCTAAGCCATTGTGGATTGGAATGTTAGTCTATAGACTATTCACACAAACTGAAGGTGGGTTGGGTGGTCAATTGACCAGTGGAAATTGTTCCTTATGTGTAGGTAAGTTGTATAATCTTGGGGACTGGGGTTAGTTGTTGGGAATGTGGGGAGAATAAATGGGTGCTTGATGGTTGGCATGGATTCAGTGGGCTGAAGGGCCTGTTTCCATTCTTTGTGACTCTATGACTAACACATGACCAATATACCTGCTACTTTCTCCCCTTCTCTTAGTTCTTAGCAGCAATAACACTATAAAACTGCTCAATTTCTCTATGGTGGTATATATTTTCAAAGTAAAGCAGTCATTGATGGCACCAGTGTGGTCGTCAGGACAAGGATTCTTGATTCCTTTCAGGAAGTCCTCTTCACCCATAACATGCCTGGTGTCACTTGTTGCTTCTCTCTGATGTGTGGGGTGGGCTGTGAAATACTGCCTTCTCTTTAACCCCACCATTCTCTATAGTGGCAGAAAAAAGTTAACTATTACAATGCCCTCCTCTAGTTTGGTTGCACTACATAAATAAAACCATAGAATTGTACAATAGAATTGTACAACAGAAACAAGACCTTTCAGACCATCTCCTCCATGCCGACCATGATGTCAATCTACACTAATCCCACTTGCCCGCATCAGGCCCATATCCCTCTATGCCATTCCAATCCAACTACCTGTCCAAACTCATTTTAAATATTATAATTGTATCTCCCTCCTCTACCGCTTCTGGCAGCTCTTCCAGATAATCACCACACTCTGTGTAAAAACAAAACCTACCCTTCAGATTGTCTCCCCTTTCACTTTAAACCACTTCACTCCTGTTCTAGACTCTCCTGTCCTGGGAAGGAATGACTTGCTACCTATCCTATCTGTGCCCCTTATGATGTTATAAACCTCAGTGAGATTCCCCCCCCCCCCAGCCTCCTACATTCCAGTGAGAACAAATCCTGACCATTCAATTTCTCCTTAAGACTACAGCCCTCTAATCCAGGTAACATCCTGGTGAATCTCTTCTGCACCCTCTCTATTGCTACCACATCATTCCTGCAGTGTGGTGATCAGAACTGTACACAATACTCCAAATGTGGCCTTAACCAATGTTTTGTACAGCTGCAAAATGATGTCCCAGGTCTTATACTTAATGCCTCTGTTTATGAAGGCAAGTATACCAAATGTCTTCTTCACTACCCTATCCACCTGTGTACCACTTAGAGTGAGCTATGGACCTACACCGCCACATCCCTCAATATATCAATGCTCCTCAGGCCTCTGCCATTTACTATCTGTCCTACCAGAATTTGACTTCCCAACCTGCATTACCTCAGACCTATCTGAATTAAATTCCATCTGCAAACATTCTGCCTAACTTTCCATCTGATCTATGTCCTGCTGTATCCTTAGACAACCTTCTTCGCTTTCCACGACTGCACCAATTTTCGTGTTGTCTGCAAACTTACTAATCACAACCTCTACATTCTTATCCAAGTCATTTATATGTATTACAAACAACAAAAGTCCCAGCATTGATTCCTGCAGGACACCACTTGTTACAGATTTCCAGCTGGAAAAGCACCCATCTAGTAGTACCGCCCTATCATCAAGCCAATTTAGTAACCTTCCTTTCCTGTAAGCAGACCATTTTATATCCCTTTTTTTCCATAAGCAGAACAATAATCTTGGAATTTTGTGCACTCTCACCCTGCCATCCACTGTAATGTATTAGTCAGTTACCAGGGAACACAATGAGGCTGGCTTGTGCTATGAGATTTTGTGGTTTTAGTTCTTTGAAGGTGAGAGTGAGCCACTGCTTTCAATTTGAAATTGCAGCTTGAGCCTCGGCCAGACTGAAATATGGGCAGGCACAGTGAGCAGAAGGCTTGTGTGAGGGCCAGCTCCAAGAGGGAAGTGTTGAGTGGCAACAGATTGTGGTGTGAACACTTGAGATTTCTATGCCACTTGTCCACAGGCTTGGCATGAGCTACTTTTACATTTGGTCTCCTTTCTCTGGATATTTGCCAGTCATTTTATTTCCTTATGTCCGAAAAATAACTTAAGATGTGTATAAAATCATGAGGGCCATAGATGGGTGAATGCACTCAGACTTTTTCCTCGGGATGGGGGATCTAGAAGGAGAGGGCATAGGTTTAAGGTGAGAATGAAAAGATTTATTAGGAACTTGAGAGGCAACATTTTTACACAGAACGTAGTATGTATATGGAATGAGCTGCCAGAGAAAGTGGTTGAGACAGGTACAATAACAACTTTTAAAATACAGCTGGACAGGTACATGGATAGCAAACATTTAGAAGGATATGGGCCAAACACAGGCAAATGGAATTAGTTCAGATAGGCATTTTGGTTGGCATTTACCAGTTGGACCGAAGGACATGCTTGCATGCTGAATGACTGACTATATGATTTAATTCCCAGATTGCAACATTGAATTCATGACAGTTTCATGACAGGAATAAAGTCTAAAAGAAATCAAAACACTGGCATCAGTAAAAGTTATCTTAATTTGTTAGATTGTCATTTTAAAACACAATTGTTATATCAGTTTCTCTTTGGGAAGAAAAACATATTGTCCTTAACCAGTGCTACACAACACAGTTGACTAACTACAGATGAATAGTCAAGGTACAGATCACCTATGATCTCATTTAATGGTAGAACAGGGTCAGGAGGCTGAATGGACTACTCTGGTTCCTCACCACATCTGCCTGAAGTGTCCTCTCAAAGCCACATAGTTGTATCACATTGACCACAGTCCCTCCCCACCGATAGTCCCCCTGGCACTTATGCCTGCAACCGCACCAAGTGCTACGCCTGTCCCTACACTTCTTCCCTCCCTATCTTTCAGGGTCCCAGACAATCCTTCCAGGTGAGGCAGCACCTGTGAGTCTAAGGGTGTAATTTATTGCATCCAGTGCTCCCGGAGTGGCCTTCTGTACATCGGTGAGACCCGACGCAGATTGGGTGACCGCTTCGTCGAGCACCTTCGCTCTGTCTGCCGCAACAGCCAGGACCTCCCGGTGGCCATCCACTTCAATTCCACATCTCATTCCCATACTGACATGTCTATCCATGGCCTCCTCCACTGTCACATTGAGGCCAGATGCAGGTTGGAGGAATAACACCTCATATTCCACCTTGGGAGTCTCTTCTACCTATCACTTCTCAGTTTATTACATCTTCTCCCGCTCCTCCACCCACCTACCTTCCCCCTTTCACCTGGACTCACCTGTCCTCTGCCTGTGTGTGCTCCTCTCACTCCCCACACCTTTTTATTCCGGCTTCTGCCCTCTTCCTTTCCAGTCCTGATGAAGGGTCTCGGCCCAAGACGTCGTCTGTTTATTTCCCTTCATGGATGCTGCCTGACCTGCTGAGTTCCACCCACACTTTTTGTGTATTGCTCCAGCTTCCAGCATCTGCAGAATTTTTTGTGGCTACAGAAGCATGCCGACCACCACAACTGAGAGCAAGAGGCAATAGCGCCGATGACGTCCACATCTCAAGTATTAACTTATCCAAACATATATGCAGCCTTTGGAAAGATAAAACAGAGCTTTGTTACTTAGAGGTTTAATAGAGGTGAGGGGTAAAACAGAAACAGATAAGAAGGATGTTTTCTATTTCCCAGGGTTGAAATGGCTAATACTAGAGGGCATGCATTTAAGGTGAGAGGTGGAAAGTTCAAAGGAGATATGCGGGGCAGGTTTTTTACACAGAGAGTGGTAGGTGCCTGGAATGCGGTGCTGGGGCTGCCAGGCAGATACAATAGAGGCCTTTAAGAGGCTCTTAGATAGGCACGTGAATATGCAGAGAATGGAGGGCTATAAATCATATACAGGAAGAAGGATTAGGTGTCATTAGCTTAACTGGTTCAGCATAACATCATGGGCTGAAGGGCCTGTTACTGTGCTGTATTCTTCTATGTTCTATGATGTATGTAGGGGAGTTGTATGGAATCAACGCAAAGAGATACTGAGCAGTAAGCTCACCTCATTGTAGTCCCATCCTGGCAACCTTGGAACTGGAGATTCTAACTCACTCAGCTATTGAATCATATGATCACATCAAAAAAAATTGTACCCTCTGTTATTTAGCGATGCAGGGCCAGGGGGTGAATGCTGACTGGGAGTTTGGAGTGTGAGGGGTGTGATGAAAGAAGGCCAATGTGGCAATGGTGAGGTGGGAGTAGATATATATCGTGGAGGGAGGGTTATGCAGAGGGATTTTGGCAGGGGGGATTTTGTGTGGGGGGGCGGGGCAAAGAAGTGCAAGGGAACCCACCCTGCTAAGTAAGGTCCCCTTTAAATTTCCCCTTTGAAAGCAATGCTGTTGAAAACTGTTTGAGCTGAGAGTGCCAATGATAAGTATGCTTCAGAATCAGAGGAGGGATACTCTCCCATTAAGATTTAAATGAACATCAGACAGGGTAAGATATCATTTTGTCCATATCTAACATGCAAACTTGTCTTTGTCAAATGTGATTCATGTCTAAGGGTACCTGGAGATTTGGGAGTCATGCGATTCAAAGCTATTGTAATCATGATTTACTACAAAAAAATCACATTTTGCACACCCAACAGTGCCATGAGATAGAATTTCTAGACCAAGGTTACTTGATACTTAAACCCTTCCTATCAGAAAATAGCTTTCATTGAATTGAATGTTATTTTCATTTATACATCAGAACAAATGATTTTTAGAACAAGAACCTGTTTGGATCAGTTTTTGTTTTTCCAGTTAACACAGAAAATGAGGCTGTTTGGAAATGTATAGCCAATTATTTTTAAATGGCTCATTTAGACAAGAAACATAATTTATGAAAAAAGGAATCATTATTTTTCGGGCTGCATTTACACAACAGCCTTGCATTAGAGGAAAGTGGTTTCACTTCCCATCAACATCAACAAACGGTGGTGTAAATCAGAAGACAGGTTGGCTCCATTCTGGATCGATTAGGCTGAACTGTATTCACTTCAGTGTCTATGGTAAAGGGTTAAGTCTGGATAAATGGGGGGATCAATTAAAAAAACACAGCAAAGTACTGCTCACTGGGGTTTCACATTGAGAATGTGGGTGTGAGTTCAGAAATATTTCCCATTCAATGGAAACTGAAAATCTCATATCCCTTGATAGCTCTTCTGTCTCAGTTCCTAATGGGTAATGCAGATTTGTATATCCGCTCCTAAAACTCTGGCTTTCTGATATCTTTACGGTGATATAGCTGAGTAGACCTCCTCAACCTGTGATACTGCTTCCAAAACAAAGAACCTATTGAAAGCTGAGAAGACAGAACTAAGGAAATGTACTGGTCTGTACTTTCCCTGTTTACAACAACCAGCATTAAAAAGAGAAGAAATTAATCTTAGTGGAAAGCATAAAGAGGTTTTACAGGCGAAATTGTTTTGCTTTCAGAACTGGCAGGGCCATTATACATTCTAGACATTACAGCTTTCAATGTATTTTAATAATGGGTACAGTTTTAAAAAAGTCATGCATTATTTAATATCACTTGTAAAGAAGCAACTGCAGTTCTGCAAAACAACACAAACAGTTGGCAATTAGCACTGCTGATGTGAAGGCAACTTTAATGGTTTTTTGCAAAGTTCTGATATTCTAGTGAATACTGAGTAGATAACTATACTCATTGGGGATATGTAGGTGGATAGGGAAAACAAAACCTATTGACACAGCCAATGGAAATCATTTTTATTTTCAGATGCCCATCTATCATAGAAAAACATTAAGCTGTAATAACCATCCCTTCCATAAGTGATTCATCATTATTAGCATACACTATCTGACCCCCATCTATGTTGATGATAATAACTGAAATTGGATGTGAACATATAGCAATTCATATATCTCAAATAATTTATTTTTACAGAATGCAATTTGAATACCTTTAAATGCTGACACATTGGCTGCATGCATCGCCAATATGAAGAATTGAAAACATGTTAACCTCATTAATATCCCATTGTCTACAACTAATTACCTGTGTATATGAAATGAGATAGGATAAGCTTGACTGTGTATGAAACTGAATCTATATTAACTCTGTGAGTACTGTTTCATTTGTGTCAGGTGATTGTGCAAATTCAGCATGTCCCTGATGACCCTCACCAATTTTTACAGTTACACTATAGAAAGCATCCTATCCAGATGCATCACAGCTTGAGCTGGCAACTGCTCTGCCCAAGACCGCAAGAAATTGCAGAGAGTTGCGAATGCAGCCCAGTCCATCACGAAAACCAGCCTCCCCTACACTTCCCACTGCCTCAGGAAAGCAGCCAGCATAATCAAAGACCCCTCCCACCCCTGTCATTCTCTCTTCTCCCCCACCCCCCTTCCGTCAGACAGAAGATAAAAAAGCTTGAAAACGTGTACCACCAGGCTCAAGGACAGCTTTTATCATGCTGTTGAAAGACTCTTGATTGGATCTCTTGTGCAATGAAGATCAAATCTTGATCTCTCAGTCTACTTCGTCATGGCCCTTGCATCTTATATGTCTACCTATACTGTACTTTCTCTGTAACTGTAACACTATATTCTACATTCTGTTATTGCTTTTCCCTTTGTACTACCTCAATGTATTTATATATGGAATGATCTGTCTGGATGGCATGCAAAACAAAACTTTTCACTGTATCTTGGTACATGTAACAATAATAAACCAATTGATTATTGTGCTTGCCCACCCGTCCCAGCCCACCCTCCAACCCCACTACCACCACCATCATTCTGTAGCCTTGCATCGAAAAATTTGTCAAGCCCACCCCAGAATCTTAATGGACATACTTCCAGCAGTTCATTTGTGCTTCACTTCTTAATTCTGTGACCTAGATATCTGCCCAGTTTATTGGCACAAGCTGGGGGACAAGGAGATAAAAATCAGCTTCATTGTTGTTGGCATTCCCAAATAAATCTTCCGCCAAATGAACCTTTGCTGCAGTGAGCACACAAGTTTGAACCACCCTCATGGACAGGTCCCTGCAGGTGCTGAGCCAGGCTGGGACTGTGTAAGAGGATATGGATTACCAGTAACCAAAGCACCATGGAAGCAGGCAGCTGGAGGCTTCAAGGTGTGCTGGAGACTGACATATCTCTAGGATGAGATGATACATCACTAAATAGGATGCACCTAATATTCCGTCCAGTCATATTTTAGGCACAGATGATACTGAGCCATGTAGTAAGTAGAATTCCTGCTTTCTCTTCTCTTTCTTTCGGCAATGAGAAGTCCAATCACTTTATTGGTGCAGGGCAATTTATTAAAGATGGGTTCCAAGACATCACTGGACAGCCAAGCAGGGCTTTGCTACTAGGAAAAGGATTCCTGTATATTTTCCCCTGTTGTCCATCCTGGCTCCTCACCATTCGGATCTTCTCTGCTTGATTTCTGTTCTGTCATAACTTGAAAAGTAAAGAAGTAAGCTTGAACTCAAATGGAAATATTTGAGACAATTTCTAACAAAAGAATTCTGCTTGGTGGTCATAAAGTAAGGATGTTGGTCAAGTTCTCCTTAACTTCCCGCTTTCTCACTTTGCTTTGGATATTTCACATTAGTTGAGAAGTAGACAAGGGCAACCTGTATTTGTAGTGTCTTCAAAGTATTTAGATTTACTTGGATTAATTTATTTGGAACAAAACCAACAGTGTTAAATTGATGCAACCTGGAAAATAAATCGTAGTCTTTAAGGTGAGTAATTGTGGCCTTTGGTTCAGGCCAATGATAGTTAGGCATGTTCAAAGATCTAAGGAAACAGGGTTTTGCTAAATGAAGTATTGTTGTGTATATCCTTGTAACTTTCTTAGCCTAACTATGTTACATCTTGTTCAGATGTTTCTTTATTATGTTTTCTTCCACATTGAACTATTTGTCTAACTGTAGAACTGGAGCTGCCATCAGAGTCCAGAGTAAATCAGTGTTTGAAGATATAAGCATAATGATTGGAGAATGAGAATCTCCCAAAGGATTTCGCACCCTTAAGGGTGGGTGGTCATTTGTCTTACAATAATACAATGCAGATACTGTAAGGCAGAGGATGATTTGGTATTATTGTAAAGTACCCTAAAGACGATTGTAGTTGTTTTATTAATGTTATTTATCTTCTCTGTCTTATATATTCACAGACCTCCAGTTCATATATTGTACTTCCTGTGATTATTTTATATTAATACTTTACTTTTGCTCATGATTAATATTGAAACTGCATCCTGAGCTGTTTAAATTGGCATTTCTGCAAGTAAGACAATTGCTTGTCACAATTTGTTAACAAACTAATTAAGTCATTTAAAATGCTTTCATGAAAAACAATCATCTGCCACTTTTCATTAATGATGGAAATTTCTAAGCCAATGTTTAAGCAAGTAAAAACAAGTTGAATTGAGTTACTTGTTTCTGGTCCTTCTGAGATTCTTCATCAAGCTGCGAGTGGGATATAATTCATTCTATAAAGAGTAGAAATCAAGAAGTAAGTACCCTCATATGCTGGAACTTGAGGTGATTGTCTGGTAAATTTCTGTTAAGCAGTATCACCCATCTGTGCTGTACTTCAACCAAGGAAAACTGCTCCACTGAACTACATTCATGGGTGGATTTCTCTGTTCTGGTGAATGAGAGAGTAAAGGTGAATGTTAATTTTTTTGTGAAAATGGGGTTAGATGTTTCTTGGGTCTTCTTCCTCCTATGTGTCTTTTATTTGGGAATGGATCAAAACCTTCATGAGCCTAAGATCTTGGCCATTGTGCTGGTGCTGAGTATTTTGATACCTTCCACTGCTGACTATATTGGACTGGATATCAAATGTAAGCAATGATACTGTCTTCCCAGCAGAATGCCCATGCCTACAGAGGTGCACTTAGCACAGCCACTTTATGCAGGAATTTAAACCATATGGCAGAGCTGAATGGATCAAGGAAGGTCTCAGAAACCTATTGCCCTCAAAAATACAGGACAAATAAATTTACAGCTCTCCTTTTCTAGACTTCAGTGAGGATCTACAAAGACAACTTCACAACAACTTTGCAAGATGCCAGTCAGTATCTTCCATCTCACAGTCCCTATTTCAACCATCACCTCTCTTTTCTTAGTTGCTTGACAGAGGTCCTAAACCATCTTCTGGCTCTAGAAAGGAATCCATGAAACAAGAAAACTGGCATTTGCTTCCCCTGCCAGTTCCCTGAACAATATGTACCATTGATTTGCTGATGGCTTGACCTCAAACAGACGGCTTGACCTCAGTTCTTCCTGACCTGAGACACAAGAAATTCTGCAGATGCTGGAATCTGGTGTAATAGACAAAAAGTGCTGGTGGAACTCAGGAGGTCCGGCAGCATCTATGGAGGGAAATAAACAGTTGACGTTTTGGGCCGAGACCCTTCATCAGGACTGGAAAGGAAGAGGGCAGACCCAGAATAAAAAGGTGGGGGGAGAGGGAGGACCACACGCAGGCAGGTGATAGGTGAGTCCAGGTGATAGGCGAGCTGAACTCACCTATCACCTGCCTGTGTGTGCTCCTCCCCCTCCCCCCACCTTCTTATTATGGCTTCCACCCTCTTCCTTTCCAGACCCGCTGAAAGGTCTCAGCCCGAAACGTCAATTGTTTATTTCCCTCCATAGATGCTGCCTGACCTGCTGAGTTCCTCCAGCACTTTTTGTGTATTGTTCTTCCTGACCTACAGGTCTTGTTGTTACCATTAAAGTCACATTTCCTAAGGTTCACCCTTTTTGTTTTACTTGGCTGTTGTGGGCATCCTTTTTTGCCTTTGGTCCTTCTATATATTATTGGCATACAAAAGATTTGGAGGGATATAGGCGAAACACAGGCAGATAGTATGAGCTTAGATGGGCATTTTCGTTGGCATGGAAGAGTTGGGCCAAAGAACCTGTTTCCATGCTGTATTACTCTTTGGCTCTATGGCAAGGTCTCACTGCAGCTGGAGCTTATTTCT
This sequence comes from Pristis pectinata, assembly GCF_009764475.1. Lineage (NCBI taxonomy): Eukaryota > Metazoa > Chordata > Chondrichthyes > Rhinopristiformes > Pristidae > Pristis > Pristis pectinata. The sequence goes on from NC_067410.1 coordinate 65,293,796, forward strand.
TACTTCGCTCATTTTCCTTTGTCAGTTCTATTTCCTCCCCACCCTTCTGCCCCCTTGACATATCCGAGGTGTCATGGGCTGGAGTTACACATCCTGAGCCTCTCAGGTTGTGATAAATGTCTGACTCTGCAGTGGGCAGGGCACTTAGGAGCCTGAAACGCAGCTTTGGTTCATTGATGGGAAATGCAACTGCTCCATCATAGATTCTGGTCTGTTCCAATTGGTCCATCTTGTTGGGTGTTCCTGCATTCAAAACTTGTTTGTTGAAAACATAAATACATGGGTAAAACAAACTAAATAATGGTCACACATTTACAATTTGTGGGGAATAAGGGACTGAATTATGGAATTCAATACCCCAGAGCACCATAAAATAAAGTAATAACAACAATGTAGTAGGGCAGCACAGTATCACAGCTCTGGTAATCCAGGTTCAATCCTGGCCTCTGCTGATGTCAGGAGGTCACAGAGTTGTACAGCACAGAAACCAGCCCTTCAGCCCACCATGTCCATACCAATTTTTTTTTGTCCATCTACACTGAATTTATTAACCTGAATTAAGACTATATCCCTCTCTACCTCACCATTTTAGTTATCTGTCCAAATGCATCTTAAACATAGTATTTGTATCTAATTCCACCATCTCCTTCGACAATCCATTCTAGATATCAGCCGCTCTCTGTGTGGGTGGAAAAAAAAACTTGCACCTCAGATCCCCTTTAAAAGTCCTTTCTCTCTCTTTGAACATATGCTGTCTTATTTTTGGTACTCCTACCAAAAGAAAAAGATTTTGACTATCTACCCTATCTATGCCACTCACAATCTTATATATTTCTATCAGGTCACCCCTGGGCCTCCTTCATTCCAGGGAAAACAAGTCCATTTTATTCCAGTCTCTCCCCATAAAGTCCTCTGATCCAGGCAACATGCTGGTGAATTTCCTCTGCACTGTCTCCAGCAAATTACATCTCTCCTATTGTGTGGTGACCAGAACTGCACACGGTTCTGCAGATGTGGTCTAACTACCGTTTTGTCAAGTTGTAACGTAATGTCCCAACTCTTATATTCTGTGTCCAGAACTATGAAGGCAAGTATTCTGTATGCCTTCTTCACCACCCTATCCACCAGTGTTGTCAGTTTCAAGGAACCATGGACTTGGACCCCTCGGTCTCTCTGTTCACCAACATTCCCTATTACCCTGACATTTACTATATATGTCCTATTCCTATCTAATGTCCCAAAATGCATCAGAGAAGATAAGGAAAGATAAGATTTCTTTATTAGTCACATGTACATCGAAACACACAGTGAAATACATCTCTTGCGCAGAGTGTTCTCGGGGCAGCCCACAAGTGTTGCCACGCTTCTGGCGCCAACATAGCATGCCTACAACTTCCTAACCTGTCCGTGCACTTGTCAGGATTAAATTACATCTACCAATACGCTGCCCAATTTTCCATCTGATCTATATCCTGCTGTATCCTTCGGCAACTTTCCTCACTATCCACAACTCTACCAATTTTCATGCCTTTGCAAACTTACTATTCGTATCTCCTATTTTCACATCTAAGTCAACGATATATATCACAAACAGCAAAGGTTCCAACACCAATCCCTGCAGTGCATCACTAGTCACAGATGTCCGATCAGAAAACATCCCTCCAACTGTACCCTCTGCCTCCTTTCACCCAGCCAATTTTGGATCTTATTAGTCATCTCAGCTTGCATCCCATGTGCCTTAGCCTTCTGGACCAGCCTACCATGCAGAATCTTGTCAAATGCCTTACTAAGGCCCATGTAGACAGCCAACACTCCGGTTTCATCAGTCCTTTTTATTACCTTCTCAACAAACTCAATCAAATTACTAAGACAGGATATCCCCCCGTAATGTTTGTGTGGAGTTTGCGTGCTCTCCCTCCGGCCATGTGGGTTTCCTCTAGTTTCTCCAGTTTCTTCCCACATCCCAAATATGTGTGGGTTGGCAGATTAATTGGCCACTATAAATTGCTTGTACTGTAGAAAGCTGAGTGGTAGAATTTAGTAGTGGGGGGGGGGGAGGCATTGGAAGGGGAATTAGACAATAGACAATAGGAGCAGAAGTAGACCATTCGGCCCTTCGAGTCTGCACTGCCATTTTGAGATCATGGCTGATCCTCAACAATCAATATCCCGTTCCTGCCTTGTCCCCATATCCCTTGATTCCCCTATCTATAAGAAACCTATCTAGCTCCTTCTTGAAAGTGCCCAGAGAATTGGCCTCCGCTGATAGGAATTGATAGGAAAGTAGGGAGAATAAAATAATTTAGGGTAGGATCAGTATAAAAATGGGTGTTTGAAGGTTGCCATGGATTCAGTGTCCTGTTTCCATGCTGAATCTCTTTATGACTCTATAACAATATGCTTTCATAAACTGTCATTAACATAATAAAACATAGTCCGAGGTGATTGTTGTCAGACACAGTCAATGTCACATTGAGGTGAGATACCAATTGTCTGATCAAAAAGGTAAATTTTAAGAGGGCATATATTAAATTTAATAATATTTGAATTTGATGTATCAAAGTGTTATCCTTCACGTGGCACAGTCAATTCTCTGACTTACCACAAACAATTCCACAACAATATACTTGTAAGCTGAAATGGTTCTTAGAGCATTACATCAAACTTGCCTCTCATCCTTTTAAGTCTTCAGACTCCCCTGCTTCCTTTTACTGTTACTAATCCACTGTCCACTTATAGATTCACCAACATATCACTTACTAATGACCTTCCCACTCACTGTGTAATCTGCGTTCAGAGGCTGGATTTTTGGTTTATTAGGGGGATGATTAAATATGTTTTACCGTAGCACATCAACAGGAAAATAAGTTGGATCTTTGGCAACTAAGAGATGTGCAAGCTGCTGAACAAAATAATCCTACAGCTGAAGTGGAGGGAATAGTTGCAGTCACTTGTCTCTGTAATGGCGCTCAGGGGAATGGTGCTAGGCCTCTTTGCAATCAGTCAGACCTATCTCAAACACAAGTTGCCCTTATAGGTTCCCATGCAGATTCGTTTGCACCAGAGAGAAATTCCACATTTACAGGAAAGGTATTTCATTCAGGATGTACTCTGAGGTAATTTCATTTCAAATTTTTGTTTTATTCTGCATTGTTAAAGAATTTAACTCTGTGAAGCTGTGAGTAGGAAAATGGACTTTTATTTCTCAATTATAAGAATCTGTCCTGGGCTAATTATTCCATAACCTCTAATCCATCTTCCCTTGAGGATAATACCAGCTATCAACCCTCTGTGCGGAATGCTACAGGAGAGTGACTCGTCCACTGAATAACTCTAGAGTGGCTAATGCAGGCTTGGGCCCGTGTGTGCCTACTGGTTGAGTGTGCACACTAGTCTGAGCTTTGTGCTTGGTTGAATGCTTCCAATTTAAATGAATGATAAAGGAGAAAAAATGTCACTTTGTTTTCAAACTGCACAGCTATGCCTGCCAACTAGCAGAATAACCACACTGTGGTATTCAGCAAACCTGATGGTTTCTTTCTAAGCACACCAGCTCCTGTTTCTATAGGTATTATATGGGGCCAAACGGTACTAATTGCTAGCTGTCAGTTCTGAAGAGAATTGCAGGGTATCAGGTGTTTGTGCCTTCGATGTCTCAGATTTCAACACAGCCCCATTTGGATACAGAGGTCTGATATGTGCTCATGGATGAATCCTGGGGCTGCACGCAACAGTGATTCCAGCAGTGGGGCACAGACATGCTGAGAGAGAGTTCAGATACACTTGGCATCCAGCCTCAGCTCTACAGCAGAGAGGGCTGGTGTACAGTGACTCATTCATTCTCTGCAGGTAAATACTTACATTAGTTCATTTCAATGTTTTTAATTATTTGTTATTTTTTAAATATGTGTATCTACATTCTCTTTCAAATATTCTTAAAATATGTAATTTAAACCTTTTTGTTTGGTTTTGCAATGTTGAAGACTGTCAGGATACACTGTGGGTGGAGCCTCAGGGTCCACCACCTAAAGTGTACTTTCCACCAGGAGTCCATTCCATCTCCCTGGACACCAGTCAAGTGTGTGCGACCAGCTTGACTGGAACTCCACATCTGGAAGAAGTGTGAGTGGGCAGGTGCGACTGGCAATGAGTCTGGGTCATGAGTCGGGTCCAAGATAACCCAGCCTGTAGAATTACATAGAATATACAGCACTGGTCCCTCAGTCCAACCACTCCATCGCAGTATTTACGTTCTACCTCCTCCAACCTTTCCTCATCTAATTCTGTTTCCCTCCTTTACCTTGTTCCTCATATTGCTCATCCAGCACTATCTTAAGTACAAATATACTAATCAACTCAATCAGCATCTGTGATAGAGAGCTTCCACATTCTTACCTCTTTTATAATGAAGAAGTTATTTTGAATCCCCACCTGATTTCTTGTCATCAACCTTACCTGACAGTGTCTAGTTTTGTTTGGCTGACAGGGGTAAAGCTCCAGCTGCATCTAAATCTTCATAGTTTTAGGCCCCTCTCATGCTTCCTGTCCGTTCTTCCCTGCTCAACTGAGCCAAGATTTTATAGAGGTTCAACACAAGTCATCAGGCTGGATGGCACTGACATCTAGCCGACAGTTCCACCAGCTGGCTGCAGTGCATACATCAGAGTGTTCCTGACGGACTGCAGTTCAGAACTACAGAGCAAGCTAGAGGTCAGATGTTGGTGCATCGGAACTCCTTCGTCCCTGGACCCACAACTTATTCCTTAGGGTCATTCCTTAATGTCCTGAGAAAACAGGCCAGATAGACTTCACTAGCAAGGTAAATGTAGCTAAGTGGCAGAGATGCTGCTAAATGTAGCTAAGGATTTCTTTTATTTAAATTCAATTCACAGTATATTTGTTTTTTTTAATTAACTAATAGCAATGGAATGTAGTTTGTAATGCACTTATTATTGTTTATTTCCTAATATTTGAATATGCTTTAATATCTTATAATTATTTAAATAAATTCCAGCTGTGTGTAAATTCTCTGAATTATTGACGACATTTAAAAATAGTGAAAGAGACCTTTGGAAGCCTGGGTTGTCAGAGGGAGCCAGGGCAGTGCTGGGGGCAGGGCCTCGGGATGTGATAACCAGTGGACTGGTTGCCACTCGCTTGCAAGACAGCTGCTGCAACATGGTGGTGAGGTCGTTGGGAGCCGTGTGGCTACAGGAAATAACAGTGGCAGCGGTGCTGGGGCTCAGGTCAAGTGCGGGCAATGGCTTGAGTCAGGCAGCATCTGGTCCATCCATGGTTCAATTCCACACCTTTAGAAATAAGCCCCAGTGCTTGAGATGCTTTTCTTATCTGCTTAAGGCGACACAAGAGGCTGCAGATGCTGGAATCTGGAGCAACAAACAATCTGTTGGAGGAACTCAGCAGATCGAGCAGCATCTGTCGGGGGGAAAGGAATTTCCTCTCCCTTCTCTACTCAGTCCTGATGCAGCGTTTCAACCCAAAATGTCAACAATTCCTTTCTCCCTCCACAAATGCTTATTGACCCATTGAGTTCCTACAGCGGATTGTTTGTTGCTTTCTTATCTGCATATTGCCTTGTGTTGCAACTGTCAATGTTGTGTATATTTCTTTTCCTCAATTACTTTGAATTTCAATCTTAGTTGGATTCTTATTTCCAGTGGTTAGGCCAGATCATGCTTGATTCAACACCCTGCTCCATCCATGAAGTCGCCTTTATCTCCTACCCCTGTGTGGCATGCTTTCCAAGAGATAGGTCCATGACCAGATTGCTTAACACTATATTCTGCATTCTGTTATTGCATTTCCCTTGTACTACCTCGATGTACTGATGTGACAAAATTATCTGTATGGATAACATGCAAAACTAAGTTTTTCACTTGGTACATATGACAATAATAATAGATCAGTATCCCAGAGATGTTTAATACACACCAATAGGGATGCAGAGGAAATTCAAGGCAATAGAATTTTCGTAACTGTAATCCATGATTAATTATGACCCCAAATCACCCAAAAATTAGTTCCTTGGATATTTAAAGAAAGTTCTTCCTAACCTGACAAATGAAAGCAGTGAGAAAAGGAGAAGGGTAACAACTCTCCAGGGCAGGAAATGGGAAGTTGTATTGGAGAAGGATTGGATTCACTGTTCACAATGTATTTGGAATTAGTAACACAATTTATATATTTGCAGACAACATTAAGTTGAGTGGCTGAACAGGGATAGTCAATTTTGAAGAAAGATTGGGACAAATTACAGGAAGTCATTAATAAACTTGAAGAATAGACAAATGATAAGAGGCATAGATTGAGTGGACAGTCAGAGACTTTTTCCTAGGGTGACAATGGCTAACGCGAGGGGGCATAATTTTAAGGTGATTGGAGGAAGGTATAAGGGGGATGTCAGGGGTAATTTTTTTACACAGAGAGTGGTTGGTGTGTGGAACGCACTAGCAGCAGAGGTTGTGGGGACAGATACATTAGGGACATTTAAGAGACTCTTAGATAGACACATGAATGATAGAGAAATGGAGGGCTATGTGGGAGGAAAGGGTTAGATAGATCTTAGAGCAGGATAAAATTTCGGCACAACATTGTGGGCTGAAGGGCCTGTACTGTGCTGTAAGGTTCGATGTTCTATGTTCAAATTCCAAGACAGGTAAAACTGAGGCAATGTGCTTTGACAAGAAAAAGATTTGTCTCATGTTATATGGAAAATAAGAATCTGAATGGGGTAGAAATGCAAAATAAAGTGTGGAAAAGAAATGTACAAATCACCAACAACTGCAACACAGGATGATAAGCAGACAAGGAAAGCAGCCCAAGCACAGGAGCTCATGTTTGGAGGCCTGGAATTGAAAAGTGGATGAACTGTATCATGTTTGATCTGAGACAGTCCTTGCACTTAATCCTCCAACACCAGCTTTTATGTCACCTTTATATCACATGGATACTTTTCAAGAGATGGGCCATGACTAGAGTGGTCTTTGTCGTATATTCCTACAGATGATTAAGAATGTGTGCAGCCTGATGTGTTGAGTGGTATGGAATCAGCTTTACATTAGTAGAAGCCTGCCCTCCTCTCATTGTACAAGTGTAGACCAAAGAATGGCTCATTGGCATAGCAACGATTGGTGGCAGGAAGTTCAGACCCCCAAGCTGATTCATGGGTGAGTGAGAGGGTGCTCTGTATTGGATGATCAGTGAATGTGTGTGGTGGGAGGGCAATTAGATCAGGTGATTAGTGTTCCAATATTCAGGCTTGTGAGACATTTGTGTCAGATGATCGGTTGATGGGAGGGTTGGGTGATCAACAGGTGTAGGTTGGGGATGTTAAGGTTGGGCGGGGCAGGGATTGGTGGATGGGTGAGGTTGGCAGGGGCCCAAAGGCAAGTCATGGAGTCGTAGAGTCTCATGCAGTAGAGCTGGTAAGTAAATAGCATAAAGAAGAGCTACAATTTTCAGTGTTGTTCATGGCCTCCATGCAGCTGTAGGGCAAGAATGGCTATGAAAACCTGACTGGGTTCTGAATGACCAGTGACAGACCCAATTTTGATCTATGTGAACAAATATATCTAGCCAAACCTCTAAGCTATTATGTAGTAGAAATTAAATTATTGGGTGCACGTTTGAAACAAAAAAAATTTCAAAAGCAGGAGTACGTTTGTTGGCAGGAAGTGTATGGTTTTTATTTCCAGAGCAGTACAATTCAACCCAGAAAACTACGAGCCCACATGGTACAGTGGGAAACACTGAGCGCATAGTGAGGCAGTGTTGTGTGCCTCAATTTCTAGTGGAGAGGTTTCACCCGTTATTATTAAGGTTAAAAACTGACATTGAATGTGACATTGCAGCATGAAATTGACACAGTGTTGTTCCAACTAAATTAATACTTTTTAAATTATTGGCACATTAAATGAGAAATGGAAATGAAAATTGTGATATGGACCTGAAGAAGATTATTAAACTTTGGTAGGCATGGCGTTGAAAGTTCTAACACAAGGAGATTGGTTTGTGGGGGTACATGTACAAATTGCACTTTCTTCTTCTAAATTCCCAATGAGGATGATAAAATGTCACCAAGGCTATGGCTTCAAAACACAGCTGTACAGAGTGTGGATGTTAGGATTAGTCCTTCTCAATGAGTTCTCTCTGAGTGGATACGAGCTAAAATTGAGAGACTTGCTGGTATAACCTAAACTGATTCCTCAGCACAGTACTAACTATGACACATCCAGGGGAGGTGACCCAAAATGCCAACTGTCCATTTCCCTCTATAGCAGCTGCCTGACCCACTGAGTTCCTCCAGCTTCTTGCGTGTTATAGCAATAAATCATCTGCTGTCTTAGGCCAAAGTCCCACGGAAGCTTCCAAAGAACAATAGGGAAGTATGCCAAGTCTTCTGAACAGGGTTGACTCCTCAACAAACATGTAAAACCTGATGATCTGAATTGCTGTATTTGGGAGCTAACCAGGCAGAAATTAGCTGCTGTGTTATTTTGTATTCATTGTAGTAGAGGTGGCAAGACCAGCATTTATTGCTTATCACTAAGTGCCCTTGAGAAGATGGTGCTGAGTCATCTTTCTGAACCGATACACAACTTCTGGTAAAGGTACTCTGTCAGTATTGATGGGTTGCTGGTTCCAGGATTTTAATCTAGCAATGATGGGAGGAAGATATTTCCAAAGTAATATATTGCTAAGTCATGAAAGTTAACAGAGAGGAATTTGCAGTAGGTGATCCTCTGTGCATATTGCCAACTGCACCTTTGGCTCATGCCAGCTCTCTGCAAAAGTCTCCCAGTTTAACTCCAGATATTTCCCTACAGCACTACAAGTAAATAGCCATTCCCTTCTGAAAGCAATGACTGAGTCTGATTCCATCACCTATTTAGGCAGTAGATTCCAAATTGCTGCACAGGAATGTTTCTCCTCATCCAAGCTCGGCTCTTTTGCCAAGCACATTGAATCTGTGTCCCCTGGTTTCAGACATTCACTGGTGAGAAATGTTTCTCTTTTCCCCTGTGAATGAAAATCAACAAAAAGAAATTTGCAGATGCTGGAAATCTGAAATAAGAACAGGTAGTGCTGCAAACTCACAGCACGTCAGGCAGCAAATGTGGAAAGAGAAAGGGTCAATATTTCAGGTCAAAGATCCCTTGTCAGAACAGTGAAGATAGATTTCTTTCTCTGAAATACATTCGTGTACTAAATGGGTTTTTACGGCAATTCAGTAGATTCATGGTAGGAACTTAAGAACATTATAAGAAATAGAAACAAAGGAAGGCCATTCAGACCTTTGTGTCTGTTCCAGCAGTCAATAAGCTGAGCTTTTCCTTCAGTGCCACTTACATGCACTAATCCTATTTACCTTGGTTCCTTTACTATCTATATAATCTATCAGTCTCTTTCTTGAACAGACTCAGTAACAATCTGTCCTCTTGGGTAGAGATTTTCAAGGAGTCAACATTCTCTGGATGAAGAAATTAATTTCTCATCATAGTCCTGAATAACCAATTCCCTATTTTAAAACTGTAACCCTAATTCTAGACAAACCAGCCAGAGGGGACATCAGCACTGCATCCTTCTTTGCTGATATTGTCTCTTTATTCCAGATTTATTTAATTACTTGAATTTAAATTCCTACAGTTGCTATGACAGGATTCAAACTCATGTTTCTGGATCAATACTCCAGGCTACAGTTACTGGTCCAGTAACTTAACCTCTTTTCTGCTCTGCTACTGTTAAACCAAATGCCTTTCAAACTAAACCTTTAAAGGTCTCACTGACAAAGAATATCTCAGTTTTTGCATGAAAGAAAGATACTTCACAGTCTTGTCTGGTCACCACCCAGCAGCAATAGCATTTAGTAAGCAGTGTTTCACTATCAGTCACTTTGTCAAGTCATTTCCATTGGAAATTAGCCATTGATTGAAGTCAGTATTCAAACAGCTGGATCCAGTCTGGATCAAACTTAAAACAATTCATCAAATGACAGCATTCTGCATTGCAGTTGGAAATGGGTGGTTGTACTTTTCAAGTATGTGTCCAACTGCTGAGCAGAGTGTTGTGAATACTGATTTTGCAAATGGTTAAGCTGATAGTTCAGACCTGTTAGAAATCACATTTTTCTTTGCTCCCCTCAGTTAGTTGATACTGACTGAGAGAAGGTGTCTCCACTGGAATCATAGCAACAGCAGTAGGCCAGACTGGTTCATTACTCAAAGAGATCATGAGTGGTCTGTGACCTACCTTTAGATTTGTTAGAGAGCTGTAGGTAGTTATAGAGTGACACAGCATGGAAACAGGCCCAAAGAGACCACACCAACCATCAACCACCCAATTACACTAATCCAACTCTCAACCTATTTTATTCTCCCCAAATTCTGATCAATCCCTCTAGATTTTATCACTCAACCACATAATGGGGACAATTTAGAGAAGTGAATTAAGCTAATAAGCCACACGTCTTTGGAACGTGGGAGGAAATCGACATGGTCACAGGGAGAGCGTGCAAACTCCACACAGACAGCACAGGAGGTCACTGGATTGAACTCAGGTTGCTGGAGCTGTGAATAACACCACTATGCTCCCTTCTTTCAGCAGGCATGGTGGTGTAGCGGTTAGTATAACGTTATTACAGCGCCAGCGACCCGGGTTCAATTCTGGCCACTGCCTGTAAGGAATTTCCTCTGGGTGCTCCAGTTTCCTCCTACATTCCAAAGACGTATGGGTGAGGAAGTTGTGGGCGTGCTATGTTGGTGCCGGGAGTGTGGCAACACTTGCGGGCTGCCCCCAGAACACTCAACGCAGAAGATGCATTTCACTGTGTGTGTCGATGTGCATATGACTAATAAAGAAAATCTTATTTTTCTCATTGCCCTTACTTCCAATCTATCCAAATCAGTTCTAACTTTAACATTGACCCAGCATCAATTGCCCAGTGTTTATCATTTCCACAACCCTCTGCACATGAGTGCTTCCTAACTTCACTCATAAAGGCCTGCTTGGATAGGCCAGGGCTCTCTAACCAATGGAGGTAAATTCCCTCCCCCTAGTTAATCAATAGTGTGCCAAAGCTGCTTTCTTAATGTTGGTAAAGATGTTTGATTTTCACCTGTTTTACCCAATTCTTTCATCCCTTGCAAAAGTTGTTTAAAGACCTGCATGCATTACAAGAGTGATTTCAGAAAATTATGGCTGAGTTGTGGGCAGGCCAGACAAAATGGCACAAAGGTAATACTAAACTTTTTTAAGTTGTGGTCATTTGCAAATGTCATGGTGCATATTCATTCCTGTGGGGATAACAGTAGTGTAGTGGTTAGCATAACGCTATTACAGCACCAGCAACCTGGGTTCAATTCTGGCCACCGTCTGTAAGGAGCTTGTACATTCTCCCCGTGTCTGTGTGGGTTTCCTCTGGGTGCTCCAGTTTCCTCCCACATTCCAAAGACATACGGTTTAGGAAGTTGTGGGCATGCTATGTTGGCGCCAGAAGTGTGGCGACACTTGCAGGCTGCCCCCCAGAACACTCTACGCAAAAGATGCATTTCACTATATGTGTTTCAATGTACATGTGACTGATAAAGGTATCTTATCTTATCTTATAAACAGCTTAAACTACATAAGTGTTTTTTATGCTTGGTTAAAGCATGTTATACGTACCTGATAATAATGGGGTTGTCTTGTAGCTGCTGTCCTTCTTTGCTGTCAGCTATTATTTGTCAGTAAGGACCAGGGAGTTAGTGTGGTGGCCCAGAGGGTATGGGTTTGCTCCCTTTCACACCCAAGATGGGGGAAGTGCGCCCTCCCTAATCCTCAGACTGATCCAGCCCCAAGGACAGGTCCTGCTTGCCTGGTGACTGCCTCTCACTGGCAAGTGAGTCCCCAAACCCTACACAGGTGAACCACCATGTCCACCAGTATTTTTCCAGTCTCTGACCTGGATCTGCAGGTACCAAACCTGACACACTCTCCCCCTTTATATTGCCACTGCTGCCTCTCCACCATCTCTGGCTCTCTTCCTTCTGGATCAGGTGTCCAGAACGGAGAGAGTCAATGCGTTAGGGAGTGAGTGAGGCAGCACTCAACAAATGGTGTCCTGGGCCAAAACCTGCAGTGGGGGCTTTATCTGCAACTTCCACAAAGTCACAATTTAGGTAGGGATGTTAAAGTAGGTTCAACATTCCTTTGGCCTGTTGAAAGCAGATTATATTTCATTCTACTTGCACTAGTGTAAGCTTGCTATGAAAGTATTGCATGTCATTTTAAACAAGGCTTTCTTAAAATATCTTATTAAATAGCTATCATCTTACCCACACACCCCAACTCAAATACCTTTTTAAATGCATTTTATCTCTTTTTATTTTAGAACCCAGCTTCTCATTATATTTCTCCAGCAAGACTTTATTTAGACAGTGGCTATTTTTCACCTCCCTTTCATAGGGCAGCCAACTAATTTCTGTTGGACATCTTCCAATGGCACTCTTTTTGAAAGTAGGCCTGTGAATAGCTATGATTCTGCTGCCTCTCCAAAAATCCTTTGACTTTGGATTCAACCAATCAGCCACTTTGAAAATATTACAATTCCTAAATGATTCCATTGTATTCTCAAATGAATTTGAGTTTCTTCCTGTACAATACAGGGTGGGGCGACCCATATTACTATATTGGTGAAGCATGCAGTTTGTTTGTGATATTAGTTTCTGCTAACATTTTTCTTGTTAAGTGGTGAGTAATATTTCAACTCCATGTCGAGAAACCACTGATCCATGCGCTCGACAAATGCATCTTATTTTACTTATGGGGCTGTTCACACATATTAATAATAATGGAAAATTATTTTTATCCAGCCTTAATTTTTATTCATAAAATATTTGGCAAAAAGAAATGAATAAACATAACTGGTAATAGATTTGTGCTCTTTCTGAATTTGAAACTAATGCAGAGCCATTTTTCTTACTTCTTGAAACAAATATATTCAGATTGCTAATTGTGTTCATACTGAAGAGTATTCATTACCAGGTATCACAGACAAACTATTTAAAGTAAGTTTTTATATAGACAGGAGATCATGTTCGGTTAAGCTCTATTGATGCAAACTGAAACCTTCTGATTTTATAATATATTCTTTCAGTGTTGCAAGGTGCATGAAATGTCAGTCTGTTGTAATGGATTGAATTGTATTGATATTTAAAGCCAACCAATCGCCCTTGTTTGAGTCATCTTGCTCTGCGGGTTTTATTTCATAAAATTAATAACTTTATAACTAATCACTCTGCAATTTTATTTCAATTGCATTCACTGCACATAAGCTATCCTACTTTTTGCTCCTTCTACTTTACAATTTATTATGCTCTTTAACATCCATCCTTCTAATACAGGACTAAAAGTACATTCATTTATTCAGCTTGTGCTTCCCAGAGTTGCACAGGGACTTCCCACTCCAGAGGGCGTTCTTAGTCTTTTTTAGAAGCAGGTTCCAAATGTCTAAATTAAAAATATTCAAAATTTAATGGTGACAGTCTGTTTGGCTACCAGAGCAGGTTAGAAGCTGGGCTGTCTGCTGTGAGTGGTTTACCATCTGTCTCCCTAAAGCCTCTTCATTGTTAACATAGAATAGGTCAGGAGTGGGGTGGAATATTCTTCACTCTGCAGGGTGGATGAAGGCGCAACAACACTCAAAAAGGTTCCATGCCCACGGAAGAAAGACATTTCAATAGATTAGCCATTCACCGCATGCCCCCCACCCCCCAAAGCTTCACGTTCTTCTCCCACTGGAGTGTGGTGGCTGTGGTGTGTGCCACAAATAGGATGCTTTGTAGTAACCCTAAAAGGTTTCTGAAAGCACCACAGAATCTTGTGATCTCCACAACCTGGGAGCACAGGAGCAGTAGACCCCTAAGAATCCTGGTTTGTTTGCAGGTCCACCCCAAGTAACACCTCTCCACAACATGGTCAAACCATGGTCTTAAGAACACAGGAACAGGAGGAGGCCACAGCCCTTCAAACCTGCCTGCCATTCAGTACGATCTGCCCCAGGATCCTCTCTGTGCCAGTTTCCCATTGCTGAATTTCCCCAATCTTTCAAACATTTATCTACCCCCTCTTTAAATACTTCCAATGATCTAGCCTCTGAGTAGAAAATTCCAGGGAATCACCATCCCATGTAAGTTCTTCTAAACTGCAGCTTGTCTGACTGGGTCAAATCCTCTGTCTACAGTGCCAATGTTCATACCTCCTGGCCATTATTCTCATTGGCTGCTTGAGTGGAGCATGTAATCAGTTCCTGATTGACCACCCAGAACATGCTCTCTTTGCTTTGGACCATCTTTATATTCCATCAGGAAGGCCTAGACTGCCAGATGCCTGTGAACAATTTGTCTTGTATCTGTCAATGGGCTCATCAGTCTGCTGTCCCCTTTTGAAATGTAACTTGTCCTCCAGTTGTGATATCGCAGGGAATGGTCTAAGTTATGGTCCAGTAAGTTTCCCACTGTTTTAATCCTTAGTGTAAGAGTTTTATTTTCCTGCTACTTCCTTGGTGATTGGAAGGATAATTCTACACCCTGAAGGTATTGGGCGGCTTCTGTCTGTACTACACTGGAAAATGATTCCTTGCCAATCAGACATTTCTTCAGAGACACAAGAGACTGCAGATGCTGGAATCTGGACCAACAAACAATCTTCTGGAGGAACTCAGCTGGTCGAGGGGGAAAAGGAATTATTGAAACTTCAGGTCAAAGCCTTACATCAAGAATGAGAGGGGAGGTGGCCAGTATAAAGCGGAGAGGAGGAGTGGTGAGACTGGAGCCCGAGGACTGAAGAGTGGTGAAAAATAGAGAAACAAAGGACTGCAGATGCTGGAATCTAGATGAGAACCACGATGATGCTGGAGAAACTCAGCAGGCCAGGCAGCATCTGTGTAGAAAAGCAGGTGGTCAATGTTTTGGGTCAGGACCCTTCTTTAGGACTGAAGATAGAAAAAGGGGAAGCCCAATATATAGGAAGGAAAAGCAGAGCAGTGATAGGTGGACAAAAGAGGGGAGGCAGGGAGGGCACAAGCTGGTGATAAGTAGATGCAGGTAAGAGATAGTGATAGGCAGATGAGGGGGAGGAGGAGAGAGCAGATCCACCAGGGGATGGGTGACTGGCAATGGGGAGATGCAGATCACAACAGGGAGAAGCAGAATTCCAAGTGCAAAGTGGAGAAATTGCACCTTATTTTCCATCTTGGAACCTTGCAGCCTAACGGCATGAACACTGAATTCTCCCGCTTTAGGTAATCTCCAACCCCTTCCCCCACCACCACCCAACCATGCTTCTTCTCTTCTTCCCTTTCCTAGCCTTTTTTATCTACCTTTTTTTCCTCTCTCTCCTTACCTTTGACCCATCCCCTGGTGGATCTGCTCTCCCCTTTTCCTAATGTCAAGAGGCAGTACACTCTTAAGGTCAAGACCCTTAACAGTGTTGAAGAGCAGAGAGACCTTGAGGTGCAAGTCCATGACTCATTGAAAGTGGCTACACAGGTAGACAGGGTGGTTAAGAAGGCTTATGGAATGCTTGCATTTATTAATCGGGGTATTGAGTATAGGAGTCAAGAAGTTATGATGCATCTCTATAGAACTCTGGTTAGGCTGCATTTAGAGTATTGCATGCAGTTCTGGTCATCTCACTATAGGAAGGATGTTGAGGCTTTAGAGAGGGTGCAGAGGAAGTTAACTAGGATGCTGCCTGGATTAGAGGGCATGTGCTATCAGGAGAGGCTGGACAAACTTGGGCTCTTTTCTCTGGAGCGGCGGAGGCTGAGGGGTGATCTGTTGGAAGTGTATAAAATTATGAGGGGCATAGATAGGGTGGACAAGCAATATCTTTTTCCCATTATTGGGTGATCCAATACCAGAGGGCATGCATTTAAGGTGAGAGGGAATAGGTCAAAACAGATGTGAGGGGTACATTTTTTACTGAGAGAGTGGTGGATGCCTGGAATGTGTTGCCTGATAGGGTGGTGGAGGCAAATTCATAGGGGGCATTTAAGAGGGGCTTGGATGGGCACGTGAATGAGAGGAAAACAGAGGGATATAGGCATTCTGTAGGTAGGAGGGAATAGCTATGTCGGCACAATATTGTGGGCCGAAGGTCCTGTTCTGTGCTGTACTGCTCTATGTTCTATGTTCTTTGCTAATGTCATTAAATGCAAGTTTAATAACAGATCATGAGAGGCTTTTAATGGCAGTTCTGAATCTTCAAGATTAAGTGAAGGGAATTATGACAGACAGGAACGTGCACCATGAATAAACATAGAGAACAGGAAATAAACCACATTTGCTGCAGCTTCAATCTCCATCTTTTACCCCAATCAGGAACAGTAAACTTGCATTAACTTTCTTCAGCCTGGCAACCTTTGTCTCATTAATCGAGGTCAGAAATTAATCTCCTGTTGTGATTTTCAGTTAGTGCAATTTTCTGAGCTAATGATGTGCCAGCCAGCAGGAGCATAAGTGGATCTTATCATCCAGCTCACAGAGCCTTCATTGAGGTCGTCTTCTTGTCATTGAACCTTATCTCAGCAAATTTATTTTTTAAAGGCCATTCATGTGACCCCAGAAATGTTAAAGAGAGGAATAACTTTGCTTTCCACAAGACAACTGCAACTTTTGTTCTCCGTTAAATGTCAGAAAGATGCATTTTGCTGATCTGACCTTGTTTATCAGTGACCGTTGATGATAGTGGGTTCTGCAGCAATGTGGTTTTGGCTGCTGCTATAGCAACGCATTTTAGTAGGTTCAGAAATTGGCAGCCATGAGATCAATTCAGATTTTACAGGAAAGAGTCTGGAAAGGGATCTGGGATCTTGAAATAAAGTGCAAGTTAGATTACAATTCTGTTTTTTGATCAATTCAAAACTGTGTTCCCTTTTTAATGATAGATGAGATTTGATCTATCCATTACCATGTGAAATAGTTTAGTGAACATGCTGTTAGAGCAGCAGGAAGACCTGATGTGCAGCAGTGACGAATAGGCTTGCACATATGGGGCCAAAAGAGATGACACCAGTTATTTACTGTCTTGCCTTGAATTCTTTTTGCTAATGTTTCTTGATATGGAGCTAAAAATGAGTTATGCCTACCATCACCCTTAAATTCTTCTGACGATACATTTGGTTGCATGTGATAAATGGTTGAATCAATTAAAAAAAATTCTTATGCAAAAATGAGGTTTAATAGTTTTGAATATGCAGCTGACAATAAAAATGGCCCATTATGCATTGAGTTTAAATGCTGGCCAACATTTCATTTATATTCAACTGGAATTCAAAGGCTAATCCTGTGATATGCAAGCAGTTTATCACTGTTCTGCTTGTGGATTCTAGAATGTATACAGGGTCAAAGAGCCCAAGTTCGATTATCTCTTCTGAAATGCAGAGGGCACACCAAAAACTAACAGAAGAGGCTGCAGCAATACTAAGTAGCCTGTTGTCTGAGCACCAGGTTGAATGAAGGATTGAGTCTCATTAAACTGTCATGGAAACAATCCAGTGTCCTTAGCGTATGATTGAATCTAAATCAAAGATTTTGGCTTGCAGGTCTTAATTCAATTTAAAACCTTTGGCATTCTGAGGAAAGGCTTTTTCAAAACTTGATAAAATGCCTTCTGAAATAAATGTCTTTATATTTCTATGGATATTTAAGCTTTTTAATTGTAGGTCTTTTTTTTAACAAGGTGGTGGAACTGAAGTCCTTTGTTCACTTTCAGTTTTCTCCCCTCATTTGTACAAAACTCTGTGTTATATTGATGCTGTCATTTCAATTATATATAAATAAATGAATGAATGACTGACTGAATGAATGAATGAATGAATGGAAGGGAAGCCAGGAATGCAGCAGCATCGTCCAGAGGTTAAATCCTGGAAACCCTAGATCAGTTCTGGTTGATTGGTAACTGCTACCTGGTGAAGGAACTACACAGTTATTAGTTTAGCTTTGCCTTAACAGCAATGGGAAAATTAGCCATGGTTCAGTCACAATATTGCTATGAATGCTTTCTGTAAATTACTCTGGTGTTATTACCACATATACTTGAAGTGAGAAGCTATGTGTCCTTAACAGCAGGTGGTATGCAGATAACAATTGCAATAGAAATGTCTTGACATGGAGTGAAACACTACCTGCAGATCTTTAAATGCAGAATAAGTCTGTCAATCTAATGAACAGTTTCTTTACCAGTGGAGTGATCAGAATGCTACAACTGGAACAAGCCCAGTGCCCTATAATAATTTGAGAAGTTGTCAGAAAATTGTAATATATTCTCAGGTGGACCTAAGAAATTGCTGGGCTTCTGGTAAGTTTCACTTATTGCAACAACGGCACAACACAGGAGCTTGAACAGAGGTGCAAAAAACAAACTGCTGGGGGAACTCTGGCAGCATCTGTGGAGAGAACATGGTCAAAAAGCTGGGGAGCAGTGAGAGAGGGTCTCACAGAACTCCTGTCGATGAGAGAAAAAAAACTTCTTTAAAGTCAGCATAACTTGAAGAGGCTGCAGTGGAGTAGTAAAATGGGACTGCAGATGCTGGAATATGGCTCGATAAAAAACAAACTGCTGGAGGAACTAGGTAACATAGTCGAAGAGCAGGAGAGCAGTAGAAATCTCTCCACAGATGCCATCTGACCTGATGAGTTCCTCCAGCAATTTGGTTTTTTGCTCCAGATTCCAGCATCTGTAGTCTCTTGAACAGTGGTGCTTATTCTAACTCAAATAGTAAGGCACTGACATCATATGCATAAATGTATATGCCGCTATGTCCTCTGACCATATACAAATACTGCCACAAAATCATTCCAGTGATGTTACAAACAGTAAAATGTTATGTAGTGAGGCCATAGGACATCCAGAATGAGGTGGTATCCAAGTCTTCATTGCAACATATAGGGAATGAGCTAAATGCTCTTCTTGGTGGAGGTTAAAATGATTGTAGTTTGATTTATGCAATTCAGATCTGGTCTAGTTCGTATACATTGTAAGAAATAACTATCTTGAAGAAATCTTTAAATATTATCTTTGAAAAGGTTTTGGTTCAAATTATATTGTTGTTTGGATAAGAAAGAAAGATCATATTCAATTTGTTCCTTGTTGTATTCTCTGGATGATTAACTTTTCAAGTGTAATCCTGTTTTTTTTATTTCAGCAAACTCATCGTTACTTTGCATAGCAACATCACACAAATAGCAATGAGATAAATGAAAATTAACCTGTTTTAGATCATATCTGTTAAAGAAGAAATGATGGCCAAGGAATCAGGAAAGCAGAGGAAATCCTGCAGGATTCCTTGCTCTCATTTGTGAAGTTTTTGGAATTTGTTTACTATTGTCACATGTACCGAGGTACAGTGAAAAACTTGCCTGGCATACCATTCATACAGATCAATTAATTACACAGTCCATTGAGGTAGTACAAGGTAAAACAATAACAGAAAGCAGAATAAAGTGTAACAGCTACAGAGAAAGTGCAGTGCAGATAGACAATAAGGTGCAAGTTCATAACAAGGCAGATTGTGTGGTCAAGAGTCCATTTTATCGTACTAGGGAAGATGGGACATTATTCTCTTACAAGGCAGCCCTTGAAAATTGTGAAGACCTGTCATCTTGGAACTCTACCATTTTCATTGGAATTCTGCAGGCTTCCTACTAGAGTTAAGCAAGTGACCAGCATGAACTTGGGGACAAAAAACTCTGTTAAAATAATGGCAAAATATTGAGTTTCAGAAAAGCAAGAAAATGCAGATGATGGAAATCTGAAATAAAAACAGAAACTCCTGGAAATACTCAGTAGGCCAGGCAGCATCTGTGGAGACAGGAACAAGTTTAACGTGTCAGTGACTCATCAGCGCATCCTGGTCTGAAAAATTAATTTTCTCTCTCTCTCTCTCTCTCTCTCTCTCTCTCTCTCTCTCTCTCTCTCTCTCCGTTGACACTGCCTGACCTGCTGAGTATCTTCAGCTTTATCTGTTACCATTGAACTGCAGTAAAGGATGTGTCTGAGCTGTTGAAAGATTATTCCTAATAAGTATTCACAAGGACAATGGAACCTCACTTCAGACTTGGTAATCAGGATCTCAGGAGCAATCAAGTGAAAGTAAAGATTAGCAAGGAAGACTTTTATTGAGTGACTGAAGTGAACAAGGTATCCTGACATAATGTCATGTCCTGGAGAATATTAAGAAAGGGAGAGTGAGACAGAAGCAGATTTGGTACACATACTTCATAATTAGTTAGAGAGAGGAAAATTCCCAAAAGCTTGAAAATTTTAGAATTATTAGTCCAGTTCCAAATGTTTGATAATGTATCATTGAAATATCACATTGAGAAGATTATTGCTAATGGAATTCAACAAAATGTGGTTCACTGGGTAAAAAAAAACATATGGATGAGGACGAAATGATTAGTTTAACTTTCTAAAATATGACACTCGTATGAGAAGATTGGTTTGTACACCTCTACTTTTTGTTTTTGTTAATTATTGTAGCAAACTGTTGTAAAGTGGATTTTCATATTTGTTGAGAAGAATTTGTTTCAGATAACAAATTGTTTCTGGATTCCTGGAGTTTTAATATCCAACACGGATGATTTGCAATTGTGCTCAGGTTAAATAAATGAAATACAATACAAAATGTTGCTAAAATACAATGCACATAATAGAATTTCCAATCTAGTAAAAGGAGGAATACAGAGAGAATGTCAGAGGAATTGTTTTAAAAAGATGGTTGTTTAAAACTGGAGTTTTTGAAAACCAAACTCCAGGAGGGTAACATTACCCATAAGAGTGCTGTGTGCAGTTAATATTGTGCAGGCAATATTTGAAGAATATTGACATACTTGACCAGGATCATTCATATGGTCTAGGAAGCTCTCTACAGTGATAGGGAGGATCATTTTCTTGACGGCAGGGAGAGAGAAAAGGTACAATTATTATAGTTCAAGTTCAAGTTTATTGTTGTCATGGGCATACATACACAGGGTATAAATGCAATGAAAAATTAGCTTTTTGCAGCAGCAGCACAGTAGGATGAGGACAAACATATGTTAACATAAACTTAAATTAACATAAATTATACATAATTTACACATGTGCAAAATAACACCAGTGCAAGATTAAGAGAGAGAAAGAAAATATAGTCTGAGGTAGTATTAAGGTTTTTCAGGACAGTTCTACAACCTGATGGCAATGGGGAAGAAGCTGTTGTTGAACCTTGAGGTATGGGTCTAATGGAAGGGAATTGGCTATGAAGAAGCCATTTAATATGAGATTATGAACCCAGTCTGCTCAAATGGACTCAAGAGATTCTGCAGATGCTGGAATCTGGAGCAACACACAAAAAATGCTGGAGGAACTCAGCAGGTCAGGCAGCATCTATGGAGGGAAGTAAACAGTTGACACTTCAGGTCCCGAAACATCAACTGTTTATTTCCCTCTATAAATGCCGCCTGACCTGCTGAGTTCCTCCAGCATTTTGTGTGTGTTGTTCAAATGGACTGTTGCTTAGAAATTCTAATGTAAACTGAAAGGTGCACAGGCAGGCTGTCTGGTTTGAGGCTTCAGTTATGCTGTGAGGAATTCCATGCCTGAAAATGCGCCAACTTGTGTTGTCTTCCTGAGGCTTGGCTTGGGAAGTTGGTCATGTACCAGATGGGGATGCAGGAGCATGTGGAGGTTTTGGGGTGGAAGGAATCATGCTGGCCAGAGATGTATAATGGCTGAAAACATCAGGAGGATGGTCGATGACATTGGGGAGTGAGGCTGGAAACACTGGGAAGTGAGGCTGGAGAGATTAGGCAGAAAAGCTGTAGACCTTGGGGAGAGAGGCTGGAGCCATTTGCAATGAAGCTTGGGGACATTTGGGAGGGAGGTTAGAGAGATCTGGCACCGAGTCTGGAAATGGTGTGTTTGGGCACTGGGGACAGTGGTTCTGGGCAAGCAACCATTAGTGTTGAATCTGGAGAGATCAAGGATTGGGAACATGGATAAGCTCAGAAGCAGCAGTATAGGGGGAGCATGCAGAATCGCTGCAGAATGGGTTTTGGGGTGTTTTAGATCAGGTTAGT
This sequence comes from Pristis pectinata, assembly GCF_009764475.1. NCBI lineage: Eukaryota > Metazoa > Chordata > Chondrichthyes > Rhinopristiformes > Pristidae > Pristis > Pristis pectinata. Next base: position 65,315,914 of record NC_067410.1, read on the forward strand.
TGAGAGGCTGTTCAGGGTTGGTGGTGAGTGTGCATATGAGGAGAGTGGTGATAAATTGCGTAGGTTTGTGGCTTGCCTGCAGGTCTCCCTGGTCAGCACTGGGGGATTACCACCGTGCTCCTCTGGGGATGCTATAGGATGGGTGACCTCAGGACAATGTCATCCAGTTTCTCTGCCCTGGTCCAAAAGGAGACTTGCAATAGAGTCACAGAGTCAGAATAATTCAGTACAGGAACAGGCCCTTTGGCCCACCATGTCCATGCCAACCATCAAGTACAGTAAAACTCCAATAATCTGGCATCTGATTGTTCAGTAATGCTGGTAGTCTGGCATTTGGCTCACCCTGTCATCCAAATATGAGTCAGGATTCAGAGTGCAGGCAGGATGTGTGACCAGAGCAGAGTGTGATCAGAGCTGGGGTCCTGACTGTGGGTTGGGTGTGTGGCCGCAGCCAGGGTTGGCATCTGGAACACCAACAGTCAAGAAGGTGGGTAGGTTTGCATACAGAACTGGAGTCTGGCTCTGTACTTGTATGTATCTTGCTCCCTTCAAGCTCACTGGGTTCATTGTAAAATTTAATATACTACCATGTAAAATGTAAAAAAGTGAAATAAATGTATATTTGTGTATTAATAGAAGTGACATCCAAAAGTCCAGAAAGTCTGTTGGTCCCGCATCACCAAAGCCCCAAGGGTGCTGGATTATCAGAGTTTTACTGTACCCACCTATCCTGATCCATAGTCTTCGGTGCCTTGGAGATTCAAGTGGTCATCTAGATACTTTTGAAATGTGAGAGTCTCTGCCTCCACCACCCTCTCAGACAGCGTGTTCCACCCTCTGGTTGAAGAACGTTTTCTTCAGATCCCCTCTAACCTTCTTATAGGGTTGTGACTAGAGCTGCGCAACAATATTCCAGCTGTGGAATCACCAATGTTTTTGTAAAGTTGTACTGTGACTTCAAGGCTCTTGTATTCTATGTCCTGACTAATGAAGCCTTCTTCACCATCTTATCTATCTGTGCTGCCACCATCAGGGATCCTTGGACTTGTACACAAAGATCCCTCTGTTCTTCAATACTCCCCGGGGCTCTACCATTCATGGTGTATGCCCTACTCTTATTAGACCTTTCAAAATGCACCACTTCACACTTATCAGAATTAATTTCCATCTGCCATTGCCTTGCCCATTTTACCAGCTGATTAATATCATTCTGTGACCTAAGACTATCCTCTTGATAATCAACAACACCACCAGTTTTCATGTCGTCTGCAAACTTACTAGTCATATCTCCTACATTCATATCCAAATCATTAATATATATAACAAACGGTAAGGGTCCCAGCAGCACCACTGGTTGCTAGCTTCCTACAACAGAGCAACCCTCCACCATCACCCTCTATCTGTTGTTACCAAGCAAACTTTTGCCAATTTGCCAAATTGCCTTGGTACCCATGAGTTCTAACTTTTTAGACCAACCTTCCATGTGGGATCAGTCAAGGGCGTTACTGACTGCCCTCGTCAATACATTTTGTTACTTCCTCAAAAAACTTAATTAAATCAGTCAGACAGGATCTTCACCAACAAAAATGTGCTGCCTATCCCTAATCAACCCCTGGCTTTCCAAATGTAGACTAATTCTGTCCCTCAGAATTTATTCCAATAACTTCCTTACCATTGACATTAGCCTCATTGCACAGTCATTCCCTGGCTTATCCCTGCTGCCCTTCTAAAATAAAGGTAGCTCAATGTACATGGTCCCCATACCAAAATCATGTAAGGTTGTTTTGGGGATTCATGATTCATGACATAAGTACCACATATTTAGTCCTCTCGTCATTCTGGGTCCTCAATCATTAGAAACTTCCTGCTTCTATGTACCTGTCCCATTCTTTCTGAATGTCAAACACTCTGTCAATCACCCCCTAAAGTACACTGAGCTATTGAAAGCAATTCTAATTGTCAACTCTACATATCTTGTAGAAGATAGTGTACAAGGGAATTAGTGCTCTGTCTTCTCCATCATCTTCTATGTGACGAGTCCAAAATTGCACATCCTACCCAGAATTGGGGGTGGGGGTGGGGGAAACAACAATCATACACAGTAATGTAACCTTTGATAATTTCTGAACTTAAAAAGAAGGAGAATGCCAACTAGGACTTTACCAACCACTTGGATGATTGTAGCTTTCAGTGTTAGAGAGAAATTCCCTTTTTATTTCTGCTATCTTTTATTACTGTCCTTGCACATTTGAATTCTGAATGAAAGACTGCCTGGTGTATGCATGTGTCACTTTGCTCGAGCTGTCAGTCAGATGCTCTATTGCTTGGGGATATCATTATGATGTCTGACCTGCACAAATTGGCTTTAAATATGTTTTTCTGCAAGTGACCCCTGAAAGCATTGTCTGGGGAGTTTACGTACAATTGACTTGACCAATGACTCCTGGCCACAAGTGAATAGCTTGGATATACAAAGGAAACAGAAAGTATTCGGAACAGTGACCAATTGCATGACAGTACACACATAGCAGCCGACTTGAATATCTTTATCATCCCAATAAGCCGAGCTGCAGATTGAATTAGCACATTTATTTTAAGATCATGGAAAGAGTAGTTCTGGATTACAAATGAAACTTGATAATTAATGAATAATGTAGTGCTTTGTTGAGATAAACAATTTGCAAATTTGTTACTTCATAAGTGTGTGCAATAGAGTTTTCTGAACAAAAAAGAAATTACTGCCCTTGTTCAACATTTGTATGTCTTCATAAGTTTGTAAAAAGCAGCTTTTCAAACTTAAACTGAACAGGCATGACTAGAGAAAGTCTTTAAGAACGTACCTGCAATTATATTCAAACCTAATTAAGTGCAGAGTTTGAACATCAAAGAGACTTAACCTACAGGGCTAAAATGTTCTTTACTGGAGATTTGTACGTGAGAGGAAAATGAAGGTGAAATACTTGGACTGCTGATTGGGTGCAATACAGGAGGTTACATCATATTTTGAATTTTGATACAGGGTGGGGTACGGGTTATACTGATTGAGGAAAATCAGAGTTTGAATAAGAAATCAGCTCATGCCCAACTGAGCTGCACTTAAAATTGTAAGTTCACCTTATCTTACAATAGAGAAGGAGGCTGTTTGGTTGATTATGCCTGTGCCAGAGCTAGGCAATTTATTGGCCAATCCACTAGCCAAAGGAAATACATTCTCTCTACTTACTCTGTCGAAAGCTTTCCTAATTTTAAATACAACCTGAAGGTACCTCTTTAACCTTCTCTGCTTTGAAGAAATCAATCCCAACTTTTCTAATCTCCCCACATAATTAAGCACCCTCATCCCTTTCCCAAAGCCTGGACATCCTTCCCAAAATATCGTGGTCAGACTTGTGTGTAATAACTCAGCTAAGCCCAATTTAGCGAGTTTATAACATTATAATAGCATAGAATGTGTCCATTCAGTCTCAATATGCCAGCAAATTGTAGAGCAATCCCTTCTACAGGTTCATTCCACATAGCCCTGTAAATTATTTTCTCTCAAGTACCTGTCCAATTTCACCTTGAAAGCCCTAAACTTGTTACTTTATAACTGTGTGTAATAGTGAGTTCTAGACCACAAGGAAATCATTGTCCTTGTTGAAAATTTGTATGCCTTCAACAGAATGAGCTTGTGAGAAGCAGCTTTTCAAACTTAGCCAACTGAACAGGGATAACTAGAGAAAGGAAAGTCTAACTGGTCCTGTGTCCATTAACATCACAACAAGTAAGTTCCACATCATAACTACCCTCTTCATAAAAACATTCTTTTCTCATGTTCCTTTGTAGCTTTTGTTTCCAGTCCTCAAAACATCCATTAAAATAAAGACTCTTCATTTATCCTATCTAAACCAATCATGATCTTGTCTGCATCTAACAAATCTCCTTACAATATTCTTTACTCAATGAACCTTGTATCTGAAATCACTCATCCCTAAAACCAGTCTAGTAAACCTTTTCTGCAGCTTCTCTATGACCTCATGCACACTTCATAAAACATGGTGAAGGGAATTGGATGCAATACTCCAGTTGTGGTCTACATAATGTCTAATAAAGCCTCAACACATCTTCCTTAATTAAGGGGGATTTGTAAAAATTTACCACAATTTCCTTGTTATTACATTCAGTGCCTGACTTGGAAAGCTAGGTTGCCTAAGTGTCTTTTCAACTGCCTCATCAACTTGTCCTGCCATCTACAAAGATTTGTGAATATATACCTCTAGCTACCTCTGTTCTATCATCCTATTCAAAGTTGAGCTTTTTCTATAACTAGGATTCCTGAATTGTAATTTGCCCCCTTTTCTTTGTCAATTTAAAAGATATCACCATACAGTTGTTAGAATCATGGTTTATGTGTTTGTGGGGGGGGGGGGAAGAGAGAACTTTAAAACAACAATAATCATATTAGACATTAGTTACATGAGGCCGTTATAAGGAAAAAACATCATGCCAAGATAAGATAAGATCTTTATTAGTCACATGTACATCGTAACACACAGTGAAATACATCTTTTGCGTAGTGATTTTGGGGGGCAGCCCGCAAGTGTCGCCACGCTTCCGGCGCCAACATAGCATGCCCATAACTTCCTAACCTGTACATCTTTGGAACGTGGGAGGAAACCAGAGCACCGGAGGAAACCCACACAGACACGGGGAGAACGTACAAACTCTTCACAGACAGTGGCCGGATTTGAACCCGGGTCTCTGGCGCTGTAAAGCATTATGTTAACCACTATGCTACCTTGCCTGCAACAAGAAGGGCAGACAAGAAGGGAAATTTCTTGGAGAAATGTCTTGGGAAATTCTCCTACAGGAGAATTTTCTTGGTCAATATTTCTCCAAGTGGAGTATGAGTACAATAAGGGATTGTTCAGCCGACTAACACTGCTTCATCAATCAGTTAAATTAATTATGGAAAGAAACCAGAAAATATCAAAATGAAAAATGTTGAATAGAGGAGAAGCTAATCTCACTGATTAAGGAGGGACCTAGGGCTGATGGAAAAAGGCAAGAAACATCAACACCGCAAAAGAACGGCATTCAGGGGAGGGATACATAAGGTGCAAATCTGGCGCACCCTCAGGGGAAAATGTATAGTAACCAAAGCTAATGAAACAAACTTTAACAAAACAGGAAATGAATGTTACCGATAATGACCAGGAAATTCAAGGCAAGTACAGGAGGGCACTGAATTGAAATCCAAGAATTATTGTCACCATTAAGTCTATTGAGCTCCTACAGGTTCCCTGCACGAGAATCCTGACAATCCCATTACCCAGCTTTTTCTTAAAAGCTATGCAATTATTTCACCCTCAAATTTCTATCTAATTCCTGCTTAAATCAATGATTTAACCTGTTTCTGTCATGCTTTTTACACAATAGATTCCAGATCATAACTGCATGTGGGCCCTGGTTCTTGACCCTTCCATCAATGGAATCAATTACTTATCATTCTCTTTGTTTGGACCCTTGGTGATTTTGAGCATTTTTACAAAATAACCATTGTTTTAATGTGAACAATCCCAGCCTCTCTCATCCATCCACCAAAATGAAGTTCTTTATCTCTAAGACCATTCTAATAAATGTTTTCTGTACCCAATTTAGGACCTATCTACTTTCCTACAGTAATTTAAATACAGGAGGCAAAGCAAAGTTCTGAGAAACATATCAGCCAGCAACATCAAGGAGAATACTAAAAGATTTTGTAACTGTATTGCCAAGAAATTCAACACTAGTCAGTAAACAACTTTATATAATAATGGCTGTGCCTTGAAATTTGTGTCCAATGAGGTCAATGGAACTGAATACTAGAGGCAGGTTACAATGAAGGCCACTACTAGACAGTTCATTTACTGCCATGATATTATATAACTCATCTAGTGATCCCAATTGGGGATGAACTTCTCGGCAATAAAATGCACAGAAAAACATTGGGCCACTTAATGACTCAAAGGTAAGTCTTCCTTGAAAGCAGAAACTTAAATAAGGTAGTAAATGAGTATGGTACATATGACTTTTCAAAGGAAGTAGATAATGTGAAGGTTACGGTAGCATAGCGGTTAGCATAATGCTATTACAGTACCAGCGACCTGGGTTCAATTCCCGCTGCTGTCTGTAAGGAGTTTGTACGTTCTCCCCATGTGTCTGCATGGGTTTCCTCCAGGTGCTCCAGTTTCCTCCCACATTCCAAAGACGTACAGGTTAGGAGCTGTGGGCATGCTATGTTGGCGCCGGAAGAGTGGCGACACTTGTGGGCTGACTCCAGAACATTCTTAGTAATGCAAAAAGACGTATTTCACTGTGTGTTTCGATCTACATGTGACTAATAAGTAAATATCTCTAATATCTCCAAGGCAAGAGAGGAAAGTGATGGGGAATGTCTGACGAGATTAGCACTATTGAAAGTTGGAAGTCACTAGTCTGAATGAAATCCATCTGACTTTGCTGAATGAAGCACAGGTAGAAACAGGAAAGACATTCAAAAATAATTGAAAAAGATTTAAGTAATTTTGAACAAAAATTGTTAAACATTTGAAAAGTAAAGTACATTAAACACTATTAAGCTATAGAAATTGATTAAAAACATTAACATTGAGGTAATGCACATTGGGAAGTCAAATTCTGGTAGGACATATAGAGTAAATGGTAGGGGCCTTAGGAACATTATTGTACAGAGAGGTCTTGGGGTGTAAGTCTATAGTTCCTTGAAAGTGGCGATAGATGTGGATAGGGTAGTGAAGAAGACATTTGCTATGCTTGCCTTCATCGACTGAGGCATTGAGTATAAGACATTGTACATCATATTGCGGCTGTACTAAACATTGGTTAGACTGCACTTGGAAGACCGTGGGAAATTCTGGTTACCGCTCTACAGTAGGGATGTGGTAGCAATTAGAGAGAGTGCAGAAGAGATTCAGCAGGATGCTGCCTGGGATGAAGGGCTGCAGTTATAAGGAGAGATTGGGTTGGCAGGGATAATTATCACTGGAACATAGGAGGCTGAGGGGTGATCTTATAGAGGTTTATAAAATTATGAGGGCATAAGTAGGATAGATAGTCAGAGTCTTTTTCCTAGGACAGGGGAGTCTATAACTAGAGGCAGGGGTTTAAAGTGAGAGGGGAGAAATTTAAAGGAGATCTGAGGCGTAAGTTTTTCACACTATAGGTGGTGGTGGTTTCGGAAAAAGCTGCCAGAGAAGGTGGAAGAGGCAGATACAATTACAACGTTTGAAGGACATTTGGAGAGATATTTAGATAGGAAATGCATCAAGGATATAGGCTGAATGTGGGCAAATGGGATTAGCACAGATTAGCATATGATCAGCATAGATGAGGTGGGTTGAAAGAGCCCATGCTGAAGGAATCTATGGTTCTATTTCTGTGTTTCTATGATTGAGCAAAATAACCCACACATATCTTTGCAATCCATGGTAAAACACCATTCAAATTAATGGGATCATGTTACATACACAAAACTCAATGCATCAGGCTCATCAGTTTAATGCAACCGGACATTGTCCTGGTTCTCAGTGCTTAGTTAATCAGCGGAGTGCATGCGAGGTTGATAGGTTCTTGATTGGTAAGGGGGAGAGGAGTGGGGGTTAAGGGTTACAGGGAGAAATTGGGAGAATGGGGTTAAAAAAAATCAACCATGATTGAATGGTGGAGCAGACTCGATGGGCCGAATTGCCTAATTCTTCTCCTATCTTATGGTCTTATGGAGGTACACGAGCATCAACCTCCAGCATTTTCCTGAGTTCTGTGCTGCATTGCACAAGAATATGATGGCCTATTTATTGAATAAGCAGGTATTTATTTATGTAGGCCCAACTTTGGCTACTTCAAGCAGCTGCCTTTTGACTATGTAGTGAGTGCAGTGCCCGCTGAGATCAAGCATGAAGGATAGCTCTAATTATCTGAAGCTCAATACTACATCCATATACAGCACTTCTTCACAGAGCCATCAGCATAACCCAACCCATTGTGAATAATTGTACACAGCAAAAATTTTCATGGGAATGGAGGTGGTTTATCATGGTGTTACCAGGATTGTGGGACACCACGTCTGAGGAAAGCTTGGTGAACTTAGGACTCTCTTAATGAGTGAGAAACTGTTTTTAAGAGGATGAAAGATTTGAGTAGAACAGATGAAGGAAAATTATTCTGCCTGCTGAATAGAGCAATAACTAAAGTAACAGATACAACATAACTGGGAAATTATATATGGAGGTGTGGGGTGGGGGATGGGAGGAGCAGTGGGTGGGTGAGGGAAATGATTTTAACTTAGACAAGGTCTGAATCTATAATGACCTATCTGAGGGGCTGGCAGAAGCTGATTCTGTCACTTCTACAGCTAGGTGTTGGGTAAGATCATGGAACTGACAGGGTTACAGACAAAAGAGTGTTTTGGATAGTCACAGCTGGATTGTTTTGGGCAGACACAGCTGGATTGTTTTGGGCAGTCACAGCTGGACTGCTTTGGATAGTCACAGCTTGATTGTTTTTGGTAGTCACAGCTGGATTGCATCAAAGTGTCGAACAAAATCCCAAGATCTCAAGATGTAAACTGAGATGAATCACCTGTTTTACAGTATCACTGCATGTCTGCTTTTATTCCTTTCTCAGCAGTCTATCAACAGTTATATATGTAATATTCTCTTCTAAAAGTAATAACACCCATGGGCCTTCAGGCTTGATGATTTTTTTTGTTCCAAGTTCATTATTTTTTTAGATGGTACTTACTTTTGAAGATAAAGCTGTGACCAACTTAGAGATTCCAGTGAATACTGGAATCAGATTATCAATGGCAATTCTCATTATCTGGACCTCAGTACTCCACCTAAAGCAAGGGAAACATGCAGTGGTCATCATATTTCCCACACAAATATTTAAAGAAAGAGTTTGTAAGGTTAAAATGTAGCCTAAGCCTCATAAACTTCATCAATATTCTTATTCACAGGATCTGAGGTACAAACCTTTTCACCATCTACAAGCACGAGTCAGGAGTGTGATGGAATGCTTTCCACTTATCTGGACAAGTTCAGCTCTAACAACCCTCAATAAGCTCGACAGCATCCAGAACCAAACAGCAGACACGATTGATATTCGATCCATCACCGGGAACATTCATTTAATCCTTCACCATTGCACTGTGGCTGCAGTGTGTACCACCTACATTGCAGTTATTCACATAGGCTACTTCAACAGCACCTCCCAAATCTGTGATCTCTACCATCGAGAAGGACAAGGGCTTCAGTCACTTGGGAACATTACCAGCAGCATGTTCTCCTCTAAGTCACATACTATCCTGACATAGAAATATATTGCCATTTCTTCATCCTCACTTGGTATAAATCCTGGAACTCCCAATCAACAGCATTGTGGAAGTACCTCCACCATAAGAATTTCAACAGTTCAAGAAGGTGGGTCATCACAAGCTCCTTAAAGACAATTAGGGATGGAGCAATAAGTGCAGGCCTCACCAGAAACTCCCTAATCCCCAAAAATGAATAAATGAAAAAAAAACTTTTATCCCACAACATCACTGTATGAGTTCCTCAATTTAACATCTTTTGTGCAAATATCATGAGCTGCTTCATCAATGAGCTTGCTCCATCACAATAATAGAAATACGCCTAACAATTGGTTTGTGTCCTTATCGGTTGACTGTGGCTTGTTCAATTAAAGTCTCTGTCTGTGATACTGCACTTCATGTATTTCCACCCATCCTGAAGAACAATGTGATTTTGAAATAAATCCTACTACTATAAGGCCCAGTGGAATGAATGTACAACAGAATAACATCCTGAAAATGGACTCTGGTTGAATGCATTTGAATATATTTGCAATTGATATTATTTTAACTAAGGAAAGATCAAGGAAAAATACATTGGATATTCTTGCACATGGAATAGAAAATGTGTTTACACTCTTCAAACCAAAAATCTAGACATTGCTACAAGAAATATTTCAACTGAGTAAATAATAAAATGGAAATGTTTCCCTTACAAATAACTTTCTGAGATTTATGATAAATAAAAGTAATATATTATTTTTAAAGAGAACTCTTTGGAAAAATGATTAACTGCAGAACAGACAAATAGTTGTTCCATGGGTTAACTCAGAAAAATAGGTTAAAATTGAGATTCAAGAGATAACATTCTCTTTGTTTGCAGATGCAGCAAGAATTACAATAGAGAATATTAAATCCAGTTCAATGTGGGCAAGACCCCACAGTACTATTTCAACTTGACAAGAAAAAGGAAAATGAATTTATAATGCTCTTCATCATGCTTCACTATTAATGAGTTACTGAGTTGTTAAAAGCAAACAGAGCTCCAAGCAGCAAATAAACTGAGTAGCCATATCTTGGGGCTTTTCTTTGACGATGTTCATTGAGAAAAAAATGAGCTACAGCACAAGAGCAGGCTTCTGTGTGCTGGAGGTTCTCAATGCCTTCTGAATGCTCCTTCTCCATTCTAGGTGTTCAAGGGCCTGGGATTCCCACAAGTTGATGGGGTTGTTAAAGTTCTTCAAGGAACCTTTGACAGCATTTTTAATTGTTCACTCTATGCATCTGTCAATCGGTCACTGTGGGAGAGTTTGGAATAGAGTGTTTTGGGAATCAGATATTAGATATAAAAGTGATGTGGCTTGCCCAGCGGAGCTGACTGAGTCCAACTAGAGCCTAACTGCTGGTGATTTTAGCCTGGGAAAGGACACTGCCAATAGTTTGCTTATCTTGCAATTAGATTTGGATGATTTTGCAGAGGCAACATTGGTAGAATCACTTCAGCTTTGAGGTGCCTGCTGTAGATGAAACAAAAGAATAGTAAGAAGAGAATGCAGAGCGATATGATAGAGGTAGCCAAAGAAGATGGACAACAGTGTGATGTATTACTGAGAGAACATGAAATAGTACATCAGGAAGGAGAGGCTCAACTATTTCAGGCAATGGGTTTTTATCTTGGTTTTGGGTGAAATTATTTGTTTCTTCCTTAAAGAAAAATCAATGCATGGAGAATTCGCAGGAATGTAACCCTTATGTAACCCAGGAATTATCTGTACCAATTTACCAACTACCAAAAGATATGCAAGCAGCATGAAGTCATAGTGATTCAGGAGGATACAGGAGGGGAGCAGTCACTGATGCCTAAAGGATTTGAACTCTTGATGCTTAAACATTCTTTTCCTCAGTCATTCAAAGTCTGCCTTTGCTGAGAAGCAGCTCCCAAGATATGGAAAGAATTTCACGTTTTACAGGGTTCCTTTATGGACCTCTATTGTTGGGAATGGCAGTGTTGTAAAACAGTGGCAGGTTGGTCAAAGGTGTTTGTTTTGCAGATGTTAAGTCTAGGTCCTTTCTCTTATATGCTTCAGTGAACAAGTTGACAATGACATGCAATTAAAAACAAAAATGTTGGAAACACTCAGCAGGTCAGGCAGTGTCTGTGGAAAGAGAGACAGGGTTAACATTTGGTGTCTGAACATATACATACAATGTTTGAAGTTGGGGTGACCTTGTAATGGAGCTGATATAGGTTGAAGAGTTTCCCATCTGTCCTGTAGATTAGCTCCATTCCAGGACACTTGTAGTAGATGAGTGGCAGCTTTCTAATGAGAAAGACTGAGAAAAATGAAGGGGTAATGACACAACATTGCGTGTCCGCAGTCTGCCCTGAGCTTAAGTCCATAATCTCTGGGCAGATCATGGCTTACGTTCCATCATGTAGCCAACGTGAGACAGTGACAAATTTCTATGGGCAACAAAACTGGAGAAGGATGATCCACTTTCCCATTGAAATGATGGAGTAAAAAGAATGTGAAGTCAGAAAAGACCATGTACAGTGGTTGATGCTGCTCCCTGCAGTTCTCTTGGAATTATCATCTGGTGAAGATCATGCCCATTGTGCCACTTGATGGATGGAACCCACATTGTGATGCAGGAAGCTGCTTATTAGCCAGCAGAAGGAGTAGGATCATGAGATATTCACTTAACCCACGGGAGGAGTTACTGAGATGCCACAGTAGCTCATTGTTAATGTGAAGTCCAACCATGAAGTCGACGTTTCTCTTCTTGTTCACCCTTCTGGGTGTACCTGCAATCTGCCAATCCTGCTGATGTGGGAGACCTTCTGTAATTACCATAATCAGATTTGCCTTGTCTCTTGGTTATGATAGAAGTTTCTACGAGTCACAGACATGTCCCCCTCTTCCCAGTTGTGGGGGATGAGTTGTTTGTGACTGAAGTCCCACTCCACCTAGTTTCAGAATGTCAGCAGGGATATCCTCTGCTCCTGAGGCCTTGTTTTTCTATTGCAATGCGGCCTTCACATCTTGTCAGTTAGGGATGTGACAAGGCTGGATTGGTGTGTAGTGGAATGGAATCAAGAGCACTTGCATCAAGGACAGGGTCATGGTTGAGGAGTCCTTCACTCTGACATCATTGCCCTGGGTGCAACATGATGGGCAGAAGATGGCCACTCAAAGAACAAGATTGCAGGTACACCTGGAAGGGTGAATGAGAAGAGAAACGCCGACTTCATGGTTGGGCTTCACATTAACAGTGAGCTTACTGTGGCATCTCAGTGACTCCTACCACGGCATAAGCGAATGTCTCATAAGCCACCTGCCTGCTTCTATGAACCAAATACTATGGTCATCAGCACAAAACCTCCCAATTCCAGAAATTAAGTATGTGGCCAAGGAGGATTCTTATTCCTTGAAAAGCTCCAGGCCTGCATTCCATTGGGGAAATAAACTCACCTTCTGAGGTGACTTCAGTGCCAGGGTTAGAAAAAGCAAGATGTAATTGGCAGAGAGCAGGGAAAGGAAAGCAGGGAAAGTTGAGTCCAGGAGATTCCTCCTGACAACATTCTTTTTCATTGATCATGGGGAAACTCATCATTGCCTGGCTTTATACCTAACACAACAAAGTTGTGGTTATTGGATGCCAATGCAGAGAATGTTATAGACACCTCCATCACAATCCCTAGGAACATCCAGTGTCACCAGCATGACAGACTAAGCAGTAGGTGTGGCACAATGGTATATGAGCAGGCGGGAGTAGCCCTGGGAGTCTTCAAAATCGACTTCAGACCCTCTGAGGTACCAGGTCAAATCTTGGCATGGAAACCTCCTCCTGATTGCCACCTATGTCCTGTCTCAGCTGTTGAATCAGTGTCCAACTCCACGTTGATCAAAGCCTGGAAGAAACACAGAAATCTTTGGGTCCATCACCAAGAATCAATTGGTAGAACCAGCACTGACTGATCTGACTGAGTCCTGAAGAACACAGCTGATAGACACCAACATGTAGGATAATTAATGTGTGGAGCTGAGGGATGTGGGCAAGGCCCTTTATGAATACTTCTTTTCTATATTCACCCAGGAGAAGGACATGGAGGATAGTGAGTTCAGTGAGGGATAGGTTAATAGTCTAGAGCATGTCAGTGTTAAGCAGGGGGAGTTTTTAGATGTCTTGGAAAACATTTGTGTTGATAAATTCCCAGGGCCATTGAGATCTATCCCAGAAAACTATGAGAAACAAGGGAGGAGATTGCTGGCACCCTTATGGAGATTTTTGCATCTTCATCAACTACAAGCAAGGTACCACAAAATTGGAGGATGTCTAATGTTATTCCTTTATTTAAGAAAGGCAGCATGGATAAGCTGGTGAGCCTTATGTCAGTGGTAGGGAAATTATTGGGGAAAGTTCTAAGAGACTGGATTTGTGTGTCGCTGGTATACATTTGGAAAAGCAGGGACTGATTAGAAATAGTCAGCATGACCTTTGCTGCGGAAATCCTGTTTCACTAATTTGAAAGAGCTTTATGAGGAGGTAACAAAGGAGCTAATGAGGGCAGGGTGGGAGATGTCATCTATGTGAAATTTAGTAAGACCTTTGACAAGGTCCTATATGGTAGACTGGTCAGAAGGTTAAGGAACATGGGATCAAAGGTGAACTGGCTATGTGGATCCAAAATTGGTGTGGTGATAAGAGGCAGAGGGTGGTAGTGGGAAGATTTTTTTTCTGATTGGAAGTCTGTGACTAGTGGTGTACTTCAGGAATTGATGCTGGGATTCTTTGCTATTTGTGATATATATTGTCGACTTGGATGTGAATTTAGGAGGTATGATTAGTACGTTTGCAATGACATGAAAATTAATGGTGTTGTGGATAGTGACAAAGGTTGTCTAAGGCTACAGCAGAATATAAATCAGATGGAAAATTGGGTAGAGCATTGACAGATGCAATTTAATCCTTACAAGTGCAAGGTGATGTATTTTGGGAAGTCAAATAGGGGTAGGACGTATAAAGTAAATGGTAGAGCATGAAGGAATGTTGATGAACAGAGAGACCTAGGGGTCCAATTCATGGTTCCCTAAAAGTGACAACACAGGTGGATAGTGTGCTAAAGAAGGCACGGAGGAATTTAGTTAGAGGGAGAGAATGGATAGGCTGGGTTTGTTTTCCCTGGAGCAAAGGAATCTTGAGAGGTGAGCTGATAGGTTAGATTATGAGGGGCATAGATAGGGTAGATAGTCAGAATCTCATTCTCATGGTAGGATATTAAAAACAAGATGTTGTAGGTTTAAGTCAGAAGAAGGAGTTTTAAAGGGGATCTAAGGGGTAAGTTTTTATTCTGCTGGGAGTGGTTGATGTATGGAACGTCCTGCCAAAGGAGGTGGTGGAATCAGATACAGTTACAACAAATATTATGTTTAAGAGACATTTAGACAGGCACTTAAATTGGCAAGGCATGGAAGGATGCCGACAAATGAGCAAACAAGATTAGTGTAAACGGGCAAAAAAGTCGGCTCGAACGTGATGGAATAAAGAGCCTATTTCTGTGATGTATGACTCTATGACGAATAGTTCATTAAACATTCCTTGTGGAGGCAACATCCCACAGTGTTCTGAGGACATCCTGCATCACATTGTGTGGCACTACAGTAGTACTGAAAGGGGGAAACTCCGAACAGGTCTGACAGTTTAAAAATGGGCAGTCATGAGACACTAAAACTATCAGCAGCAGTAGAAATGTAAACCACCACAATCTGTAACCTTTTGACTTGGTAAATACCTCACTCTGCCATTAATATCAAGCCAGGGGATCAACCCTGTTTCGAAGCACATGCCAGGAGCAGCACCGGTCAACCTGAAGGTAATGAGATGCCAGCCCAGTGAAGCTGCTGCACAGGACCTTATGCACGCTGAACAGTAAGAACAGCATGAAATAGACAGAGCTAAGCAATCTCACAACCAACAGATCAGATCAAAGGTGAGATTCTCCCTCATTATCATTGGTTTCAATTTTACAAAGTCTCCTTGATTAAATGCTCAGTCAAGTGCTGGCTTGATGTCATGGGTAGTCACTCTGTTGCCACTTCTAAATCTCAGGTGTTTTCTGCATATTTTAGTCTAGACTGAGTTGATCTGGTGGGATACAAACTGACTTTTGTCAGTTTTTAACTCCTTTCCATGGAGTCTGCCTACATTTCACATTGCCTTGGGAAAGCAGCCAACATAATCAGAGACCCCATCCCACTCTGGACATTCTCTCTTCTCCCCTTTTCCATCAAGCAGAAGATACAAAAAATGTGAAAACACATACCACCAGGCTCAAGGACAGCTTCTATCCCACTATTATAAGACTCTTGAAAGGACCTCTTGTACGATAAAGATGAACTCTTGATCTCTCGGTCTACCTCGTTGTGGCCCTTGCACCTTATTTGTCTATCTGCACTGCAATTTCTCTGTAACTATAACACTATATAGTTTTATATGTATATACATAGTGAATACAAAGACTACATAGTTAATGATTCCTACCATCACTTTGATAATTGTTGATAAGGTTAAAAAATTATATCGTTGGATTTGTTTGACAGGACATACCTGGTCAATCTTTCACATTGCTGGCTATAAGTCTTTGTTGAAGCAGTACAAACCATCCTGGGGTTACGGGTGCCAGACTTATGGACACCTCGACATATGAACAAACTCCCATAATATTATTAAATTCAAAAGTCTGACATGTTTGTTCCTTTGAACAGCAAAACTAGTTTCCTGTCTCCACTTCTAGTCTTATGTGCTTTTGATGCCATTTATTTCAACACTGTGTGCTGTGGAGGTATGGTTACCATATCGATTGATTCTGTATATTTTCTTACTTACAGACAAAATTAACTTATGAACGTCTGTAAAAGTAGAACCCAGGGACAACTGTACTGCAGCAACTCAGCGAGAGGCAAGGCTCACATTTTTGACATGATAGCTGAGTATGTAGACTTTGGAGCATCCATTGTTTGTAACTGTGTCTTGTTATCACATCTAGTGAATCAAATTGGTTGAAGATTGGTTGCATGGGCACTTGGTCATGTGATCATGGGCACTTGCAGGAGCATAACAAGAAGTATCATCCACATGTCACTTCTGGCTGAATGCATTTGCAAATATTTCAGCCCTGCTATTTGAGATCATGCACTGGGCTTTGCCATCATTGATGAGGATATCCCTGGGGCCACCTTCTCCATTTAGATGCTTAACTGTCCACCACCATTTGCAATTTGAATGGGATGATTGTACTGGTTGTGGAATCACTATAGCATGTTACTTCTGGTGTTTAACATGCATGTAATCATGGGTCATGTCTTTACCACTCATCATTGAACTAGGGTTGGATGTTTGATTTGATGGTGTTGGGGAAGGAGGGACATACCAGATCACATGGTTACAGATTATTATGGAAGAAAATTCTGCTGCTGTTAGTGGGTCTTAGTACTGCACGGATGCTAACTTTTGACCTGGTGGATCTGTAAGTCTATCCCATTTAGCAGTGTGGCAATCCTCAGTGTGATCCTGTCTGTCTGTATTATTTACTATGACAAGAATGTGGGCACACAGGTGGCAGATACCATTAAAGTCTGTTTTTACCAACAAAAATTAAAAAATTGTCTTATTCCCAGCTGTCCTACAGTTGAGTCTCTGGTCTCACTGATCCTTAGCCAATCTTTACTGGTCCACCAGTGACATACCCACATTCCAGTTTATCCCTGCTATTTTGGCTCATGTGCTGACTCCAAGTTGAAACCCCACTCCACTAATGATAGGAGATGCAGAAAGAAATCTTCCATCAGAACAAGCTTCAATCTCTGAAATTTGGGATTCCTAAATTTGTTTCCGAAGTCAAAGCCCAGTCTTGGATGATGTTTATTTTATTGCAGAGTACCTTAAGAGGAACTCCTTCCAATCTAAGAGCATGGAATCCTCCCCTATCCATAGATGGCTGAAGAAACAAAAATAAATGTATTTGATTCAGGTATGTCCTTACATCATGCTTTAATTCCTGGTAGCCTTGTGTAATTATATTGAAGGCAAGTCTCACTCTGCATTAATATGAGCCTTATATGAAGGCAAACGTATCTTTCAAGTTGATGGCATATCAGAAAACACCAGAGTGTTTTGACTATCAGAGATCACAATTTATGATTGTCAGAGGACTATACCATTACTTTGCCAGAATGGGAAAACTTATGAACAAGTAACATTTTGTTACTTATTCTCCACTTGTGACCTGGGAAGAAATGCTGACAGTTGTTATCCACCAGGTGGAGTTCTGGTCATCTTTGTGCAAGTTAGCTATTCCATATTTGACACTGATTCACCAGGCAGGCAATGAGACCAGTGTTCCAGATTTCAGAACACTCTGAAGGGATATTTGAATGTGTAACCTGGAAAAGGAAGTTGTTGTACAATACATATGTGTTTGAAAAAATTAAACAATTGAAAAACAACCAAAACACATCTAAAGGATTTTTAAAAAATTGTTTAAGACATATTTAACTGATGTCAATTAATTAATACTTTAATAGTAATTAACATAAGGTAAAAAGACAAACCGCTTACATTCATTTATGTTTTTAATGAAAACCAAATGAATGGGGCCAAGTTACATGAATGGGGCCAAGTTACATGCACCAAAAATGGCCAACATAAACTTGAGGGCCCCTTAGCTCAGTAACTTACAGAGAGCCCTTGGACTCAATGGTAAGCTGAGAGGCAGAGCAAGGACTCAGATATACCATCTCTAATGTCCAGCACATGCTATACTTGCTGCAGGGAATAGTAGAAGGACAAAACGCACTGATGCAGGTAATTTTAAAAAGTAACATCAATCTACACCTAGCTGATGGTTCTCTGTCCACAGACTAGTGGTCTGAACAATCCAATCCATGGTGCTGTCAAGGTCAATTGCTTTTTATTTTAACCTAACTGTACAATAGAGATCATTGTGGTGATATTTAAAAATAAGTTATCTGTAATCATCTGTTTCTCAGTCACTGAGTTCTTCTAAATACAAAGGTAAATATTTGGAATGCTATCTGCATTGATAATTATTCCCATTCATTTATAAGTGTCTGTTTGTGTCAAACAATTCCTGAATCCCATATAAAATCCTAGGAAATTAAAACCTAAAATGTTCAAGTTTCTAATGGTACATGTGCCAGCCCCTTTCTCTCCATCAGAAGAACATGCTTTTACTTTCCAGTCAGAGATTTGAGTGCACAATTGAGGCACACTCCAGTGGATTACTGAAGGCATGTTTTAGGTCCTTTGGATGAGAAGTTATACCAATGCTCCATGTGTGATCTGAGGAGGTATAAAGAATCCCATAGCCTAATATGAGGAAGAATAGTGGAATTCTGCATGGTTTCCTGGCTAATATTTATCCCTTGATAAACAGACTAACTTATCCTCATCGTATCTCAGTTTGTGAGAACTGGCCATGCACAAATTGGCTGCCACATTTCTCTGCACTGCAACACTAACTAGTCATGAAAAGTACTTAATTGGCTCTAAAGCACTTTGAGATATCCCGTGGCAACAAAACAAGCAAATCGATTCCTCTTTTAATTTTTCTTCTTCCGTGCCTTCATCCTTTCCCTTTCACTAATGAAATCTTTCTTTATGAGATTTCCTTTACTGAAAAGTGGCAGTTTCAAAGAGTTGACAAACAAGATATGGGTCAATCCGTTTTTGGCAGTGTTATTTCAGGATCTGTGTTTATTCATGAAATAACCTTTTTAAATTGCTAATGCAGCACACTCTAAAATGAGGTTAAGCAAGAAGTTCACCCATTCTAATATTTAACTGCCAAATTTGTGGTATAGATTTAAATCAGCCCTTCACTGTACCACTTTGTTAAAGGCAGCACACGGGAAAATTTGTCCCTGATGATCTTTGTTATGTGATTTCTCCTGCACATATTACGTGCAATACAGAACATATTCTGAATATAAGCATTAAAACCTGACTATGGCTACAGATAAGGGGCCATTTTCCTTATTGTTTGGATCTATAATATATTTAAAATATGAACAAAGCTGCTTCTGAATTAGTTTCACCACAACTGTCATGCGTCACTTTTGGCCAGATCTGGCTGGCTTGGGCCTGCAGACTGCAATTTATTGCTGTATGTGGTCATCCTACCTCTAAACTTAACTGGACCAGAAACAGAAAGCTGACCTTTACTGGCCAGACACCAGCAGCGTCACATGCACAGTGCCAGGCCCATCCACAGTGCACCAAAGAAGCTCCACCCCCCAAAAAAAATCCTGCTGAAATGTTTGACAGCGAAGGCCCACTTCCAGCTCTGCTGACTGTCGATGGAGTAAGAATTTTTAAATGACTTTGAAAACCTATGCAAAAATTACTATAATGTAGGTAATTTAAAACATTTAGGAATTATTCAAAATATTATAAAACAAATGCAAGCTAATTTACTTCAAATCAGAAAAAATCAACAATTAAACAAAACATAGTTCAACATACTGCATACCTAGTAACATGTGAAGCTGACTAATATAGAACCAGAAAGTTATACAGCACAGAGACATGCCCTTTGCCTGTCTATACTCATCCCATGTTCCAGCACTTGGACTGTAACCTTCTTGCCTTCTCCATGCCTTGGTGTTTCAAGTGCTCATCTAAATACTTAAACATCTTGAGAGTACCTGTCTCCACCACCCCCATGGGGAATGTGTTTCAGATTTCAACCCACCATCTGGGTGAAACAATTCTTCCTCAATACCCCTCTAAATCTCCTATCTCTAACCCTAAGTCTATGCCATTGAATGTAGACATCTCTGCTAAGGGGACGTGTTTCTTACTACCTACCTGAGCTACGTCCCTCATAATTTTGTTTCCCTAATTCAGAACCCCTTCAGGCTTCTCCATTCCAAGGAAAACCAACCCAGTCTCTCCCCATTGCTGAAACATTCCAATCCAGGCAGTACCCTGGTGAATTTTCTCTGAACCCTCTCCAGTGCAATCACATATTTCCTATAGTGTAGTGACAAGAACTGCACAGGGGTACACTGGCTGTGGCCTAGCTAATGATTTGTGCCGTTATACTATGATCTTCTTGCTCTTAGATTCCATGCCCTAACTAATAAAGGCAAGTATGCCATATGCCCTCTTAGCCATTTTATCAGCCTCAGGATTCCTTGCACTTACACCTCAATTCCTCAGTACTTTCTAGGTGCCGCCATTCACTGAGCATAGCTTAGTCTTATTAGGCATTCCAAACTGCATCATCACAAACTTTCAGGATTAAATTCCATCTGCTACTTTTCTGGCCATCTGACCAACTGATTGATACAGTTCCAAAGACCTTCCTCCTGGCTAACAATAACATCACAAACTTTTGTGTCATCTGTGGACTAATTGACCACAACTCCTACATTCACATCCATATTGTTAACATACAGTATCTAGCAAACAACAAGGAGCCCGGCATCAATCCCTGTGGCACACTGCTGATCACAGACTTCCAACCCCAAAAGCAGCCATTGACCATCATCCTCTGTCCCCTATCATCAAGCCAACTTCAGATCCGTTTGCTAACTTGGATTCTATGATCTCTTATCTTTCAGACTAGTCTGTCAATGTGGGACCTTGTTGAAAGCCTTACTGAAAACTTTATCAGAACACTTAGTCATCTTCTACATCTGCCCGTTGAGTTACAATGTGAATTATTTTTGGGATAAATGAAATGTTAACTAAATCGTTGACTGATGGAATTATAAAAAAATCACAACACAGAATGAGGTCATTTCACCCATCATACCCATGCTGGTCAAAAACTAAGCTACTTAACTTGATGTCAGCATGATCTGTAGCCCTGCAGGTCACAGCTCTTCAAGTGGACCCCCAAGTACTTTTTAAATGTGATGAAGTGATTGACTCCATCAGCTGGAGTTTCATTGTATTCTGCCACTTATGAATTTCAATGCCATGGTGATGCATAATTTCACACAGACTGTTGTTACATCTGGCCAATGTTTTAAATTTACGGAGTACCGTTCTTCAAAAATCCAAATGTCTCCACAAACATGCAAACTTTCATTTACAAGCAAATCCCTTACTTATGTCTTCACAGAATGAGAATCAAGGTTCATTTTGCTTTCCAAACAGTGAGGCAGATTTTCTAGGTATTACATTTGATGAATACAGGAAGATCATGCAAGCTTTGCTGTGTGTGTGCATTGCTTGTAAATGAATTCCTTGTATTTATTACATCCCATGGGCTAGATCAGGAAAATCTGCCTCACATGGTAAGTTTCCTTGGATGAAATACTGCAGTTTCTCCCTGTTTGTTATTTACATCAGCAGAGCACAGTGTATTTATTCTATAAAACCTGATTCAAAAGGTTAATAAGCTTCCAAACCACGACTGGATTTTAATATTGCTTCAATGCACTGAAGGACCATTTTAACATTACATGTTGTTAGATTTTAAAATGTAATGTGACAGGACCTCATAACAGAAATGTTTTTGCTTAATAATGCAATTATGTTACCAGTTATTAACATTTTAAATTCAGTGGCAGAATAGAGATACCATAGCAACGTGTGACATCATAGCAACTTGTGCTGTGCTGTATGATTCCTGGCATCTTTACAATAGCAGGGTGGCAGCATTGGCTGGCAATACTACGTGCATCTTTGAAATGACAGAAATCACAAGAGCTCTGGGTGCATGATGAGCAATGAGATATTAGTGCTATATAGTCATGGGATAAAACTCTTATGCTTTTTAAAATGAATGAAATCATTATTGGTTTTATTTATATTTTGGCCACGAAACAGAGCAGATTTTTTTTCAACTGTGGAAATGTTTGATTGTGGGGAAAATAAAAGTGGCTTCTG
Organism: Pristis pectinata; assembly: GCF_009764475.1. Lineage (NCBI taxonomy): Eukaryota > Metazoa > Chordata > Chondrichthyes > Rhinopristiformes > Pristidae > Pristis > Pristis pectinata. The sequence goes on from NC_067410.1 coordinate 65,338,166, forward strand.
CTTGGCCAAGTTCTTCTGCGATCCTGATTGCCTGCTTTAGATGCTGGATATTTTTGCTGTCAAGGGAGCTAGTCCAAACTGGTCAACATATATGTTACACCAGGGGAAAGCTAAATCCCCAGCCTGGACTTGAGCATGATGATATTTTTTTTATCAATCACCTCATTTAGTGAACATGGGGGATTTATCAGGGCAAATGATTTCTGGCAAAGTATCATCCTGTCTAAAGTCAACAATCTTCACCCAGTCACTGCCTGTGTCCTTGTGAGTGCTTTACGTTTTAAGGTCTGGTACCCTGCCCTTTTGAAGAGCAAAGGACATTCCCAGACTGTTACCTAAAAGTTCCTGATAATGTTGGCTGGTATTTTGTTAGCCAGTAATTCAATTTGATCTCTATGTATCAGTGAGCTAAAAATAATGGAATGGAGAGCTAGGAATCAGCTGATCAAATTAAAGTGAAAGTGCGTTGTGGAGGGTTGGGGGGGTGGGGTTGGATCGGAGGATAGGGAATTAAATTGGAACTCCCTAAGATCTTTTGCAATTTTCTTTAATGTTGGATCACTTTTCTGAGTGATAATATTTCCACAAAAAGCAGGTATACAATACCTTAAGCAAGTTCTGGAGACCCAAACTGTTTTTCATTGTCGATGGAACAGACAATCATTTTGGCTAGCGTTAAAATAAAGCAACTGACAATTAAGAACATAGAACGTTACAGCACAGTATAAGCCCTTCGGCCCACAATATTGTGCCGACATTTTATCCTGCTCTAAGATCTATCTAACCCCTCCCTCCCACATAACCCTCCATTTTTCTATCATTCATGTGGCTATCCAAGAGTCTCTTAAGTGTCCCTAATGTATCTGCCTTCACAACCTCTGCCGACAGTGCATTCCATGCACCCACCACTCTCTGTGTAAAAAAACTTACCTCTGACATCCCCCCATACCTTCCTCCAATCACCTTAAAATTACGCCCCCTCGTGTTAGCCATTTTCACCCTGGGAGAAGTCTCTGACTGTCCGCTCGATCTATGTCTCTCATCATCTTGTACACCTCTATCAAGTCACCTCTCATCCTCCTTCCCTCCGAAGAGAAAAGCTTTCGCTCTCTCATCCTATCCTCATAAGACATGCTCTCCAATCCAGGCAGCATCCTGGTAAATCTCCTCTGCAGCCTCTCAAAAGCTTCCACGTCCTTCCTATAATGAGGCAACCAGAAATGAACACAATATTCCAAGTGTGGTCTAACTAGAGTTCTATAGTGCTGCAACGTTACCTTGTGGCTCTTGAACTCAATACCCCGACTAATGAAGGTCAATAGACCATATGCCTTCTTAACAATCCTATCGACCTGCGTAGCAACCCTGAGGGATCTATGGATGTGGACTCCAAGATCCCTCTGTTCCTCCACACTGCTAAGAGTCCTGCCATTAACTTTGTATTCTGCCTTCAAATTCGATCTCCCAAAGTGTATCACTTCACACTTATCCAGGCTGAACTCCATCTGCCACTTCTCAGCCCAGGTCTGCATTCTATCGATATCTTGTTGTAATCTACAGCAACCTTCTACATTATCCACAACACCACCAACTTTCATGTCATCTGCAAGCTTATTAACCCACCCTTCCATATCCTCATCCAAGTCATTTATAAAAATCTCAAAGAGCAGGGGTCCCAGAACAGATCCCATTGGTCACTGACCTCCAGGCAGAATACGCTCCATCTACAACCACCCTCTGTCTTCTATGGGCGAACCAATTCTGAATCCACACAGCCAGGTTTCCCTGGATCCCATGCCTCCTGACTTTCTGAATGAGCCTTCCATGAGGAACCTTATCAAATGCCTTACTAAAATCCATGTACACCACATCCACTGCTCTGGCTTCATCAATGTGCTTTGTTACGTCCTCAAAGAACTCAATCAGGCTCGTGAGGCACGACCTGCCCCTCACAAAGCCATGCTGACTGTCCCTAATCAGCCTATGCTTCTCCAAATCCCCATAAATCCTGTCTCTAAGAATCTTTTCCAGTAATTTGCCCACCACTGAAGTAAGACTCACTGGCCTGTAATTCCCAGGGTTATCCCTACTCTTTTTCTTAAACAAAGGAACAACATTTGCCACCCTCCAATCATCTGGCACTATTCCGGTGGCCAGTGAGGATGCAAAGATGTTGCCAAAGGTGCGGCAATCTCTTCCCTCTCTTCCCGTAATGACCTTGGATATATCCCGTCCAGCCCCGGTGACTTATCTATCCTAATGTTTTTCAATAGTTCACGCACATCCTCTTTCCTCACATCGACATGCCCTAGCATATCAGCCTGTTGCACGCCATCCTCACAATTGTCAAGGTCTCTCTCACTGGTGACTACTGAAGCAAAGTATTCATTAAGGACCTCCCCTACCTCTTCAGGCTCCAGGCTCATGTTTCCTCTTTTATCCCTGATCGGTCCTACCCTCACTCTAGTCATCCTCTTATTCTTCACATACACATACGTGTAGAACGCCTTGGGATTATCCTTAATCCTACTCACCAAGGCCTTCTCATGCCTCCTTCTAGCTCTCCTAAGTCCATTCTTGAGGTCTCTCCTGGCTACCTTGTACCTCTCCAGAGCCCTGACTGATCCATGCTTTCTGAACCTCAGGTAAGCTTCTTTCTTCCTCTTGACAAAATATTCTATGTCTCTTGTCAACCATGGTTCCTTCACTCTACCATCCTTACTCTGCCTCAATGGGACAAACCTATCTAGAACTCCATGCAAGTACTCCCTAAACAACCTCATCATTCCATTGTGCACTTCCCCAAGAACATCTGTTCCCAATTTACGCTCCCAAGTTCCTGCCGAGTAGTATCATAATTCCCCCTCCCCCAATTAAATACTTTCCCATATCGTCTGCTCCTATTCCTCTCCAAGGCTATAGTAAAGGTCAAGGAGTTATTGTCACTGTCTCCAAAATACTCTTCCACTGAGAGATCTGAAACCTGATCAGGCTCATTGCCTAGTACCAAGTCCAGTATGACCTGTCCTCCAGTTGGCCTGTCCGCATACTGTGTCAGGAATCCTTCCTGGATACACCTAACAAACTCTGCCCCATCTATCCCCTTTACACTGAGGAGGTGCCAATTAGGGAAGTTGAAATCACTCATGACAACGACCCTGTTATTTTTGCACCTCTCTAAAATATGCCTCCCGATCTGTTCCTCAGCGTCTCTGCTGCTATTGGGGGGTCTGTAGAACACCTCCAATAGAGTGATCGGTCCCTTCCTGTTTCTGACTTCCACCCACACTGATTCAGTAGACGATCCCTCCAGGACATCCTCCCTTTCTACAGCTGTGACTCTGTCCCTAATCAGCAAAGCCACACCCCCACCTCTTTTACCTCTGTCCCTGTCCCTTTTGAAACATTTAAACCCCAGAATATCCAGCAGCTATTCCTGTCCTTGTGACAGCCAAGTCTCTGTAATGGCCATAACGTCGTAGTTCTATGTATTTACCCATGCTCTAAGTTCATCACCCTTGTTCCTGATACTTCTTGCATTAAAATAGACAACTTCAGCCCATCTAACTGACTGCAATTTTGCTCTTTCAACTGCCTATCCTTCCTCACAATCTTTCTACATGCTGCATCCACTTGTACACTAAATGCACCAACCTCTGACCTATCACTCGGGTTCCCATCACCCTGCTAAATGAGTTTAAACCCTCCCCAACTGCTCTAGCAAACCTGCCCGCAAGAATATTTGTCCCTCCAGTTCAGGTGTATGCCGTCCCTTTTGTACAGGTCGTACCTTCCCCAGAAGAGATCCCAGTGATCCAAAAATCCAAAACCCTGCCCCCTGCACCATTCCCTCAGCCACACATTCATTTTCCAGATCATCCTATTCTTACCCTCAGTGACACATGGCACAGGCAACAATCCAGAGATTACTACCCTTGAGGTCCTGCTTTTCAGCTTCCTACCTAGCTCCCTATATTCCCTCTTCAGGACCTCATCTCTTTACCTACCTGTATCTTTGGTACCCATATGTACCACGACTTCTGGCTGTTTGACTTCCCCCTTCAGAATGCTGTGGACCTGATCCGAGACGTCCCTGACCCTGGCACCCAGAAGGCAACATACCATCCAGGGCTCTCTTTCATGTCCACAGAATCTCCTGACTGCCCCCCAATTACTGAAGTACTTTGCTCCAGAGGGATTTAGGTTTATGAATATATTGGCAAGATGTGATGAAAGTCAAAGTCAAAAATTCAAAGTTGAGTTTATTGTCATATACACAAGTACATGTATGCGCAGGTGCAATGAAAAACCTACTTGCTGCAGCATCACAGTCACACAGCATCAGAGACACAACATTCACAGGAAAAACATAAATAAAACATAAATTATATAGAATTTTTACAAGAAAGAACACAATTCCAACAAAAAAAGTCCATCTTAGTGCAAAGTTATCAAAATAGTCAGAGTGTTGCTAAACTGTAGTGATTAGGGTTTTGCCATTTGGTTCAAGAACCGAATGGTTGAATGGAAGAAACTGTTTTTGAATCTGGTGGTGTGGGACTTCAGGCTTCTGTACCTCCTGCCTAATGGTAGATGTGAAAAGATGGCATGGCCCGGATGATGGGGATCTTTGATGATGGATTTGGCCTTCTTGAGGCAGCGCCTCCTGTAGATACTACCAAAAGTGGTAAGGGATGTACCCCAATTGTATTGGGTAGATCACTGTGATTATTGTGAGATAAGATGGGTTAACAAAATGATTCTGAGTGAATAACAGGCTATTCTTGGAAGTTAAGCATTCATATTAGAGTCCTATTACTTTATTGTGATTAAACATGAAACTAAACCTTGTCTGTTGGAAAGCTGTAGATAAATTGTCACTCTGAGAGGGCTCAATGTTTGTTTAATTAGTGGGCTCTCGCTGCAATATTCTACTGTGCATGAGGACAAAGGCACGATATGATAGAATGGCCTAGAATACTTTGTGCAAACAAAGGCCTTTCCAACACTAACTCCACATTTTTTTGGGGAATTGTATTCCAAAACAAGAAGTCATGCAAAACTGGGCTTTTGTAAAGAGAAAGCCCCATTGAGCTCAGGGCTACTGCAAACATCTCTGGATATTTCCAAATGATAGCCTTACAAGTTAATGAATATCAAGCAAAAATAAATTAAAGGTAGCAATTAGTTCTTGTCGAGATTTTAATTAGAATAATTAAAGATGACATTTCCTAAAAAAAAGAACAATTCTTAATATTTCCCTATCTTTAGCGTACTTGTTGCTGTACCAAATTGCAGGCAGTTATTTGAACATTGTCATTAGTGTTTTGTTAAACCAGATGATGATTATACCAAAGTAGAGCTAATCGGGACTTGATATTACTAAATTACTAAATTAAAAAAAGTGGATTTGGAAAATTAAACAGTGGTAGGCATTTCATGGATTATGTTTTAATGAGAGCTCATTGACCTGAAATGTTAACTAACTAATCCTTCTTCTCAAAGACCACCTGACCTGACGAACATTTTCAATATCTTCATTGCTTTATTCAGTTGTTTTCGTTTTCTAATGATCTCTGTGAATGGCAGATCAAGAGATATTTTGCATTACTCAATATGGACTTCCACAACTGCAGATTTTCAAAGGAAGTCGATGACCATACTTCGGAACGATGTTACTGATTATATGATAAATAAATGCAATTAAATGATAATTGAATCAGGAAAGAACTTGCTTCCTTTTTCAACAAGGCTTGAACAGGCTCCTTGGCACAGGACTACTATCTGCATGTGCATGTGTAAAGCTGTATTTGAGACTGTTAACAGATGTTTAACTTACCTCTGGGAAGAAAACTCTAATTAAATGATGATAAAAATGTGGCCATTAACTTCTGGTTTCTTGCAGCACAGGTGAATCAGCCAAGCACAAAAAAAAAATAAAAATATGTTCGTCCAGTTTGTACAAAGAACAAAATGCTTCGTACCATTTCCTTTCAGTTATGAGAAAAATTTGCATCACAACCAGCTTATTACCATAAGACCTGTGAAATATCATACTAATTCTTTTTTCCAGACCATTTTTGTGCTGATAAATCATTGATTTTCCTACATCAAGCTCCTCAGCTTGACTGCACTAATTTAATAAAGTCTTCAACCTTTTCACACATAGTTGAAATATGAATGGGCTGTCATGCTTTGTGAATACATTAGTTTTGGAATAGCACTGAACTTTCATGTTAATCCCATTGTCACTTACCATTTGTTTAGAAACATTTATATAATCCTTCTCTCACATCTTCATTTTCTCATTTTGCATAATATCTGGCTTCTGCGTTCTTTTCCATCGTCTTCCAGTTTGCTCTTTTTGTAACAATGCTGCTGGTCTTTGTTTTCTAAATTTGCAAATCCAGCACATTTCAGTATATCCTATTTGGGTCACCAAATGTCAAATGACAGCTCAGCTACCCAGAGATGAGAAGCAGAATTACTAATCTTTGGTCAGCTGGGGTAAAAATATGAAAGGCTGAAGATTTGCAACAATTCAATCAACATCTGAAAGAGAAGTTGGATTTTTGTTTGAGTCAAATACTCACCTAAAATCCCAATCCCTCATAGAGGTAACAGAGTGAAGCAGGCCAGAAAGAGGCCCTTCATCCCACCAAGAACTCAGACCATGAAACATCCATTTTTACGCCAATCCTACTTTAATCCATTTTATTCTCCCCACATTATATTTTAAGTAATAATTGATGTCCAATATACTTTGTGTTTATAATTCAATATAACATAGTGATGGCACTACCCTTCCCTTCCTCCCATCCCTTCCCTCCAACTTTTTATACTGGCTATCTCCTCTCTTTCCTTCCAGTCCAGATGAAGGATCTCAACCCGAAACATTGACTGTCCATTTCCCTCCATGGATGCTGCCTGACCCGTTGAGTTTCTCCAGTACTTTGAGTATTGCTCCAGATTCCAGCATCTGCATTCTCTTGTGTCTCCATAATGATGGCATTTCTGCTTCTAAGTAATCTGGCTTTGGTTTGAGATCCAGCTCTAGAACTTGAGCATAGAATCTTCGAGGAACACAGTGTGCAAATAGGCTCTTTGGCCCACTGTGCTGACCATCATTCAACTATTTTTACACGAATCCTACGCAAACACATTTTATTCTCCCCAGATTCCCATCAACTCCCCCGACTAATTCTACTAATTATCTACACACTAGAGGCAATTTACAGTTGCCAATTAACCACCAATCCACCTGTCTTTGGGATGAGGGAGGAACCCAAAGCATCTGGAGAAAATCCATGGAGCCACAGGGAGAATATGCAAACTCCACATGGACCCACTTGACTGAGCATGGGTCTCTGGTGCTGTGAGACTGCAGGTTTACTAGCTGTTCACCTTGCCACTGACTGTGCGCTACCAGGCCGCCCACTGAACATGTAGTCCAGGCTGACACTGCAGTGTAGTATTGGGAGGGAGCTCCATGTGTGATAATTTTATCTGAGGAAGCATCTGCCTTTTTAGGTGAATGTGAAAAACTATAACCTCCGCTGAAGAAGACCCAGGAAAGTTAGTCTGTTGTCCTGACCAGCTTTCTTGCTCTCAACCAATATCACCAAAAAAATGAACTGATCATTTAGTCTATTTACCACTGCCGGGAGTGGTTGTAGAGGCTGATACAATAGGGACATTTAAAAGGCTCTTAGATAGGCACATGGAAGTAAGAAAAATGGAGAGTTAATGGCTGTGCAGGAAGGAAGGGTTAGATTGATCATGGAGTAGGTGTTCATATAGTTCTGCACAATATCGTGGGCCGAAGGGCTCGTACTGTGCTGCACTGTTATATGTTTTATTGCAGTGTGTGGGACTTTGTAGAAGAATTTAATTGGTGATGTGCAACATTGTTAGTTCAATCATTCTGTGCATGCAAGAAAGCTGTGCATACCTGATAACTCCTGGATCAAAATATGTCTTGTTCTAAGTAAAGACATACTCAAACACAGAAAGTTCGACATTTTTAAGAAAAATGACATTTGACCTTTAACTTGTGGTGAGTAATTACATGGGTCTGATACTCTTTTGTGAAGGACCACATCAGAATTTTCATTTTAAGAATTTGAACAGTTATGGAACTTTTGTTGCTGTTTAGGGCAAAACTTTTGCTGATAATGGCACAACTGTGAGTCAATCTGCAAATGCAGTGTAAGTCTGTTGCATTTATGCTTTACTGACACAAATATTTGAACTCAGCCAAGCACTGAACAGTGTAATTAATACATCTGGCATGCTCAACTACATGCTGAGGCTTGCTTATTCTTTTACTCTCGTCACGAATTTTCTCAATTCCTTTCCCAAGTACCGTACTGACCTCTTGCTGAGATGAACCACACTGCGTGTTCATTGTCTTCTGGCTTGAGGTGAAAGTAAACCAGTGTGATGAGAAAGTGGCAAACAGAATCAATACAGTTGGGTAAAATTGGCAATGTTGGCAAAATGGCAGTAGTGGCAAGAAAGTCAAGTTACTTTTGTCCCTCCTCTACTGCTATTGGTTTGGGCAATTTGATACTCTAACGTGTTGAAGAAGATCAAAAATACTATAGATGCTGGAAATCTGAATCAAAGCATATAATGCAAGAAACACTCAGCAGGTCAGGCAGTATCTGTGGAGAGAAAAATAGAGGTAATATTTCATATCAAAAAGTACATGTTGAGAGCTAATATATATGTGGCAGATCAAACGTGTAACCAATATACCTACCCAAAAGAGCTTAATGGGCCAAATGTTATGTGTCCTCTGAAGCCAGGAGGAACTAATAGCACAAGTGCATTGTACTCCTGTCAATGTACATAGCATAAGACAAAAGCAGAGCCCGTTTATTACTAAGATGCTTAATCATGCAACAAAAGCTTTAATTAAAGGATATGATCCTTAACTCCCATGCTGAGAGGTAACAAAGAACAAGACATGCTCTAGATGTGTGTTTTAGCTGAAGTAAAAAGGAACATGCAACATGTTACTTTTCTAAGGTTAATGTTGATAATCTTGTATAAGTAACAAGTTCTGGAGTTATGTAGCTTCATACAAGCTATAATGTGCATTTGCTATATGTGGCATATTCAGAGAGCAGGGATGTTCAAATAATTATTTCTGATCACTGATTATATTGGAAAGAGGAAGGAGGGGATCACTCTGAAAATCCTCAACATTGACTAGGGACCTAATCAAGACTGCAATGATATCAAGTTAAACTAGTGCAAGAAAAGCCTTACCTGTGACCCTCTCTCAGCTGATAAATAGGTGTATTATTGAAAACAACTTAGAAAAACAACCAAGTACCTGGACTGTACCCGAGTTAGGTCCCTTAATGTCCATCACCAGGAATGACTTAGTTGTATCACCTCTGGCAGACTTATTCAAATCCTGAATGATGTTGATATCAAGTGGGCTCTGCACCAGATGATGAGTGGACCAACATCATGAATAAGCCCGCTAGTCCTCATCATAAACCTATTACACCTGCATTTATCCACGAGAGTAGGTCCATAGATCCTGTGGAAACCGAGCCCCATCCTTTCACTAACAGCACATTCTGTTGTTTAGTGTGGGTCTATTGTGTGAAATGGGATATACTCAGTGCAAAGCTGGCAATCATAATGCATTGTGGGCCACCAGTAGTAGCAGAATTATATCCTTAATCTCATAGCCAGGTTGTTCCCATTACCATTAAGAAAGGGATCCAGCTTTAATCAATAAAGGGAGTAGAAAAACATGTCAGGGCAGCACCAGACATCCTTAGAAGTGAGTCACCAACCTGTTTGAGTTACACACAGAAGACCTGCATGCTAAACAGCAAAATCAGCACACAATTGCTTCAGCCAAGTGATCCCACAGCCAATGACTCAGACTCTGCAGTTCTGTCACATCTGGCAGTGAATGCTGGTGGAATTAAACAGCTAACCAAAGGAGGAGACTCCATGAGCATACCCATTTACATTGATGGAGGAGCCAAGCATGTGAGTGCAAAAGACAATTTGGAATAGGAAATGACAGATAAATGAAAGAAGACACAAAAACTATGAGAGATTGTAGAATATGAATAGTCTGGAGAGAATGAGGAATTACCATGCTAAAAAAAACAATGATGTTGGAGAAGTTGATGGGACAGAAAGCCAATATATCCTTGGGATTAGATGACCTGCTTCCCAAGGCTTTGAAAGAGATGGCCTTGGAGATACTGGATGCTCTGGTCGTCAGTTTTCATCAGTTCTAGAACAGTTCCCACAGATCAGAAAGCAACAACAGTAACCCAATTATTTAAGAAAGGAGCAAGAGAGAAAGCAGGGAATTAAAGAACAGTTAGCCTAACATCAGTGATAGGGAGCAAAAGTTGAGCTGCTAGAAGAACTCAGTGGGTCAGGCAGCATCACATCTTCCCCTCCCTTCCCCTCTCTGCTTACCGCAGGGATTGCTCTCTCTGTGACCCCCTTGTCTGCACATCCCTCACCACCGATCCTCCTCTGGGCACTTATCCCTGCAACTGCGCTAAGTGTTACATCTGCTCCTACACCTCCTCCTTCACCACCATTCAGGGCCATAAACTTCCAGGTGAGGCAGCACTTCACATGTGAATCCCTCGGAGTCATTTATTGAATCCGGTGCTCCCAGTGTGGAAGGAAATGGACAGTCCCAGATGAACGGTCTCAACCTGAAATGCCAACTGTCCATTTTACTCCACAGATGCTGCCCAACCTGCTGAGTTCCTCCAGCAGTTTGTATTTTGCTACAGATTCCAGCATCTGCAGTCTCTTGTGCCTCATCAAATTGCTAGAATCTATTATTAAAGAAGTGGTATCAAGGCACTTAGAAAATAATGATTACATTCTATATCAATTATTTTAATGAGAAGATCAAGTTTGTTTATGATACAGAGCTGGAAGACTATGAGTTATCACTGGGATGCAGAGAGGTGTCGGGGGATTCATTCACCCTCACTTTCTGAGAATGAGCAAGGACAGGGCAAATGGAATAGAACGTGGAAAAAATGTGTAGTTATCTGCATCGGTAGAAAAAAAAATAGAAAAGTGGAGTATTTTTAAATGGTGAGAGAATGCAAGGTGATGGTGTTGAGAGAGAACTGGAAGTGTTTGTTCATCAATCACTGAAGGCTAACATGCAAGTACAGAAAGAGATTGGGAAGACAAATGTCCTGATGCAGGATTTTGAACTGAAACGTTGACAATTCCTTTCCCCCCACTGATATTTCTTGACCCACTGAGTTCCTCCAGCAGACTGTTTGTTGCTCCAGATTCTAGCATCTTCAGTCTTTTGTGTCTCCAAGACAAATGGTATGTTGACCTTTATTGCAAGGGGAGTTGAATATAACAGGAAATGTATCTAACTGCAATTGTATAGGGTCCTGGTGTGATTGCACCTGGACATTTCTGGTCTCCCTACGAAAGGAAGGATAAATTTGCAATAGAATTGCAATGAAGATTTACTAAATTGATTTCTGGGATGGGAACATTGTTCCATGAGGGAGGATGAAGCAGCCTGGACTATATTTTCTCGTGTTTAGAAGAATGAGTGGTGACCCTATTGCAATATGCAAAGTTCTCAGAGGTCTCTGTAAAAAATAAAATGGAGTCGGTATAGGATTTGTGTAAGTAGGTGCTTGATGGTCAGTGTGGATTCGATGGCCCACAGTCCTATTTCCGTGCTGAATGACTCTATGGCTTGACAAGTGAGATATGGGGAGGATGTTTCCCCTGTCTAAGGAGTCAGGAACTAGGAGCCACTGTCTCAAAATATGAGGTTGGTCATTCAGGATAGAGAAAAGGAGAAAGCTCTTCATCCAGAGAGCAGTGAATCTTTCGAATTCTCTACCCAAGAGGACTGTGGAGGTTCATTCACAGAGTCTGTTCAATGCAGTGATCGCTAATTGTTTGTATATTAAGGGAATCAAGGGATATGGAGTTTGTGCGGAAAGTGGCATTGAAGTAAAATATTAACTACGATTTTAATAAATTGTGGAATAGATTTAAGGGGGTGAATGGTCAGTTCCTTCTTCTATTTCTTAGGTACCCAGTTTCCTGTGTCCAATTGTTAGAATTCTGTTTTGATGATTCATCTTTGTCTCGTCTTGAGCTCTGTGTTATCATCTGTGTTATCATTATCTGTGTAATCAGTCTTCAATCAATTCACTTCACTGTGGGTGATATCTGGAAACAGATGACTGCACTGTGCACTGCAAAATCTCTGAACTTCACAACATCCCAGTTACAATGTTGCAGTGTTATGCTCCAGAGCTAGTCATGGATCATAAACCACAACACAGCACTTGGTGGCATGATAGCGTCGGCAGCACGGTAGTTTAGTGGTTAGTGTAACGCTATTACAGCGCCAGCGACCTGGGTTCAATTCCTGCCGCTGTCTGTAGGAATTTGTACGTTCTCTCCGTGTCTGCGTGGGTTTCCTCCGGGTGCTCCGGTTTCCTCCCACATTCTAAAGCCTTACAGGTTAGGAGCTGTGGGCATGCTCTGTTGGCGCTGGAAGAGTGGTGACACTTGCGGGCTGCCCTCCAGCACATTCTCAGTAATGCAAAAAGACGCATTTCACTGTGCGTTTCCATGTACATTTGACTATTAAATAAATATCTTATCTTGCATCTACTAGACAAAGTGAAAAGTTGCCCAGGTATGTCCTGTCCACAAAAAGCAAGATGTAAATTATGCTTCCCTTGATCTGCTCCCAATCATCAGTAATGAAAGATGTCATTAACAGAGCTGCTAAATGACTATGCTAATTAAAACCTATTAACTAGTACTCAGTCCAGGTTCATTTTATAGATGTAGCATAGTGTCTCCACTCTTAGATTCTGTGCTTTAGCTAATATAGGCAAGTATCATGTACATTTTCTTAACTCCATTTACTTACCTTGCTAGCTTTATAGCTCTATGAACATGTGCTCCAATATCCTTCTGTTCCTTTACATTTCTCATTATCAATATCTTGTTTGCTCCATTCAAGTGAATTACCTCACAATTCTTTAGATTAACTTCCATTTGCCATTTTTTATTTCCCATCTGAGTGGTCCGATGATATCGCCTCACATACTAGATCTTCCTCACTCACTGTTAACCACACAGCCAGTATTGGTATCATCTCAATCACAGACCTTTCACCTGTGTCCAAATAATTAATATATATGACAAAGGACAGCATTGATCACTGTGGAACCCCATTGCATATAGCCCTCTTTTCTCTAAAACCCATTGTATAGTTTATATGGGTTTTAGCAAATACCATGCAAAAATACCATATAAAACTACATCAAATCTGCTATCCATGTTGACCCTCATTATTTCCTCAAATCAATAATCTGGGTTTGTGAGTCATCTCTTTTTCTATTGGGAATAGATTGCCCTGGGTCCTCAATATCTCCACCTCAAATGTTTCTTATTGGTCTGATTGGTTTATCTTCAAATGATTGTTTCTGGTTAATCTTTGTTAAATTGTATTATAGCCCCATTAGGTTGGCTGACACTTTTTCTCTCATTAGCTATCTTTGTCCTTTTCCACAAAGATTCTAAAATCTAACTCTAAATTCAAGTCTTAGATTTCTCTGAAAGGAAGTTGGCTTTGACAGGAGATATTTCTTCTGTATTCATCTGCTACACATGGAGCACTGCTACAATAATTCAGAACTCAAGCTCCAAAAACACTGAAATTTCAAAGCTGGTGATTGGATTGGTGAACCAATGAATTTATATCCTGTGGTCTTTAGACACCATGTATATGTTGATTTCTGATGGCAAGCTTGAAGAAAAGCACTGAACAGGTGCACTATATAAAGAATATCATCTCATCCACCCTTTGTTAGTTACGAAGCCTTGTAGTCCTCCTGTATCTTTAATAAGAAACATAAAAACTGTTTGATACATGCTAATGTTCTTGAAATACTGAAGTATTTATTTCCATTGAAACAAATTTCATGGATTCATTGACCAAAACTTTAAATGCTAATGAGAGGGATAATGGGTAACTGGTAAACTTTGGCCTCCCTGATGTCAATATTTTCATGAATTAACACCCAGAAATAATTGGAAATTGCACGATTAAAGCTGTACCTGTTGACACATTAAGTATAGCCTTCCTGTAATGAGAGTTTTTTTATTATCATTTGTGGTTGATCAGTACTCTGTCTGCTTTAGACTGATGACATTTCTGGCCCTGCCATGTTATTCTTCACAAAATGATTAACTCCCACTTTAAAACTAGACAATTTGAACTGCACAAACTGAAGGCATTTTTTTGTCATAGGGTGCTTTAAGGTTTGCGGAGGAGAAACTTGCAAATTTATTCAAATATTTTCCCACAGAGTTAAATTGGATCGTTTCCATTCCCACATCTGGATATCCTCCTTGAAGCCCACCCCCCCCTCCTTCCACTACCCCTACAGTGAAGAAAGGATCCCAAACTTGATGCATGAGGAGGTAGGATCGTTACCTTTCAAAAACAATGCAAATAAGATTTTGAGTCCTTTTATCTGTAGTTATGAAAAGTTAGATACTGCAGACTGGCCACAAAATAATTCTTAAGTTAGGGATGACATTAAAAAATAGTTCATGCAAAAGGTAATAGAAGTAATTGAAGGAACTCTTAGTCACCGAAGAAGAATACTGCCAGATTGGATAAACAATATGTGACATGAAAGGTGGAAATCCAGCTTCAATATGCACTACACTATTCTGGGAAAGCTCAAGTCAGTAAAGCCAGACAAAGAAGCTATACATGCTTATATCTCCAGCTAATGCTTGAGTGAGCACCTAAACAAAACTGTCCACCAGCAGACTGATTATATTAGGATGTGCAAAAAAGTGAGATTGAAGTTGGAGTAATCTTGAAAATGTGTTGGTTAATGTAAAATGCTGTACCTTTATTTTATTTCTGAAACAATGCAAAGAATAATTGAAATTTATTTCCTATTTACAGTTGATTAAAGTCAACTAATTCTTTCTTCTGATACAGGCCCTTTGATTAGAATGATATTTCAAAGGATGTGGATGGAACGTTTTTGTTTTCTCTACCCTGCTCATAAATTTGATGTTGAGTGCAAGTTTTGAAATAGTTTTTTCCAATTTCTCAAGAGTGCATGTGAGTGGTAAACAAGACTAATCATAACACTAAACCTTTTAAGATCACCACTTCCACCTTTTCCTTGTCTGAACAATACCTGCAATCCCTCCTTCTGTATCTATATTGGTGTCCATTCTGGTCATTGCCCTTTACTTTCTACATTCTAGTCAAGGGTTACTACATGGAGTACAAACACATATAAATCTAAATATATTATGTCTACATACCTACCCCTTCTGATACTTTTTCCAAGAGTTCAATAAAATGGGTCATGCATTATTTTCATTTTTGAAATCCATACTGATAACTCTTTCACGTTTTCATTTTATAAAAGATTTTCTACTATATCTCTAAGTAAGGATTCCATTTTCCTTCCCAGCACAGATGTTAAGCTCATTGGTCTGGAATGCTTCCATTCCTTCTTTAAATATAGAATTCATGTTAGCCATCTGACAGTAATTCACTTATATATGCTGCTTTTCCTTATATTTTTAATTGCATACAACAGATTCATGCATAAAATCAATTGAATTTAGGTATGGTATCATTTTGGTTAACTCATTGGAGTACAATCAAGAGGCTGAGGGAAGTACGTTAATCCTAACACAGCACCCAAAGGACACAAGTAATCAAAGTGATCCAGATATTATTTTTAAAGCTAGTATCAATCATGGTGACCATGAAAGAACAAAGTTTTCATTTAAAAAGCCGTCTGCTTCAATAATATCATTCAGGATGATCTGGCCTGTACTGATTTCCATGTAGTTGATTCTTAACTGACCACAGAAATGACCTACTCTGTTCTGAGGACAATTAAGGATGAGTAATAAATGTTGTTCGAGCCTGTAATATACATATCCTGTGAAAAATTAACAAAGAATCATTTAAGGTGTAACATTAATTAGCTTATATATTAGTTTTATTTGAAAGTAATTAGCAACTGGTTACCAATCACCTATTATTTTAGTATATTAGATATATCTTTAATGGAAATTGGACATCTATTGTTAAATTCCTCTACCTGACTGGCTCAGATGCAATTCTGTAAGATAGTAATTTTTTGTGCTGACTTTGACATCACTTGAGTTTTTCTCTCTGTGTGATATTAGTTCTCACTGTCAAAGTTCCTTTAAAATCATTGGCTCTTGGGTCCCCAAGCAATTTACTCAGTTGCTTCTTGCCGCTCATGCTTATTTTAAATCACTTGAACTTGAAACACATTGGGAAGACTAAAACCATTTTCTATAATTTTCCAACACAAACCCAATTCACTTGAGAAATAACTGAATATTGGAGAGCTGCAGTGTATAATCAAATGTATGTTGGAAACTTAACCATGCAAAACCATGCTTATATTTTGTGCATTGAATATAACTCTGTGCTTTCATTTATTGAGAAGATCCAGATAGCATTGAGATACTGTGATACATTTAAATTAACATTGTGCCACTGGTTATTTAAGCCATTTTAATTAACAGATATACTAGGCTTAATCTTTAGTTCTTAACCTTGTAATAGTACTAATTGTGTTATCATGGATATAGTTAAACAAAGTCGGGTCATTTAAATATCTTTGTTTTCAATTATTTCCAATTATCTGTGATTCTGGCAAACTAGATTAAATTATACTTCACAGTATAGCTCTGTGGCCATGTTTTATTGTTGAATTGATAATGTGAGGCAATCTGAAGGTGGATTAATTTAGGCATTTGACAAACTTTACACCTCGATGGTAGATTCCATTTCAGTTTTCTGATGCGTATGAATTAGGAAAGTTGGAATATCAATTTATATTCTGATTGGCATACATTCCCAGAATTGTGAATGTAATAGTTGCCTATTTTATGGATTTAGCATTCATAGGAAGTGTCCAGTTCTGGTCACCTCATTATAGGAAGGATGTGGAAGCATTGAAAAAGGTGTAGAGGAGATTTACCAGGATGCTGCCTGGTTTGGAGAGTATGGATTATGAGGAGAGACGAAGGGAGCTAGGGCTTTACTCTTTGGAGAGAAGGAGGATGAGGGGAGACATGACAGAGGTATACAAAATATTAAGAGGTATAGATAGAGTAGACAGCCAGTGCCTCTTTCCCAGGGCACCAATTTTCAATAGAAGAAGGCATGGTTTTAAAGTAATGGTGGGAAGTTCAAGGGAGATATTGGAGGGAGGTTTTTCACCCAGAGAGTGGCTGGTGAATGGAATGCACTGCCTGGGATAGTGGTGGAGGCAGGTACGTTGGTCGAGTTCAAGAGATTGTTAGATAAGAATATGGAGGAATTTAAAATAGGGGGATATGTGGGAGGAAGGGGTTAGGTGTAGTTTAAAGGTCAGCACAACATGGTGGGCCGAAGGTCCTGTATTGTTCTATGGTTCATATGGTTCTATGGTAATTTATAAATATTTTGAAACATTAAAGATCATATTCATCCAAAGAGGATCAGTTTGCCTTTTGACATTTTTTTAACACTGTTCACATTGCACTGTGCATAAACTTCTGGGATGAAATGTTTTTTTTGCAGATTTCTTTGTGTGATGGTTCCTGATGAGAGACAAAAATTTCCTATCTAATACATGGCACCCACCCTCACAAGTATGCGGGCTTGACTCTTTAAAACTGTCATGTCACACGTTTTAATTTCATGCATACCTATCAGTGGGTGAGCCACTAGAAATTCTAAACTTAGCTCCTTACTCCAAGCCTGAGATTCAATGTACTAATAGATATTACATTTATTCAAAGGCATACTGCCCAGCCACTGATCAAAGTTTGGACTGAATATCCTGAAAGTGGAATTCATAATTTATGATACATGGTTCCCTGAAAGTGACGTTGCAGGTAGACATGGTGGTGAAGAAGGCTTTTGACACACTAGCCTTCATCAGTCAGGACATTAAGTATAGAAGTTGGGATATTATATTGCAGTTGTACAAGACATTGGTGAGGCCGCATTTGGAATATTGTGTTCAATTTTGGTCACCCTGCTATAGGAAAGATACCATTAAGCTGGAAAGAGTGCAGAGGAGATTTATGAGGATATTACTGGGACTCAAGGGACTGAACAACTGAGGGAGAGAGGTTGAGCAGGTTGGGACTTATTTTATTCGATCATAGGAGAATGAGGGGTGATCTTATAGAGGTGTATAAAATTATGAAGGGCATAGATAGAATGAATGCACTCAGTCTTTTTCCCAAAGTTGGGGAATTAAGAACTAGAAGACATAGATTTAAGGTGAGAGGGGAAAGATTTGTTAGGAACTTAAGGGGCAACTTTTTCACCCAGAGAGTGGTCAGTATATAGAGTGAGCTACCAGAGGAAATGGTTGAGGCAGGTATATTAACAACATTTAACAGGTACTTGGACAAGTACATGGATAGGAAAGGTTTAGAGGGATATGGGCCGACTTCAGACAAGTAAGACTAGCTTAGATAGGAATCTTGGTTGGCATGGACCAGTTGGGCCAAAGGGCCTGTTTCCATTCTCTGTGACTCTATGAACTCTTCCCAAATAGTCAGTAGCATCAACCAAAAGGAAAGATGACTATGTCGGTCCTGACACAGAAACAAGAGCCTGGTCTAAAAGAAATTGCTTTCAAACACTGTTTTTGAAATTGCATATGGACCACTTTATCCGAAGGTGCAAAAACAAAATATATCAGAGCAGTCATTTAATTATTTCATGGCAAATGCATCATTTTTCTTGTCTTTCATGTTGATTGTCTTCAGTGGAAGAAGGAAACACATCATAACAGTCTGGCTGAAGATTTATTTAGATATAGACGTCAACAAATTGGCTAAGAAGTTCATTGAAGTGTCTTTTCATTCTTGTATTCATCCATCAAAATCAGATATCTTTTGATTGATGCGTACATTGCAAAACTTGCATGTTTTGTCAACAAAGTCCTAAACTGTGCATGAGTTGTTCTAGAGCAATGGAGACACTAAGCTGCATTGTTTGCTTTGCCTCTCACTGCACCTATAGGTCTCAGATATTGGAGCGTAACCCCATTTTACCATGTTGCCTCTTGCCTTCCATGTAGACCATTTCTCTTCCAGCACTTCAGGAAGCTGTTTGTTGGCCTATTGTGGCTGCTGTCCCCACTTCTTCTTAAGCAGCCCCTGGGGATTGAGGATAACTTGATTCTATTGTAGTTTTGTGGGATCTGAGGTGTTAATGAAACCATCATGGGAACTACAGACTCTTCCAGAGCTGGACCAGATGGTGACTGATTTGACAGGTGTGTGGGTAGTTTGTCAGATGTTCTACTCCTTCCCACACTTATGCAGGGCTTCCTGATGCATGGCCTTGAGATTCTCAACAGAGTGGGCTGGAGAATCCCAAGAGTGAGTGCAGATGTTGCATTCCTTCAAGACAACTTTAAGTACGTTCTTGATTTTTTTCCCTTGGCAGCCTGCAATTTCTTCCTGTCAGCTCAGAATAGAGTGACTGTTTTGAAAGTCTGATATCGAATGAAAAGGCCTGCCCAACACAGCTGACTGAGTATAACTAGAATCTGAATACTGCAGATGTTGAGCTGGGAGAGGACCCTAATGTTGGCTTTATAGCTCTTTCAATGCATTTGGAAGATTTTGTGGAGATGGAATGGTGATATTTTCCCACTGTTTGAAATGCAACCCTACGAATTTCCATCCCGCTGTCTTGGGAGTTTCTCTGCCTACTGATCCTGTTATCTCCTCTCACTGAATACAGTTTTTACAGGAAGATCATCATCACTGGTTTAAATCCTGGAATTTGCAATTGAATGACAGGCATGTCATCAGTGCAAAGTTTGCTGTATTTCATGAAACTCTTCTCAGGAAAGAAAGAAATAATTATCCACATTGCAAGAACAAATCATAAAAGTAAAATCACAAATGTTTTATCGCAAATGTTGAACGAGCTGTAGATGTTGACTCAAATGGACCTGCTCAACACTGTGAAAGAGTCTGAATTCTTAGCCACGGTAGACTGCTGTAGTTTCATGCTATTGCTTCATCCCATTCTCTGTGCACCATAATTATTCAATCTAAACTCTTCCTCACAGCTTTCAGTGATATCATATTTTAAGAAGAACATTTGCACAAATCCTCCTGGTAAATATATGGGTGGAATCCTATGTCACAGAATGAGTATAATGCAACACAGAAGTAGGCCAATCATCCAATTAGGTCAAAGAAGATTTTCTGACAGAGCTACCCAATTAGTTGCACTACCATGTTCTTGACCCATAGCCCTGTAATTTTTCCTCTTCAGTTATATCACAGAAAATTTTATAGAAGTAACTTATTACTCTGTTTCCTCCATCCTTAATCAATTCCAAACTATAAAACTTGCTGTGCTGAAAAATATTTCCTCATGTCACATTTTAATGTAGTCACCTTAAACTTGTATCCTTTGGTTACTGACTACATGGAGACAGATTTTCCTTATTTACTCTATCAGAACCATTCATAATTCTAGAAAACCTTTATCAAATCTCCTCTATCTCCTTTGCCGTATGAATGATCTAATGAATGGAATTCCAACAGTAGGAAAAAGGCAACAGGACAGTAATCATCTGTAAATAGCACAGAATTTCACTTTGAGCTTTACCAAATATATGTATACTTCCTGCATAAAAACAGGACCAGAACTGGGAATCATGCTGCATTTGGATGTGGTCTTCAAGCCAGACCTGCAGTAGTAATAAGTACAATCTCTAAGAATCTCTGTAGCATTCCAGGAGGATCCAAACATGAGTATACACTTAATTGCAGATCTTTGCATGTCAGGCATGTGCTTACAATATATTATGATGACATATCATTTACATATTCACGTACAAATATACCACACTGCATGCACTCTTAGTAAATGTATTGCATATAGACTGCAATTACAATTGCCATTTGTTAACTGGCTTTCTTAGATGCTTAAACTTTGAGTCTCTGGTTCAGTTACCTGTTTGGATAAATGTATGAGATCCTGACTCAAATAACTGTTGATTCCAGTCTCCTTTTCCGTGGTTGGTTATATATCCATCTATGAAATAGGTTCATCATTATATATTTCCTCAGTATGTTTTGGCAGATGCTCACTGCAATTATTTGGACAGTGTGAACAATTCACACAAGGTTTTGTTTTGTACTGCAGACTGTATAATCTCAGTAATAACCCACTCTTTGTGTGTCACTCTTATCGTTGGTCTTAATACTCTCACTTATTCATGTTGTCTGAACTGCCCCTTTGTCTTTACCCAATAATATGTTTAGACGTGAATTATGATTTTGCTTTAGTTTCAATTGCTATCCTCCATTCTCTCCTCCAACAAGTCTGCACTAAATGTCAGCATGTTAAAAGTCTGTAACTCAAAACAACTCTGCTGGGATAAATCCTGTGGCAGAATATAGCATTGTATGATACTTAAACCAGAAACCAGCTAAAGTGTGATTTATGGTTACACTTGAACAAGCTGAAAAAAACTGATCTGTTCAACGGCTCCCGAAGAATGCTTCCAGACATTTTGGCTGCACCTTTGGAGGGTGGTTGGCACGGGGGAATTAATGGATACCTCATGCCATTGCAGCTTATAAAATACTCAAACAGAAACGACAGGAATTGAGGCCTATTATCTGACAGCTAGTGATGCATAGCATTGGTGGCAAGCATAATCTCAGCTCCTCAATTATACATTATCCTGGCATACATGATCCCACATGTCTAACTTAAATGCATTTGGAATGAGTGTTGATGAGGACCAGACAATTACCCTTGCCTCTCTGACAAACATCAACATGGGTTCTTTGGAAATATCAAGTTGGCCACATCGATGTCTACAGGGTTCTGTACCTTTCACAGACCACACATGTTAACACTAAATTTTCTAAATCAATATCTGTCCAATAAATGAAGCTTTTGACAATAACTTCCATATTTATATATTCTGAGTTCAATTCATCTAAGATTTGTCATGATTATTTTCTATCCTCACAAGACTTCCTTGATCAGTGGATAATTCCTGTTTTCAATTGTAAAATCGTTCGTTTGCACACTCACCTGAATTGGTTCAGTCATTGAGAATGTGCTCTTTACGTGTTGTCTCAGTGATGTCTGCATGTGTGCCTGGGAATCCAGTACAAATCTGTAATAACAATGAATCATACTCAAAATGGCTGGATGGTTTGTAAACTATTGGCACCTTCTTTAATTTGAGATGGACAACCTCTTGCTGGATGGAGACACTTTTATTTTGTTTGAGTTTCATATTGTCCTGGTGTTGTCAGTTGAGAATCTCTTCTAAAATGCAAATATTGTCTATCTCTTTGGCAGTAGCCATGCGAAGGATATCTTGTTACATAGATGATGGTCTATGGCTTGCAGCATCTTACTTCTGTATGCCACAAGATTTTCAGCAATGAATTGACATCATATGGCACCCATACCATACTTATGGTGAGGTGAAGTTGACTCTTCCTCTGCAGTTAATTGAGCATATCCATGGATCTAATCTATATCTCTGACAATATTGACTCCACCCCCCAATTCTGTATAAAGGTCTTGAGATATCTGCAATGGATACTATTACTCATCAACTACTTGGTTAAGGATCACCTTGTAATCACCATGTAATCGTACAGTCTTATCAGCATCAAGCAACCCCATGACTGGGCTTGTCCATTCAGTTTAGTTGTTTTCATGAGACTCTATTCTTTAGTTTGTTAGCTCTTCTTCCACTGGGCTTTTCAGTAAAGATATTAGAGGTTGAGGTATGTTGGTTTGCATCAGGCTTCATGCATATGTGTATCTTGTAGCCAGTAAAACCAGTATACGTATTCTTAAGGTTTTGTCAAATTTGTGTGGTGGTATTTGCAAGCGTGATTTCACAGCACTAAACAAATTTTTCCAATGGATGCAAAGTCTTCTATGACAATCCATTCACAGTCATGCTCTGTGTTGTCAGCCGCAACTGTTGGCAATTCCAATCAACAGCCAGTGTAAAATGTGATGTATTATAATTGACCTAGCATCTTCAGTATTTTGTACTCGCATGTTTTGAGACAAGTTGTGTTTTCTGTCAATGGTAGGTGCCTTGATTTCTTGCTGTGTGTATCTCTATTTGTGATAGAGCAATCAGGAACAGTATTGATACTGCTGATGCAATATTGATTTCTACAACTTAGTTATTTATTTGTAAGGTTCTCTTGAAATCTTGCTGTTTTGCACTATTTCCAATTGTAGTATGGTTGCTGTATATGTATAATCCTGTTCTATCAGAATCAGCACAGATTTTATATAAGTTACCTTTAGCATCTTCCTATTGGGTATGTTTCCTCTTTCAAGTGTTGCATTGGTATCATTGGTTTGCCCTGCATGTTGTCTCTGTGTGTCCCTTCCTCTGATAGAGGATTTTGCTCTCTCAAAGGAACAGATGTCTGGTCAGAGGCAGACATTCCATTAGCAGCAAGGATTCACACCAATTGTATTCCAGTGGTGTCAACCTGGTTAAAGGCGTGGAGCTTTCCCAGCTGCCTTCTGACTGTAAGCTACTGTTCATGTTGGTGCCTAGTGACGGATGTAATCTTTCACTGTCATTTACTTCAAGGTTCTAGTCTTGCAAGAGATGTGAAATGTAAGGCATGACTAGCAATTTGGAATGAATCTGTGGTCATTTAAATTGCACACAAATCCATCTCCCCGTGCACAGTTTGAGAATTCACCAAAGTTGCAGTGTCATGATAAATCTTTTAATACTATAATAGTATTGCTGACTAATTCTCCTGCTCTTCAATTCCTCAAGCTGAACTTGTAAATCTCAAATGGCTGAAGGTTGAAATAATCTTCCAACTTCTGCACTACCTCAATGAATGTAACGCCTTTGGCTTTCTGTGGGACCCAGATTAATAAACGTGGGATGGGAATCAGTACCAATCTACATCAATAGAATAGCCTTCTTAAGCTTCCTTATAATAGTATTCAGTGCCTGCACATTTTCAAAATGATCCTCAACTTCAGAATATTGTGAGTTGGAAAGAATAATCTAAGCACTTCTGTATAGGCTTCCAGGCTCACTTATAACCAGTCTGCATTGCACCACCCTTTTGTACTATACCCTGCATAAAGAATGAGACTACTGTACTGAGGATTTCTCTACCTCTGCTCAGTTTTCCTGTGTGTTTAGTTCTCCTGTTAAGAGAAGTTCTTTTTCTGCTACAGATGACTGTTGTCTGTCTTTTTTTGCAACACCCACTTGCTGCACAAACTGATCACCTCATTATATATCTGGAGAACTTTTAAACCCAAGCTACTTGATCTGTGATTTTGAGGTCCTATTTGAGTGCTATTGTTCATCAATAGTCAGCAGATACTTTGAGTTTTATCAATCTTTCTTTTCCCTGGAGCCCATGATGTGAATATTTTTGTTGCCAACTATGGTGTTTGGAGGTGGTCTGTGAACCAGACTCACCATGAGTGTGCACTTTACACATGTTGGCTGTTATTAATCTATTATATTCACACCACACACATACACACATGATGCATTTACACATTTGCATACAGTTGCAACACAAGAGCCAAGATAATTGTTGAAGTTATGGAGAAAGGAAGAAGGTGGGAAGGAAGAGCAGGTCTCTGTTAGGAAACAAGGCAATGTGGAGGGAACTAAAAAGCAAAATAACAAAATATTCACCATGAGGAGGTATTAAGTAGACAAGCAGAATCATTTTCTGAAATTACAAAAGGAATATTTTGCTGACGCTGAAATGAAAATGCTGGCAATGCTTTTGAATATTATATTATTTGAAAGTAATGAGCTCAAGCTTTGTTCATCAGTTGAATTATACATTGTGAAAAAGTGAACATGCCCATGCTAAGAGACACTCCGTTTTCTATTTGTGTGCTCAGTATGGCAGTTCATTCACAATATATTACAACTTTGGCTATATTTCTCTGGTCATGTGAAAAGTTTTCTTTCAATAACACATTGCCATCATATGGAAAGGTGATGTTTACTGAAGATGTAAAATGGCAGCATTTTTCAAATTCGGTTGAAAATCCTTAGCTAATAAAACAGTCCATGACTACATACAGCACAACTTAAGTCAAATTCAAGCTTGGGTTGGTATGTGGTAAGCAACATTTCATCACTCGCTGTTACCTACTGACTACCAAGAAGAGGAAATTTAATTATCATTGTTCAACATTCAATGGGGTTGTCACAGTTGGCATTCCTGGCAACTTACCACTGACTAGAAAATTAACTGAACCAGCAATTATAAGCACTGTGACTACAAGAATAGCCTCACTGAGTATTCTGATGTGAGTGACTCACCCCAGACTCTCCAGATTCTTTTCACCAGCCATACTACAAGACTGTGCTGGAATATTCTCCACAAGAAGCTTGCCGGTGTACAGGACAAAGCAACCCACTTAATTGGCACCCATTATTCAACCCTAGATATTCATTCTTTCTACCAGCAGAATGCCATTGATACTGTGTGTACTAAGTACAAGATGAACTGCAATATCTCACCAAGACATACAACATCTACCCTCTGGAAGGTCAATGGCAGGAAGTGTAGGAAACCTTGCCCAAGTCACACTATCACCCTGACCAGGGAGTATATTGTGGTTCCTTTATCATCACTGCATCAAAATTCTACAACTTTTTACCTAACAGTCCTGTGGAAATATGTTTACAGTGATGTTAGGCAGTGAATCAAAATGGTGCCATTCCTCCACCTTCTCAGGGGTATTTAGGGATTGCCAATCATTTCAAAATTTACCAGCTTTAGGTAATCTTTCCAACCTTACATAAATGATGCATATATCCTGTAAATGAATGTAAAATAAAATTATACATTCTCTCAGACTTGTTTTGTGATTTATTTAAGTTATTTAAACTAGAATGAGTGAATGTTATTGGCTAATCTTTGGGAAGAGTTCAGTACATCTCACTCAAACTGCCTGAAAGGGATTGCAGAGGAAAAACTGACCTGAATATAGTGGGATATTGATGATTAATGTTGATTAATCAGTGTACATGCTCCACGCAACCTGCTATTAAGGGCATGAATCCAGGTTAGGAGATGGTACAGGAAAAAGAAACAGGATCCTCAGTATGCAACGTGTCAGGTATGAGGATGCAAGTGGTTTAGTTTGTTGGTACCACAATTGGGTATTTGTTTCCACAGAAAGGGAATTTTTAGTCCAGTAACCATCTAGCACCATTATAGCTGGATAATATATTCTGGTTGAAATCTCTTGCAGGAAAGGGCTTGTGTCAGAAGGGAGCCTATTTGGCAGGGCTTTGAGCACAAACTAAGGGTCATGGAATTGGCAGCACAAACTAGCAATTGACTGGAACCATTCCATGTGTCAGTGAATGACACCATACAGTGCAGGTGCTTGTGGTTTGAATGACTGCAATCTATAGTCAGGGAAGAAGGAATAAAAATGCAGATGTAGTGAATTGACCCAATAATCAAAGTAACCATGACCTGGCTGATGGTATTAAATACGGAAGATTGAGTGATGAGTGCCAGATCCCTGCTGGGTAATTGGAGGAATCCAATGACATGAATTGAAGGACTATTATTGCTCAATACTCATGTCAAGGCAATGCTAATATCAGACTTGCCTTCAGGAGCTGACTGGATCTCCGCATGCAATTTGAGAACAGGCTGCTCATTGAAGAGGCATTTTAAAAAGTCTAATCAGGTCAGAAAGCAAGACCAATCTGATTTGCCCTCCATTGCCTTTGTTAGTGTTCTTTGGCTTCTGTGCAGTCTGCTAAAACTATTTGTTTCTTTTGCTGTTTCTTTGAAACTGACTGCTCAATCTTTCTATTTAATTTGGTTTGCTCAACAGTTGGCTCTATCACTTCATACCAATCAAACTATATATTTGGCAGTATATTTTGCAACCATCTCCAGACTGGTGCTCTTGGCATTGGGAGCAGGGTTAATGCAAGACAAGTTTTTCACTGTACCTCGGTACAAGTGACAATAATAAACCAATAACAATTCTAACCCAAGAATTACTAGTGGTTAGAATATGTAAAATTAACATAGGGGTGTGTTTAAAATTTTTGTGTGGTTGCATTATGGTAAATGAACAGCACTGAAATAGGCCATTTGATCCAAATGCGCTCAACTAATAATTATGCTCTATGTGAGCCTGCTCTTACCTCTCTCACATTCTTCTATTTCTTTTTCACACATATATTCACTCGGCTCTCTCTTAAATGCACTTCTGTAATTTGTCTCAATGACTTATGTGACTGGCACATTAATTTCAATACAGGTGAGTGTGATACATTACATTTTGGTACAGAAAGTAAAGACGTCACATATGACTTGGAGAATAAAAGCTAAATAGGTTAGTGGAGCAAAGGGATTGGAATACAAAACAAAAATTAAGAAAAGTTTAGATGCAAGATAATAAGGACTTGAAAAAGCAAGCCAAACATAGGGATTCATTTCTAGAATGATACAATAGAAAGATAACAATGTTATACTAAATTTGTAATGAACCTAAAATAAAAATATAAAATACTAGAAATATTCAGCAGGTCAGGCTGCATCTATGGGAAGGAAAATAGAGTTAACATTTCAAGTCAACCTGCTGAGTATTTCCAACATTTTCAGTTTTTATCTTACATTTCCAGCATCTACAGTTTATTTTTAACTTACTTGTTAGACTGCACAGAGAGTAATGTGTACAACTCTGCTCATCATTGTATCCAAAATATATAGATGGTCTTAAGAGGGTGCAGAGAAAATTTGCTAGGATTGCACTAGAATTCTGAGAGTGTTATCATGTTGGAACCCTTTCTTAAGAGAAGAGTGAGGACTTATTTAATGAATGCATTTCGGATTCTGAGAGGTTCAAACTGAGTATAAAGAAAGAGAATGTTTTCATTTGTGGGGAAGAACAAAACTCGAGGCCACCAAAAATGATATTCCCAAAGAAATAAAATTGAGAAACTTTTATACAAGATTTCCCAACCCGAGTGTGGTGGGAATATTTCACTTACTAGTAATCATGGATGCAAGTTACAAATATGCATATAAAGTGCAGCTGGATGGAAACAGAGATTTAAAGAGGAAAGACTTGAAGAGGCTTCAATGGAACATGCACTCCAATGTAAATTAATTGGTCTCTTTCATTGCTGTATATTCTACGTGATTGTTTTCTGCAATTTCTTATCATTTTCCATTTAATCTTTTTTTGTAATAAGTGACATGATGAAACTTTAAAAGTGTATGCCCTACAACTGGATTCTGGAAACAGTTGTATTTCTCAAACAGACTTCACGAAAGAATATTTAAAAAAAGCAACAAGAATAAAATTCAAAATTCTCAACTAATGTTAGAAATAAAAGGCAAACTAGTTAGCAGGGCTAAGTATCTGGGTATATTGTTCTTGAGCACGAAACTTAAATACATTGCAACCTGCCAGTAACAAAGATTCATAGGAGGCATGGAGCTCTGTGGCCTATTTGACTTCTTCGGTGTCCGTGTATGAAAATGTTGGACAGGGATACTGGGAAAGTACAAGGCTGATGATCACAAATACCTCTCAATTATCTGTTCCAATTACCTCTCAATTACAAGTATCTGTCCACTTCCACTTGAAGTATTTCTGCACAATCTATTTCCCTGGAAAATGCTCTGTAGGTAATCATCATCTGCAGAAAACATTTGGTGCTATTGGCCTTTTCAAATTTAACCAGTTCTTGAGTCTTTGGAAATTGTAAACGTATTATTAAGGTTCATTTTCTCTGGGGAATGGGAGTGTGGTGTTTAAATTGTTGGACCACTAGAGGCCTGGATGAATAGTCCAGAGGGCATGAATTGAAATCCACCATAGCAGCCTGACAATTTCAAATCAATTAAAAAAAAATAATTCTGGAAGTTAACTTACCAACAATAAGAGTGTCCATGAAGCTACTCAATTTCCTTTTTGCAAAAACCAAATTGATTCACTAAAGTTCTTCCTGAATGTGAGCCTCCCTCCCTTTGCAGTCATAGTTACATGCTTATTTCCAGGAAAAAAATCATAGTGAT
The DNA here is from genome assembly GCF_009764475.1 of Pristis pectinata. NCBI lineage: Eukaryota > Metazoa > Chordata > Chondrichthyes > Rhinopristiformes > Pristidae > Pristis > Pristis pectinata. The sequence continues at coordinate 65,367,356 of NC_067410.1, forward strand.
TTGAAAATCTCAGGCAACTATAGTTGGCTTTAAACTCACATTCTCTGGATTACTGGACCAATACTATCACTAAGGCAGCAAATGGTGTCTGAATCTTTCCTTCTGCTCTCATGAGGACCCACCTCTGCCTTTTCATTCTTCTCTTTGCAGGGGGCATGCCTGTGTCAGAGAGGTAACTCCCTCCAACTATCACACCTCAACCTCTCTCTGCTCCAGAAAGGCATTTTTATGGCGAAACCTTTCTCAGTTTGTTTCAGTAAAAAAATACCAAATGGTGAGGTTAGCAGCCAATGGAGGGAGTTTTCTTAATACAGTTGATCCACTTTGCATCTAACTCAATGAACATACTTAACTGCATCTGGTTTTACGAAATCTAACATATTTCTGCTGTGGCAGTTATACTTCACCACAGACAGGCTAGCAAGAATACAAAATGCTGACAATGGATAATATTAGAAATGAAATCTTCCATCAATCAACTGAGGCAATCATAATAATCTGGAACTAAAATATAACACTGCTGTAAATGGATGGGCTTGGACAATGAGATCACATTGAAAATGCATCGTATCTCTAGGTTAAGACCACCTTCGAGTACTTATTATTGTATAATAAATTAATTAATAAATATTTTTTGATATTATGCTGAAGTCATGCTTATTGCATAACATGAATCTGAGGGCATAAATTCAGCTGATCCTGCAGTAGTTGGATGTTTATTTCTTTGACAGATTCACCAGTGTGTTAAAGAGGAAAGCTGCAAACATGAAGTAAATAGGTGCAAGTGCTTCATGATGAAGAAACAGACCTGAAACATTAACTCTTTTTCTGTGTTTTCTGTTTAAAGATGCTGCCTTATCTGCTATCTGTTTTCCAGCTTTCCTCTTTTTTATTGGTTCATTACTTTGTGTGTTCAGTGATGTAAAACTCAGTGTTGTTGTTGTTCTCTGTTAATTTATCTCAGTATCTCATTATTTGTACTTAAGAATGACATTGAACATACAGATATGTAGCAAGTAGTACATGTGGGATGCAGTGTACGTCACAGTCACGTAAATTCTAGAGCCACTGCCTCACATCTACAGCAAACCCGGTTCGATCCTGACCTCTGGCATTGTATGTGCAGAATTTGTACGTTCTCCCTGTGACCTCGTGGGTTTCCCCTGGGTGCTGTGATTTTCTCCCACATTCCAAAAAATGTGTGAATTGGTAGGTTAATTAGCCACTGTAGTTGCTCCTGTTGTGTAGTTGAGTGGTAGAATCTGTTGATGGGAAAGTAGGGGAGAATAAATGGGACTAGTGTAGGATTATTGTAAATGGTTGCTTGATGGTTGGCATGGACTTGTTGAGTTGAAGGGCCTGTTTCCATACTGTATGACTCGGGGCACATTTTGGTACAACCAATTAAAAATATTCCAGCCATCTGAACCATGAAACATGACACCAACCATCCATTGCATTAAATACTTTGCTACAAAGTGTTTTTAATCTGCAGAGGTAATTGACTCCTCTCATCACTGTGCACAGGAACTGATCATCTAAACTATTCAATCATAGCACCCAGTGATTACCTCATGAGAGTTTGATGGGCTTCATTAATGTTGCTTTTATGAGATTAGCATATTTGATGTTATATTTACATAGCACTCCTCAACACTCCACCATAAATCTTCAGTCCAAGGTCAGTGCCTTATGCATTTTATTTTTAAGTAAGAACAGTGTTGTCCAATACCTTAGCCATCATGTGACTGGTTACATTCCTGACATTTGAGCTTAACACTGGATCCAGTGTTACACTGAGGAATCAGACTGAATATGCATCTGGGTGGCCAAAAGACATCACATCTGAACTTAAAAAAAAGGTACAGCTAAATCTGAAAACCGATACCTTTGAGAGAATTGAAGTAGTTGGAACGGCTAATGTAACAGTGAAATATCAAAGGCAGGTTAAAACATTACTACTGGTAATCATTGCAGACTCCAGACCAGACCTATTGGGAAGAAGCAGGCTGAAGGAAATTCTCCTGGATTCATCACATTAAAAATGTGTGAGGTTGGAACATTTCGGGGAGACAAAAAAAGTTTGCAAAGATAAACTGGGCATGTTGAACAGTGCCTAAGCCAAAATAAATGCGAGCCCCAAGACTCCACCGTAATTCTTCAAGCCATGGTCAGTGCCTTATGCAATGAAACTAAATCTGGAGGCCAAAATTGACAGGTTTTCCAGACAGGAAATAATTGAACCCATTAACTGCTCTGAATGGACAGCACCCATTGTGCCAGTGTTCAAGCCTGAAGGATCTGTCACAATATATTAAGGTTAGAGATTGACAGTTAATCTTGTCCAAGGAACATGCAGAAAGGTTTGTCTACATATAACCAACCACCGTTCAGTGTTTCACCTGCACTTCAGAGTACTATGGAAGAGCTTCTGCAAGACATTCTCACAGCTGCTGTTTATTTGGATGATATGCTGGTTACAGGAGCCTTGAGAGACAATGTGGAAGAGGTGCTGAGCAGACTAAAAAAGGCAGGACTTCATTTAAGGAGAAGTAAGTGTGGCAATGTACAGGACCTTGAATGCTGCATGGACACTAAAAGATAATCAGTTTAAGTAAAGGAGAAGACTATTACCAATGTTCCTGTCCCAACTATTGTAATTGAACTCAAGGCCTATCTAGGATTGTTAACATGTTGTAATAAATTCCTACCAAATGCAGCAATTCTCTTAGCTCCATTGCATCAAATGTTGCCAGAGGCTGTAAAACGGAGGTGGACTGAAGCTCAAGAAAACACTTCTGTGCGTTCCAGAGAATTGCTTCAGTCTGATGTAGGGTTTTGTCCCGAAACATCGACAATCCCTTTCCCCCTGACAGATGCTGCTCAACCCGCTGAGTTCCTCCAGCAGATTGTCTGTTGTTCCAGATTCCAGCATCTGCAGTCTCTTGTGTCTTCATGTAATGCTGGCTACCTATACTGCTAGAGAGCATTGGAAATGTCACAAATTTCATGACTTTTTTTCTCTCATTATAAATTTTGCACTAGAAATTCATCAGCACCATTTTTGTACACTAAAATATATAAGCGACTTAAAAAAATCACTGTTTTGGAAAGCTCTTTAAAGATTGTGAAGCTCAAAAACTACCTTGTTTAATGCTACTCTGTTCTCGGGGACCAGCCCCGAAAGGGTCACATGTAGCACCTTTCCAGCTGCTGGGTTTGCTGACAAGGAATGAATACATGCTCCAAGGGTAGGAGGGCATAGCACAGAAACCTGCAAAGGCTGATGAAGAAAATGCCTGCAGAAGTACCTTCCTTGTACAGGGGGATCTTTTGACAGGATGTTACCAGGGAGGCATCTTTAAGAGCATGAGAGCCCTTTCTGCACTGTGGGAAACCCAGCTCTGCAGCCAAATGCCTGGGCCAGTTAGAGTCATGTTAACTAAAGATCAAAGGTTTCACCCGCCATCATGGTTCAGTTTCTTTTAACTTCTGCATTATGACAGCAGAAGCAGCCTGGAAATGTCCCGGGGCAAAGTTTCTAAGAGTGAAGGTGACATTGACTTTGTGACTTGTGCAGGCTCTTGTACTCGAGGTTTTCTGAGATCACTAATGTGAGTGAAGACCACCTTGTGGAAGGGTAGTCCACAGAAACATTACCCCTGCAGGAGATGTTGATAAGCGAGTAGCTCCCTGTGAAGATTGAATGGACAAGGTATTGGATGCCACTGTTTTATGAACTTTATTTCTCCTGCATTTTACTCATTTCTCATCTGATGAAGTGTAACCACTTCTCTGTTTACAGAATTTCCTCTGGAATTTCTGGGAGCACAAAATTTTGGGGGGAATCTCCAGAAACCACCTGGTCATGTGGTGATTGGAACTCCAGTTGGGTCAGCTAATTTGAGATTTGTTATGCAAAGGGCTGAGTCAGGCCCTTTAACTAACATTGATTTGGAGACTTCAGCATCAGCAAAAGCATTTATCTAGAAGTGAGCAGCACCAGATATTATTAGCTCAATGTGGTTGAAAATACCACTGGAGACAAATTTTAGTTGCTGCACTACTCTTTGGGCAAGTTGGACTCCAGGAAAATAGTACCATGATACAACAAAAGCTCACACCAAAAACAACCACGTGATATTACCTTTCACAGAAAAGTGTGCAAAGTTACTTAACACTGCATTAATGAGATTATTGTCTATGGACAGCCTACATGTCTGGTGAATTTCTAGGCCATAATCATTAAGACATTATAAGAGTGATGTATAATGACTGTCTTGTTTCTAACAAGAAAGAGTTTCAAGAAATATTCCTTTTACAATAAATAAGCAAAATATGAAGGTAAATATGTAACATTCTCCAGAGTCTATGCTGAAAAACTAATAACTGAAGAATGTGATATGAATTTGGTTGTCTTTCCATGTTCCTCCTGGATTTTAATAACATTTTCATTTGTCAAAAGATTTATTTGTTGCACAAATCGAAGGAGTCACTTCCTACCATACGCATGGCATTTTAGAGCAGTGAATTTAATTACTTGTACTCATCAAAAGTGATGCCTGTAAGTAAAATTGTCAGTTGTTATGGAGCATCTCAGCCAGATGAAACACAAACACATCACTTTCTGTTCAAATGACATGTGTCCGTCAGGATTAATCCAAATCACTGTATTCTCTCTGGAATCCCATGAGAGGTAATTAAACTTGGTCAGTAGTGGAAAACCCTTTTTCCATTCACTGCTACTGAGATATTCCAGCTTGACAGTTCTGTGTTAAAAAAAATCACCTGCTTTAATTATCCTTCAAAATAATAGGTTGAGGATGAATTATTCCAGGTCAAAATATTGGAAGCACACCTGAGTATTTTAATCTTTTTGTAATCCTTTTTTCTGTTTGTAAAGAAGTATGTAATTATAGATAATAGTAAGACTGGTGGATTAGACTTTGACTATCAGATGTAATCTTCCAATAACGAGTCTCCCTTGACCTTTGGAGAAAAAGAAAACATCTATTTTTGTTTGTATTTTCTGAGCCTCCTTTGGACGAGAGGAGGAATCTGAGGCCACAAGTCTCTCTTAGGGCCACTTCAGAAACATCTCCATGGAAACTGCTCCTTTGTCGTTGAGGGCTGAAGTGGGCCTCTTGTCATGGAATTGGTCCGATCACTTTTCCATGAAGTCAAATGTACGCAAGTAGAACAACTACAGGCTGAAAACTTGCCCACATATCCTCTCCTCAAAAGATAGATTAAATCCATTCGTGTATATGCTCCTTTGGGTTCCTAATCTTTTGTGAAGTAACATGCAATGTGTGCAGAGTAATACGTGGGAAACAGAGGAAAAAGGCTCTGTAAGGTGTGTCAGGTATATTCAGACTGCACAACAATGTGCATAACAATTCACACATTTTCAAATACATCATGCGGTGATGTCAGACTTACAGTCTTGTGGTGAAAAGTGTCATCAATTGTGTAATCAAGCAGCACTTGCTGAACAATAGCTTGGTCACTGAAGCTCAGTTTGAGTTTTGCTAAGACCGCTCGACTCCAAATTTTATTACACCTTTGGTTCAAATATGGATAAAAGAACTGAATTCAAGGATGAGGTGAGATTGACTCTCTTTGAAATCAAGGAAATATTTGATTGAGCGTGACATCAGAGGCAGCACAGTGACTCAGCTAGTGGAGCAGCTGCCCGACTCTCCAGTGATCACAGATTCAATTCTGACTTCCAGCATTGCCTGTTTATTCTTGGTTTATCCACTGCTTCAGAAGGTGCCTGCCTTCTGCTGCATCCCTTTCCATAGCTGGCCTCATAATCAAAGAACCATAGAATCAGCACAAATGGAAGCCACTCAATCCAACATTCTACATTGGCACAGTGGAAGAGTTATCCAATTGGTTTCACTTCCCAACTGTTTCCCCTTAGCTCTACAAAACTTTCCTTTTGCAATTAATTATGCAATTATCTTTACATAATCCCTATTCCATCTGCTTCTACTATTTTTTCAGGCAGTGCATTCCAAATCGTAGCAGATTTCTGCATAAAATATACCTTCCTCCTCCTGCCTCTTTTGGCAATTGCCTAAAATAGAGCCGTAAAGTCACAGAGAGAAAGAGCATGGAAACAGGTCCTTTGGCCCATCAAGCATGCACAATAATCCTACATTAATCTTAGTGGAGATGTAGTTTGTATATTTTGATCAGATATTTAGGAATAACAACAATTGTAGATTCCAGGAATGCTTTAAATGGTAAAGCTGTTGCCCCTCAAATCTGCTGAGATAGATGCGTATGTAACATATGCATCCAACTCAGTCTCACATTAGTTTGCTCTGGGAAAATTAAAACCCAAACAGGTGACCCCAGTCAGCACCGCACAGCAATGAAAGTACACAAGGAAATTAACATACGTTACAGGCAGCCCTTTAATGTCACATTTTACAACCAGAGGAAGCCATTGCATAGTCATTTCAAAAGAGAACAATAGTGGCCACATAAAGCATCTTTCACATTAATTAACTTGTAAACATTCACATCCCTTTGATCAAACACAAAACTTGCGTGCTGCTATATAGGAATCTATAGGATTGTATTTCACTCAACAGTAAGGGAAGTTAGAGTCTCCAATCAAGTTTCATATTAGGTGCATTGCTAGACAGAGTGCAGAGGTGGTGCGTTGGTTATGTTACCGGACTAGCAAGGCAGAAACCCAGACTAAATAGCCCAGAAATCCTCTGTTCAAATCATCTCATGGCAGCTGTGGAATTTAAATTCAGTTAATAATCTGCCATTTAAAAATTGTTTTTATTTCTAAATACCCGGTCAAAACAAACAACATACTACCTGCATCTATATACCTCTTGATGTAATGGGCTCAAGAATCAGAGAAAAGACCTTTTGGCCCATTGTGCCTGTAACAGCTCAAATAAAGAATCAACCATTAATCCCACCCAGCCCCATATTCCTTCTCCTCCACACCTGACTCCAGCACTTTCCCAATAGTCTTATTCCTGTGGATATTCAGATATTTTTCTCCAATTCTGCTTTGAAAGTTGCTATTGTATCTATTTCCAGCACCCTTTGAAGCAATGTGTTTCAGATGTTAACACAAAGCTTGAAAAACTTATTTTCCTTGCCTTCTATCTGTATTAAATGTAAGAGGAGATCCAAGTTCAAAAGCTGGAGCTCTCTCCTGTTCAGTTGGGACATACCAGCTTCCCAGTCTCCACAGCCCATGATACTGTATTATCCATGTGGTTTGTGCTTCTGCTCAGATTGTTATTGCTTTTTTCAGAACTTAGTATTCTGTCATTCTGTGAATTTAAACACTGGGTACGTTTGAGTTTATCCACCATTCAGTCATCCTGTATTCATTTCCACTTACCTGACGAGTTTCTTTATTCTTTTATTGCTTTAGCTTATCTAAATAGGTTGTATATTCAGGACTTGGTTTAAGTGCAATTGAAGATACTACAGGTTGGGACCTGACAGGTACCAGATCATAGAAGTTGCCCCCCCCCCCCCACCTCCCCGACTCCCGATCATCTCCCTCTAAGTAAGACAACTGTTCTTTTTATGTATAGACATTCCCTGGGTCACATAAGGTTTCCAAAAATTGTTGATAATCTGAAGTTTTCGTAAGTCAGAAACGCTGTTGGCTGAGATTTCAAAAGTTACACTGGAAGGTTTATTAGCTGCAGGTTAGTACAGATCTTTGTTAAATCTGAAGCAACACAAAAAATGCTGGAGGAACTCAGAGTCAGGCAGCATTTATCGGAGGGAAATAGACAGTTGACTTTTCGGGTCGAGACCTTTTTTCAAGAATGGAAAGAAAGAGGGGAGATCGCCAGTATAATAGGGTGGGGGGAAGGGGTGGAGCAAGAGCTGCTGCCTGACCCACTGATTTCCTCAACCATTTTGTATGTTGCTCCAGATTTCCATTATCTGCAGTCTCTCCTGTGTCTTCATTTGTTAAATATGATTTCAGTTAGATCTCAGTTAGAATTAGTTAATCTGTACAGATTCAAAACATGTCAAACCACAGGAGTTGCCTGACCACAGAATGCTGGATTAGAGAGTTTCAACCTGTATAATATTTGTACGAATCTTCATTTAAATAATTTTATTCAGGGTATAAATATTGATCAAGAACTTGGGAGAATTCCTTGCTGGAGTTTGTGCCATAGCATGCATCATTTATGGCCACTTGAAAGAGTTTGGTATCAGGCCAAACTTTCCCTGCCGCCTTCCAATCCAGTCAATCCTGTTCCATAGTCAGATTTCATTGACTGTATATAGACTCCCTCAAGTGAGGAAGGAGCGTGGACACCCTGAAGGGTTGAAAAAAAATCACAGCAACCTCAGGACTGGGTTGAATGAAGCATGGATCTCAACCTCAACTGAAAGTAACTCGTCTGACAGTGTAGCTCTCCTTCAGCCTGGAGCCAAACACCCAAGCACATGTTTGGCAGATACTTATCGAAGAATCTTATGAACCATTCCCCCCCTCCATGTTATTAATTTGGAGTGATTAATAATTCTCCACAAGATATAAAAACCCCTTTCTCCTATTTTTTTGGGGAAGTCGTATAGTATTTTAGTATTTCCATAACATTTTGTAAAATAGGTTAAGCTTTGCCATTTGTGTTTTATTTGGCTTTTGAGCTGAGCAGCAGAAACTGAATCACATTTGAAAAGATGCTTTTGCAAGTCATCCTCCAGAATGAGAACCGTGCAAAAAAAATGTCTAAAATGCCAATTTATTCTGCACTGCCGAGATACCATCAACTGATGGGCCACAGTTTGAAAATTACCAACAATTTGATTTTGCAACTCCAGCACATTGCAAAGAAATTGCAGCTGTCAACATAAACATCACAACCAATATAATACTATACTTCCAGAATTACCACAAAAGCCTCATTTCAATCTATTATAACTGTAATTCTGTTGAATTTAGCTGGGTTCAACTCTTTGTACCATAAGAGTTCCAAAGATTACAGTATCTTAGGGGAAGAAGGGAGGTACAGAGGCTATATTACAGAATTACGTCAATGGGTTTACTAAAATTATATTAGAATATATTTATTTCTCTAAAGTGAAATTTTAATTATCTGCAATAACAAAGAGCACATTTTTCACAAATCAGAACAACAATCAGTTGTTGAGAGAGCAAATGAACCTTATTGCTATGGATGTTCATCATTTTTTTAATTGATTTGTTCACAAACTACAAATAATAGCAGCAGAGCTAATTGAGGTTCCACTGTAGTTCTTACACCGTAACAGTAAGACCTGTAATCAGTGGACTGCATAATACCTCCTGGTTTCTGAACAAGTATTCCTATTTTGTAATGCACATGAATTATTTACTTTTATTTTGTGAGAAGAATCTAAATAAATGAAGTACCAAACAGAATAATTGTTTGCTTGGGTTAGAAAGAAGCTACAGCATAGAGAAAGCTTGGAATCTGCAGTACTCACCTGCACTTCACATTTCAAGCAATGGGCTGAGACTTTAGCCTCATAAACATTTCCTTAGCTTGGCACATAGCGGAATGACTGTTGAATAAGCCGAGGAGAAGGGAAGGCTCTTGTGATTAGGATGTAGAGTAAGGCTTTGTGTGGGTGAGGAATGGTTTTGTTGGCGAATGGCGTAGATGGAGAAATATAATAGTGCCTCTGCTTTGAATATATGTATTGATATTATGTTTGTGAAATATAGACTATTATCTACACAGAGATATCCAAATGAAGAAAATGCAGTATGTTTCTGTCTAAGTTAGTTACTTACTCACTCAATTAAAAAGACTATAATTATCTTTACTTCTTTTCCAGGTCTTTAATTAAGCTGTGTATCAAAAATCATTGAATTGTCTCTACAATTCACTGATTTATTGACTAGTTATTTTGTTCTTTACCTCATAAGGTATTTGACTTAGTAAACTATTTTGAGTCAGATTCAGATTAGTGTATTGTCATATACTCCAGGGTGCAATGAAATTCCTTGCTCGTGTGAAGCTCACAGAGTAAACAGTATACATAGTAATAATTAATGCAACAATAAATATGAGCCCAAAACAACAGAATGGTGCAAAATATAGTAGTGCAAACTGAAATAGTGCAAAAAGATGGAAGAGGTAGAATTAAGGGTCAATTTATGTTGTAATATGTTAGTCTAATTTCATGTGATTTTAGCCTCATGCAGATCTCCACTTACCGTATCAGCACACTTTGTATCGTCTCCTGGAGGAGGGAATAACTCACAGGAGTAGGTCCTTCAGACCCTTGAATATGTTGCACTATTCAGTTAGATCGTGGCTGGCTTTTACCCCAGCACTGTTCAGCTGCCTTGACTCCATATCCTTTGTCTGACAAAAATATATCAGTCTGATATTTAAAATTATTCACTCAGTTAGAATCTCTTGCTCTTTATTGAAGAGTTCTTAATTTCTATCATCCTCTGTCTTTAGAATGTGTTGCCTAATAATTCTCCCAGACTCAGTGAATCTGATTTCAAGGTTACTGTCTCAGTATATAAGGTATTAAGAATAGTTGCTGATAGTTGGTAACTAACAACAAAGGGTGTTTCATTTAACAAGAGGAAAGCTTGATGTGTCAGGGATAGCATTACTTATTAAGATAGACAAGTTCTGGACTTTCCACACTAAACTTTGTTGCAACAATATAGCAGTCAGCTATACCTTACAATCCATGAAGTGGTACAGCTTTAAACAAGCTTTATCCATTTCACATCCCTCCTTGGATAATGAAAAACTAAAAAGGTAAAAGAAACAAGCATCACAACAAATTGCTCAGTCTCCATCTTTTAAAAGCAAAAACAACTGCGTATGCTGGAACTAAAATAAACAGAAAATTCTGGAAACACTTGGCAGAACAGTGTTCTGTGTAGAGAGAAACAAATTTACTTTTTCCAATTGATAATCTTTTATCAGAGCGAGGAGAAGTTAGATATGAAACATATATATTTATGTTGTAGAGAAGGAGGAAGACTAGAAAGGGATTGTTCCACCTTTTCACAGACACCCCCTTTGTTTTCTCCATCCCTGTCCCTCTTGATAAATTAAAACATTTCTAACTATCCCCAGTCTGATGAGAGGTCATTGACATGTAATGTTAACTCTGTTTCTTTCTTCACATATTCTGCCTGATCTGTTGAATATTTCTGGCTTTTTTTTCTGTTTTTGGGGCTGTTTGCTTTATTTTGGCACATTGGGTTCCTGTTACTTGGATTGGTGAGAGTGTCCTTCCAGGTCTGAACATGGCCTGGTTTCATTTTCTGTCTATTCTACTGGGCCTGGCACTTGGCAGTAGACTCATAGACTTGGCAGCTTGGAAAAGAAATTATTTCGCCCTAAAAGAGCTGATCAATTTAGTTCCCGATCACATTTTTTTCCTCAATGGCTTCCGATTAGTCCCCTTCAGATACATTTCCAAGTGGCTTTGGAAGCTCCTGCCTGAAATAATCCTGCTTTTCTGAGACTTAATTAGATTCAAATCATAATTCTCTGAGCAGTTATGGGAAGTGTTGGGGTGAGGGGTGGGTTTTCCTCACTGCTTATCTGTTGTTGTTTGTTTCTATCTGCAAAATTTACATTGGAAGAAACAACTTCTATCTCTCCATCAAAATTCTGTATAATTGTGAATATATGTCTCCCCTTAACAAAGAGCAAAATAAGACCATAAGACATAGGAGCAGAATTAGGCCAGTTGGCCCATCGAGTCTGTTCTGCCATTCGATCATGGCTGATTTATTTTTCCATCTCAACCCCATTCTCTTGCCTCTCCCCATAACCTTTGACACCCTTATTAATCAGGAACCTATCAACCTCTGCTTTAAACATACCCAATGATTTGGCCTCCACAGTTGTGTGTGGCAATGAATTCTACAGATTCACCACCATCTTGCTGAAGAAATTCCTCCTCTTCTCTGTTCTTAAGGAACTTGCTTCTATTCTGGGGCTGTGCCCTCTGGTCCTAGACTCTCCCACTACTGGAAACATCCTCTCCACGTCCACTCTGTCCAGGCCTTTCAATATTCAGAAGGTTTCAATGAAATCCCCCTCGTCCTTCTAAACTCTAGTGAGTACAGGCCCAGAGCCATCAAATGCACCTCATACATTAACCCTTTCATTCCTGGGATCATTCTCGTAAACCTCCTCTGGACCCCCTCCAGGGCCAGCACTTGGTTCCTCTGATACTGGGCCCAAAACTGCTCACAGTACTGCAAATGTGGTCCGACCAACATGTTATAAAGCCTCAGCATCACATTCTGGCTTTTGTATTCTAGTCCTCTCATAATTAATGCTAGCATTGCATTTGCTTTCCTCACTACCGACTCAACCTGTAAGTTAACCTTTAGGGAATCCTGCACTAGGACTCCCAAGTCCCTTCGTACCTCTGATTTCTGAATTTACTCCCCATTTAGAAAATAGTCTATTTCTTCCACCAAAGTGCATGACCGTACACTTCCCTGCGCTGTATTCCATCTTCCACTTCTTTCCCCATTCTCCCAACCTGTCCAAGTCCTTCTGCTTCCCTGCTTCCTCAACACTATCTGCCCCTCCACCTATCTTTGTATCATTCGCAAACTTGGCCACAAAGCTATCAATTCTGTCATCCAGATCATTAATATTTCACGTGAAAAGTAGGAGACCCAACACCAACCCCTGCAGAACACCACTAGTCACTGGCAGCCAACCAGAAAAGGCCCCCTTTATTCCCACTCTTTGCCTTCTGCCAGTCAGCCAATCTTCTATCCATGCTAATACCTTTCCTGTAATACCATGGGCTCTTATCTTGTTTAGCAGCCTCATGTACAGCACCTTGTCAAAGGCCTTCTGAAAATCCAAGTAAACAGCACCCACTGACTCTCCTTTGTCTACCCTACTTGTTACCTCCTCAAAGAATTCCAAAGATTTGTCAGGCAAGATTTCGCCTAAAGGAAACCATGCTGACTTTGGCATTTTATCATGTGCTTCCAAGTACCCCAAAACCTCATCCTTAATAATTAACTCAAACATCTTACCAACCACTCAAGTCAGGCTAACTGGACTATAATTTCCTGTCTTTTGCTTCCTCCCTTCTTAAAGAGTGGAGAGACATTTGCGACTTAACAATCTTCCGGAACCATTCCCAAATCTAGTGATTCTTGAAATATTACTACTAATGCCTCCACATTCTCTTCAGCTACCTCTTTCAGAACCTAGAGGCGTAGTCCATCTGGTCCAGGTGACTTATCTACCTTCAGACTTTTCAGCTTCCCAAGTACCTTCTCCTTAGTAATAGTAACTACACTCACTTCTGCCCCCGACTCTCTCGAATTTCTAGAATGTTGCTGGTATCTTCCACAGTGAAGACTGACGCAAAATACTTACTCAGTTCATCTGCCATTTCTTTGTTCCCCATTACTATCTCTCCAGTGTCATTTTCCTGCGATCTGATGTCCATTCTTGCTTCTCTTTTACTTTTTATATATCTAGAAAAACTTTTGGTATCCTCTTTTATATTATTGACTAGCTTATCTTCATATTTAATCTTTTCTCCCCTTATTGCTTTTTTAGTTGCCTTCTGTTGGTTTTTAAAAGCTTCCCAATCCTCTAGCTTCCCACTAATTTTTGCTGTATTGCATGCCCTCTCTTTTGCTTTTATGCTGTCTTTGACTTTCCTTATCAGCCATGGTTGCCTCATCCTCCTTTTAGAATGCTTTTCCTTCTTTGGGATGAACTGCATCTTCTGAATTACTCCCAGAAACTCCTGCCATTGCAGGTCTATCATCATCCCTGCTTGGGTACCTTTCTAATCAACTTTGGCCAGCTCCTCTCTCATACCTCTGTAGTTACCTTTACTCAACTCTAATAAAAATACATCTGATTTTATCTTTTCCCTCTCAAACTGCAGGGTGAATTCTATCATATTATGATCAGTGCCTCCTAAGGGTTCCTTTACCTTAAGCTTTGGTTCATTGCACAACACCAAATCCAGAATTAGCTTTTCCCTAATGGGCTCAACCATAAGCTCCTCTAAAAAGCCATCTTGCAGGCACTCTACAAATTCCCTCTCTTGGGATCCAGTACCAACCTGATTTTCCCAATCTACCTGCATATTGAAATCCCCCATGACCACCGTAACATTGCTCTTTTCACATGCCTTTTCTATCTCCTGTTGTAATTTGTACCCCACATCCTGGCTACTATTCAGAGGCCTGTATATAACTCCCATCAGGGTCTTTTTACCCTTGCAATTTCTTAACTTTACCCACAAGTATTCTACTTTTTCTGATCCTATGTCATTCTTTGCTTACGATTTTATTTCATTTTTTATAATTATTTTTTTTTAAATAGTCCCTGATTCACCAGTTTCTTCTGAAAATAATCCATTAAGCTTGGATTTATTTGAGTAAATATTTTCAGTACCTTTACCAAAGCCTTGACAATGTTTATAAAACATAACGTTCATAAATGTGAATCATCAGTGATGTGCAAATGTTCGTATGAGGAGCGTTTGATGGTTCTGGGCCTGTACTCACTGGAGCTCAGAAGGATGAGGGGAGATCTCATTGAAACCTTCCGAATATTGAAAGGCCTGGATAGAGTGGATGTGGAGGGAATGTTTCCAGTAGTGGGAGAGTCTAGGACCAGAGGGCACAGCCTCAGAATAGAAGGATGTCCCCTGAGAACAGAGAAGAGGAGGAATTTCTTTAGCCAGATGGTGGTAAATCTGTGGAATTTATTGCCACAGACGGCTGTGGAGGCCAAGTCCTTGTGTATATTTAAAGCAGAGGTTGATAATAAGTGTGTTAAAGGCAACGGGGAGAAGGCAGGAGAATGGGGTTGAGAGGGAAAAATAAATGAGCCATGATCGAATGGTGGAGCAGACTCGAAGGGCCGAATGGCCTAATTCTGCTCCTATGTCTTATGGTTCTGGATGATTTTTTGCAGCATTCCATGTCCTTTTATACAAGGCTAACTCTCTCATTCACATCAATTTGCTCTTCCATGTCCAAATCTTTGTGAGTGTGCACTCCAATGTCACTCTTTTCCTTCTGCGCCTCCCTCAGCATAGAACAGTTTATAGCCCCTCTCCAAATTGCTATTGTCCTCCAAATAAAATACTTCACACATACTTACATAGGAGTCTTTCTACCATATGTCACCATTCTTAAGTCATTTTGAAATTTGCGCATATCGTCCTCACTATTTACTGCATCGTCAACTTTTGAAGCTTTCACAGACCTTGAAATGTTACTCCTCCTCCTCTGGTCCAGACCTCCAAATATAACAAGAGAAGCCAGTAGCAAACCCTGAAGGTCCCAATTAAATAATTTTCTCCACCCATCCCAGATGGTCAAGCAGTGATAAACTAGAATGTCTTTGTGTTGCTGGTCCTCTTCATCTGATATTTCTTTCTTTAATTATGTTGATTACCATGTAGCTGTTTGTCAAATTTACTGCTTAAGTGAAACAAATGTTCTATTTGCATTATGACAGATTCCACAGAGTTGTTATCAAAGAACAATTGACATCAGACTATAAAAGGAGATACCAGGGAAAATAAATAAAAGCTAAATCCAAGAATTTCCAAAATGAGGAAAAAGAGGAAAAAAGGCAGAAAGTTTCATGAAGGGAATTACAGATTTACATAATCTGTAATCTGGGAATTACAGAAGGGGCTGCTACCAACTGTGTCTGGGTTAGAGATAATCAAGGGGTGGGAATTGGTGGCTATACCTTAGAGGGTGATATAGCTGGAGTAAATTATAGAAATAGTGCGATCCAAGAGGGACTTGATAAAGAAGATTAAGAATATTAAAACTGAGACATTGTTTGAACAGGAGCTGGTGTGGTAAGCAAGTCCAAGGGTAATAGGTGAATGAGATTTGATGAAAGTTTTCACAGGAACAGCAGAGATTGGACCATCTCAGACCTTCAAAGAGTGGGATCAGGGATGTGACCCTGAGTGTGTTGTAATAGTTAAGCTTTGCAATTACAAAGGTACAGGTAAGGATTTCAGTAGCAGATAAATTGAGAGGTGCAAATTGTCACCATTGTATGAATATGAAGTCTCAAACAATTTTAGTTTCATGCACTTAGTACAGGATGAATGAATGATAATCATTAAGAAAATAAAGATGTCCTGGAAGCTGTTTGTTTCTTTTGGGGGCCTTGCAAGTTATTGTTTGATTATTGCTAATTTTATTTATACTGTGTACTGTGCTTGTGGTGACAATTCTTAAGAATTGTTAAGAAGAGTTTCTGTCCACTATTCCAAGAGACCAAGTGATACAGCAGGATCTTGTAGATGTTCCATTCCTGATAATCATCTCAGTGAACGCTTTACACAGAGTGCCTGTATCTTCTCATAGCAAGCACAGTATGGAGGATATTTCGGCCTTGGAGCAAACAGCCCTGAGAGATGCAATGATAACTACTATACTCAAGGAAGGGGGCAAAGAGGTGTATGCGAGGAAATGTAACATAATGCAGGAGATCATTCGTATGCATGGGCCAATTTAGTGTTTCAAGGTAGATTAAGGCTTTTGATAGTCCTTATCCTGTCAACAGCTATAATAAATAACTTCCATGGCTTTGTGTAGCATCTAATTTATCCACAACTTTAATCTTAGTTAAAAACATTATTTCCATAATTCTTAACGACATAGAAGAAGGTAATTCAGCCCATCAAATTCATGCCAGCTCATAGAACACTCCCATTCCCCCACTAATTTCCCCTTAATCTGTTCTCCCAACATTTCCATCATCCCAGCTTCCTTCCCTTGATTCTACCACCCACCTACACTACTCACAATTTACAGTGGCCAATTCACCTTCCAACTTGCATGTCTTTAAGATGTGGGAGGAAACTGGAACACCCAGAGAAAAGCCATGAGGTCACATGGAGAATGTGCAAACTTCACAACTACATGGGAAAGAATATTTGATACCTATGGGGCTTGTAGTGGGCCATCAAATGAGACAGATTCACAATGATATGATTGGTGATGGTTTTATGGATCCTTGCTCTGGTGGCCAGCCAGACAAAGGAGTTTGAGCAGCTTTTATGGACCAACTGATAGCTCAAGGGCTTTACATAAATCACTGCTTTTTCTTGTGAACTTCTGTGCTGGCTGATTTTGACTCCCTATGAAGGAAATGATGAGAGCAGTATTATTTTTGTATGATTGTTTTATTTTGTATCTTAATTTTTAAAAGAGAGACACAATATCTGCTCAGTGTCCTTATGTAAAAGGAACGTTGATGTCATATTTTTCCTGCTGATGGCAACTATGGCAGCAATGTTTTTTTTGTTATCTTGTTATAATGTGGACTGACGGGTGCTTTTCCCACTGGGCCTAAAACAGTCTGTAATTGATTGTTGTTGATGAGATGAAATAGGGCAATTGTCAGTGACTGACATGTTTCCCATTGTTGAAGTGCCTGCAAATCAAGTCCATCATTTTTTTTTTATATCTGGCCCTTGGGAATTGCAACAAAGATAGTTTCCCTCTGCTTGCCGACTTAGCAATGTTTTTTTTTACACTTTGTTCATTGAAGGCTGTACTTCATTAATATGATTACTTTCAGCAGCCAAAATATACTTGGCTAGAATTGCCAACCTGTTGGATACATGATTCCATCTCATCTTAAATTTCAAAAGCAGATCTTTGCGTGTATCATCTCTGAATACTATCAAAGCTTCAATCAAAATAATTTGGGATTATTTTGTATGGAAAATTTTGTTGACCGTAAATGCATTTTAATTGGGCAGTAACTGGTTGAACGGCGTGAAGAATGGATTTTCATTGAACTTATTCAACAGAGTGTTCTAATTTCTTCATTAGATGATTCTGAACTGCTCCTGTGGCACCTGGAGTGATGGTTTTGATTTATGAGGATAGATTGGGTGGATGGAGAATATGGTTTGCTGGGGTTAGATGAATGAGAAGAGGTTTTACTGCTATATAAAATTCTGAGCGAGTTTGACAGGATAGGTCCCGAGCGAGTGATTCTCCTGATCGGGGAAAGTAGGGGGCATCATTTCAGGATAAGGGGTCATCCATTTGAGACTTTGAAGAGGAATTGTATCTCTGAGAATATTGTGCATCTTTGGGGTTGTCTTCCTTAGAGAGCTATGGATGCTCTGTTAACAAGGCTGAAAAAAATATTGGGAGCACTCAAAAGCTCAGGCAGAATCTGTGGAAAGAGAAACAATGTTAATGTTTCAGATCAAAGACTCCTCATCAGAACTGGGAAAATGAGAAAACAAGTTAGCTTTAAATTGGGTTGGGTGAGGGATGGTAGAGTGAGACCTAGGTTACTCAGGTGATCCCGATGTTTATGGAGCCATCTGATTAATGGATTAATCATGACAGTTAGAAATGAGAAGGTGAATGTTGGGAGTGCCCAACAAATCAGGGGAGAGAGAAAAAACTGAGTTAAAATGACAGGTGGATAACTTTATTGCAAAATCGACTATTTCTAGTCTAGACCAAAAAAGTGAGTTGCCTGAAATTGTTGAATTCGATTTTGAGAATGAAGGCTGCAATGTGCCCAGATGGTAGATGAGGTGTTGTTCCTCACACCTGGCGTTACTTCCCCCCCTCCCCTCCGCCCACCTTGCTCCATCTGCCAAATTATTTTTTCCTTATCCATTTCCACCCATCACCCACTGGCCTCTGTCTCTGAACTCCCCCTCCCGTACCTGGCTTCATCAACTCATCATCCTCCCACCTCACCTGGTTCCACCTATCACCTACCAGCTCCTGAATCACCCCTCCCCCTCACTGAGGAGGGGTGTCCACCAGTCACCTCGGACTCCTGTCTCACCCCTCCCCCTCTCCGCTTTAATCTGGCCACGTCCCTTCTCCACTCTCAGTCCTGATACAGGGTTTCAGCCCGAAACGTTGACAATTCCTTCTCCCCCACAGCTGCTGCTTGACCCGCTGAGATCCTCCAGCAGATTGTTTGTTGCTCCAGATTCCAGCATCTGCAGTCTCTTGTGTGTCTCTCTCACTATTAAATCATACTTGCGCATTAGATACATTTTGGTTAAAAGAAATTATTCATTCACCATATCCAACTGAGATTTCATTGCAGCCATATCAACACGAGCTTTTCGATTCAGGGATGAATGTCAGACAAGGACAGTAGGAGCCGATTTTGGAACTTGGTTTTTGGTATTTAACTTTATTATGCTCTGGAGAGAGTTCTCGCTGGATTAATCTTGGCTGCCAACAGCTCTTTATGAATGAAGCAATGTGTTGCTTGTGCACCTGATGCAGCTTCAGTCACAGTGGCCACTGCAGCTGAATGTCTGTTTGTCATGATTGTCATTCAAGTCAGTGCAAATACCAATGCAACGATCCCACTGGTGCCTGCTGGGTCAGATACTCATGCAGAAACTGAAGTGTCAACACCACTTATACTTTGCGGCTGTTCCTCGTGGCACAGTAAATTTTCATGAAAGCCCCTTCATAAATATAGCACACATAAGCAATAAGAATCAGAGCATTACAAATGTCAGTCAACTCACCTAACTGTACTGTAAACCAGCCTGATGTTTTCACTCTCTCAGTCAATTAGGATTCAGTATCTTCTGCAATATCGAAACATCTATGTGAGATAGTATGTTTTGCCATTAATTTTCTTGGCAGCTGATGCCACTCAAGACTGATACACAGCCATCTATTATCAAAGGCATTATTGTCCACCTATTGTAAATGATAATTTGCATTTGACAAAGTGATGGGCCAGAAGGTATGTCACTTCATTTGTTGTTATTGCAGCATGAAGTAGTTTTTATAGAGATGACACTTCATCTTGCTTCCCCTGGAAAAAAATCTACTGGCTTTTCTTTTAAGTTTGGATGTTTGGTCTCAAGGTTACAAATCACTTTGGAAGGTTTCATAGCATCATTGCACAGAAACACACTACACAAATCAAACTACAGAGGTTTGAGCCATTCCTCTTCCCCATTTGGAATAAACCCATACGTTATTTATGTAGGGTTGTATTTTCTGTTGAAGGCCAAACACTGCCTCATCTTTTCCAACTTCTCTTTCAGTACATTGGTCATCACATGCTTCATCTCTGTCACATTTGCCTAGAAAATGATCCAACTGCATTGGCTTAAAAATCAAGCTTAACTTTTTGTTTGTGCTTCTATTAATTTTAGCTGAAGCCCTTGTGCAAACCTAATTTTAAGTGGAAGACCCAAAGCAGCATTGCAGTAGATTGGATGTAAACTTACGATGAATTGTTACGGGGTGTTGTGAAATCTCACTCTACTCAAGTATCTTAAAAGTTTACAGATAAGAAATAGATAAATATATAATTTCCCACAGACTGGAGAAGATGCTACAGTGGACTGCAGCAGTCCATGAACTGATTGTTGTGCTGGCCTCTACAGAACATACATAAACATTGAAAAAATAATTACTTGGGGAAATGATAGAAATTACTTAATAAAGAAAAATTAAGGTGGAAAAAATTGATGAAGGCACAACAGTAGACTTTGTCTATGTGGACTTTCGTAAGGCATTTGACAAGGTCCCACATGATAGACTGATCCAGAAAGTTGAGGCAAATGGGATCTAAGGTGAGGTGGCTAAATGGATCCAAAATTGGCTTGGTGATAGGAAGCAGAAGTTAGCAGCAGAGGGATGTTTTTTCTGATTGGAAGTCTACGACCAGTGGTTTACCGCAGTGATATGTGCTGCTGCCCTTATTGTTTGTGATATCTATTAATGACTTGGGTGTGATTGTAGGAGGTATGATTAGAAAGTTTGTGACGACACGCAAGTTAGTGGTATGTGGATTGTAAGGAAGATTGACTGAGAATATAGATCAGAAGGAAAGTTGGGCTTGGAATTGGCAGATGGAATTTAATCCCCACAACTGCAAGGTGATACATTTTGGGAAGTCATATAGAGGTGGGACATGTATGTGCTAGTGCTCTAAGGAATGTTGATGAACAGAGGCACCTTAGGGGTTCAAGTCCATCATTCCCTGAAAGTGGCAAATAGATAGATGGGGTGGTGAAGAAGGCATATGACATATTTCCCTTCATAGATCAGGCATAGAATATAAGAGTTGGGACATTATGTTGAAACTATTTAGACTGTACTTGTAATATAGTATATAGTTCTGGTTACCATATTAAAGAAAGGATGTGATTGCACTGGAGAGAGCGCAGAGGAGATGGCCTGGATTGGAGGACTTTAGTTATGGGAAGAGATCGAATAGGCTGGGTTTGTTTTCCTGGGAATGAAGGAGGCTGAGAGTTGACCTGATAGAAAAATATAAAACTATAAGAGGCAGTGATAAGGTAGATAGTCGGAATCTTTTTTCCCATGGTCAGGGAAGAGTTAGAGTGCATAAACTTAAAGTGAGAGGATGGAGTTTTAAAAGGGATTTGAGGGAAAAGTTTTTTTACACAGAGAATGGTTGATATCTGGAATGTGCTACCAGAATAGGTGACGAAATCAGATACAATCACTATGCTTAAGAGACATTTAGAGATATACTTAAATAGGGAAGGCATAGAAGGATATGGACCTAATCCGGGCAAATGGTCGGTATAGATGTGAAGGGCCGAATGACCCATTTCTCTACAATTCTATGACACTAATGTGTCGTTTGGTCTTATCTTCTGAGTATATGTAACTTAGACATATTCTAATCTTAGCATTACCTTTATAACTGTTTTATTCATTTTGTCTGTCTGTCTACTCAACTATTTGCCTGACTGCCCACCTTTCTATCCTACTAATTGAATTTCCAGGTGAAATTGAACCTGTGTGGCATGGATCAAATAACTTCATGAAAGTATATTTTTAATTAATTATGATCAAATATCTCATTAAAGTTCTATGAATATTTTCCTCTAATTGGAAGTAATAACGTATCACCTTACTATATTTGCAATTGTGGAATATTTTGGCTGTGTGAGATAAGAATACAAAAGGGCAGCTCACCGTTCCTCTCACAGATTAAAAGAAAAGCAGCCAGTACCCCTTGAAAGAAACATTTGTCTGGCTCTCTCCTTTTGTCTGCATGTTTCCAGCCTTGTCTGCTTACACATCTCCCTGGGTGCTCTATCCTTCACACATCCACCCTTTCCAAAATTCACCCTGGAAACACTATCATCTCCCAAGTTCCCCTTTGAAGTCACCATCTTGACATCGGAAAATATATTGCAATTCCTTCATCAATGCTAAGTTAAAAACCCAGTAAGCCAGCTGTCTATCAGCACACCGGAAATAATGTATCTGCAGTGTTAAGTGTTAGTCATCTAATTAGACACCTCACCATTACTTTATTAAGAGCAACTGGAGATGGGGAATAAATGTTGTCTTAGTCACTGCTGCCAATAGCCCAAGAATAAACAGAAATGTAATTATACCTTGGAAAGAAATAACTTGCAGCAATACAACATTGTTCACGACCTGGGGGCATTCTAATTCTTGACAGTCAATGAAGCACGTATGAAGTGTAGACTCAGTCTAATATAGGAAACACAGCAGCTAATTTGTGTAAACTGTCCCACAAACAGCAATGTAATTCTGGCAGATAATCTGTTTTAGTCACATTAGTTGAAGGTAATTATTGGCCAAGTGCCAGGGATAATCTCCCACCCCCACAATTTGCTACTTGTTCATCTATTGTGTGCAATGTTAAATTTGGAACTCTTAAAAGTAGGGAAGTTCCATTCCCCAGCAACGTGATATTGGTTCTTGAACGTACTTTAAAAATAAATGATAGCTATAAGGCATTGACTCAAGATTTTCTTTCTTAATTAGCTTCTGTCAGAATGGATTAATTCTATCTGTAATGCAATGTCCTGTAAAAGCTCATCCTATTGGAAAGGAGATTAATGCTGTGAGTGAGTAGGTACCCCAACTGATCTTAGGCCAGCATTAATGGAATTTCCACAGATAGTGCGAGCACCTCTCATATGAATAGCTTAAGGGGATGACTTTCCCACTTCTGTTGCTGTTTGCAGTTAATCATGGATTTTACTGAAAGCACTCAAGTGGTTCCACTGATTTACAGGGAAAGACTGATGAATCCAGTGACTGCAGATGTCTCCCAAGGCGTGTTGAAGTTATTAATATATGAGCAAAAGAATGAACTAAGTTTGAAGATGACTTGAATATTTGAGTTTGCCACTGACAGATTTATGACATTATGAGGTAATGTGTGTAAGTAATACTTGGCTAAATCATTTCATGCGTCCTTTGCTATTGTACACAAGGGGGAGGTTTAGTTATGTCTTCTGATGTCTTATATTTTAATTGTAGTTTTTTCTCTCACCACACACATCTTTCTTGTCATGAAGTTAACACTGAACCAAAAGTATTCTCCTTGGTAGACATGGTGGCTGTAGTAGCTATACATGTAGCCATTCATACTCCACAGAGAGCATACTGAACTCTTCCATTACATTCCCTGGGTGTGTCCTATCCCAGGGATAACACAAGCCCACTCATGGTAGCAGTACAGTCCTCTACAGGTACAAAAGAGTAGACATATCTGGCTGCTCAAAATTGGGCATTTGAGAGTTACTGTGGACCATCAAAGGTAACAATATCCACCATAATTATACATCTGGAACCTCATGGTTGAACATAGCCCTCACCATATCATTAAAATAGAGCCATGAAATCAACCTTGGTATGATGAGGAGTACAGAAGGCCATACTGAGACTCTATTGATGAGGTGCCAAATTAGTGAAGCTGTGACACATAACTATGTGCATACTAAACAGTACAAACAGCATGCAATTGATAGAGCTAAGCAATCTCACAACTAATGAATCAGATCAAAGACGTAGTCATGAATGGCGGTGGACATTGAAACCGCTCATAGGAGGTAGATGCCCCAAGACCATTGCCATCCTTAGCAACAGCAGGGTCCAGCGTGTGAGCACTGAAGGCAAGGCTGAAGCATTTTCATCCATGTTCAGCCAGAAGTTCAAAATGGATGGTCCATCTCTGCTTCCTCCTGAGATCTCCAGGTGATGTCAAGAAATAGCTGGGGGCACTGGATACAAGGCCAGGCAACATTCTGGTTGTAGTGCTGAAAACATGCATCTCAGAATTAGGAGGCCCCTAACCAAGATCTTCCAACACAATTACAACCATGACAACCACCCAACAATGTAGAAAATTGCCCAGGTGTGTCTTGCTATCAATACCTCCACCACAATCCTCCTCAACACTGGCGCCCAACAAGGCTGCGTCTTCAGACCCTACTCTATTCCCTATACCCTCACGACTGCATGGTCAAATTCTGCTCTAACTCTATCTACAAGTTTGCAGATGATACCACCGTAGCGGGCCGAATCTTAAATAACAATGAGTCGGAGTACAGGAAGGAGATTAAGAGCCTAGTGGCATGGTGTCAGGACAACAACCTTTCTCTCAATGTCAGCAAAACAAAAGAGCTGGTCATTTACTTTGGGAAGGGAGGGCGAGGGGGGAGCATGCACACAGTCCTGCTTACATCAACGGTGCTGAGATCAAGAGGGTTGAGAGCCACCAATAGCCTGTCCTGTCCTGGTCCAACCACGTAGACACCATGGCCAAGAAAGTCCACAGCGCCTCTACTTCCTCAAGAGGCTAAAATAATTTGGGATTCCCCATCAACTCTCACTAATTTTTATAGATGCACCATAGAAAGGATCCTATCCTGATGCATCATGGCTTGGTATGGCAATTGCTCTGCCCGAGATCGCAAGAAACTTCAGAGAGTTGTGGACACAGCTCGGCACATCACGGAAACCAGCCTCCCTTCCATGGACTCTGTCTGCACTTCTTGCTGCTTCAGAACAGCAGCCAGCATAATCAAAGAACCCCTCCCACCTCAAACATTCTCTCTTCTCCCCGCTCCTATCAGGCAGCAGATACAAAAGCCTGAAAGCACGCACCGCCAGCTCAAGGACAGCTTCTATCCTGCCGTTATAAGACAATTGAATGGACCTCTTGTATGATAAGATGGACTTTTGACTTCACAATCTACCTCGTCATGGTCTTGTACCTAATTGTCTGGTTGCACTGCACTTTCTCTGTAACTGTAACATTTTATTCTGCATTCTGTTATTGCTTTTCCCTTGTACTACTTCGATGTACTTATGTGATAAAATGATCTGTGTGGATGGCATGCAGAAAAAAAGTTTCTTCACTGTACCTCAGTACATGTGACAATAATAAATCAATGTACCATTTTACCAAATCCAACCTGGTTAACTACCACCTAATCAGTCTAGTCTCAATCATCAACAAGGTGATAAATGGTGTTGTTGACAATGCTATTGAGTGGCATTACTCAACGATAACCTGTCCACTGATGTTTATCTTGGGTTTGGTCTGGACCACTTGGTTCCAGACCTCATTGCAGCCTTCACAAGATCACAAGACAAGGGAGCAGAAGTGGGCCATTCGGCCCATCGAGTCTGCTCCAAAGAAAAGAAAGGGAAAAAGAAAAAGAAAAAAGAAATGAGAAATGGGGGGAAGAAAATCTGCTCCATGAGCTAAAGGAAAAAAAAAACAAAAAAAAACTATTCCTTTCTAGCCCCAATCTCCGGTCTTATCCCCATATCCCTTGATACCTTGACTAATTAGATAACTATCTATCTCCTCCTTAAACGCCTCCAATGATTGCGCCTCCACTGCTGTATGTGGCAAAGAATTCCATAAATTTACTACCCTCTGGCTAAAGAAATTTCTCCTCAACTCTGTTTTAAACCTGTACCCTCTAATTCTAAGATTGTGCCCTCTGGTCCTGGACTCACCCACCAAGGGAAACAGCTTGGCCACATCTACTCTGTCCAGTCCTTACAACATTCTAAATGTTTCTATGAGGTCCCCTCTCATTCTTCTGTACTCCAGTGAGTACAGTCCAAGAGCCGACAAACGCTCATCATATGTAAGTCCTTTCATTCCGGGAATCATCCTCGTAAATCTCCTCTGAACCTTCTCCAACATCAGCACATCCTTCCTAAGATATGGGGCCCAAAACTGCACACAGTATTCCAAATAAGGCCTCACTAGTGTCCCGTAGAGCCTCATCAACACCTCCCTACTCTTATACACTATACCTCTCGAAATGAATGCCAATATAGCGTTCACTCTCCTTACTGCTGATCCGACCTGGTGGTTAACCTTTAGGGTATCCTGCACGAGTACTCCCAAGTCCCTTTGTACTTCTGTACTTTGAATTTTTTCCCCTTCTAGGTAATAATCTGCCCAATTATTTCTGTTTCCAAAGTGTACAACGGCACATTTCTCAACATTGAATCTCATCTGCCATTTCCTTGCCCATTCTCCTAAACTATCTAGGTCTCTCTGCAACCTTTCTGTCTCCTCAATACTCTCTACTCCTCCACCTATCTTGGTGTCATCTGCAAACTTAGCCACAAAACCATTTACTCCATCATCCAAATCGTTAATGTACAAAGTAAAAAGAAGCGGCCCCAACACCGACCCTTGCGGAACACCACTAGTAACTGGTAGCCAACTAGAACAGGATCCTTTTATTCCCACCCTTTGCTTTCTGCCTACCAGCCAATGCTCCACCCACTCCAATATCCTACCTGTAATTCCATAACCTCTCATCTTATTAATCAGCCTCTTGTGCAGTACCTTTTCGAAGGCCTTTTGAAAGTCTAAATACACAACATCTACAACTTCTCCCTTATCCACCCTACCTGAGATTTTCTTAAAAAACTCCAATAGCCTTGGTCCATTGTACAGCTGTGTGTTCTGCACTGATGAAGATGCCATCTTTTGGATAAGGTGTTTGTGAGAGCTTGCTGTGGTCAAATTGGCTGCAGAGAATACTACAATAAAATGATAACTTCACATTGAAGGTACTTCACTGGCTGTAAATTTCTTTGGCATGCAATGAGATCATGAGAGACATTTATAAATTAAAATCCCCCAAACGGGACAGATTTTGATTTTGGTCTTCATGTCCAAGTTTCACACTTAAATCACAATTTATTTTTCCAAGAGGGCTAGTGATGAATCAGTAATAAAGGCCTTAAATTGCAGGAAGGCCAATTTCATTAACATAAAGTAGGACCTAACAGAGGTAGATTGGAAGCATTCACTTAAGGTTTCATTACATTTCACAGTGGGAAGCAGTCAAAGGAGAAATAGCAAGAGCTTATGGACGATGTATTCTTGTGGGGGGTAAAACCATTTTCCTTGGTTATCCATTTGCCCTTAAGAATACCTTAAGATTTACCTTAATCCTGTCTGCTAGTGATCTTTCATGACCCCTCTGAGCCTTGCTAATTTTCTTTTAAAGTCCTTCCCTACACTTCTTATACTCTTGGTGGGCCTCCCTCATCATTAGTTCCCAATAATTGTCATATATTTCCATTCTTCTCTTTGACATCCCTCAACATCCAAGGTTCTCTATACTTATTACCCTCGGCTTATACCCCTACAGGAGTATGTTGTAAATTGTGATTTAAGTTTAAAAATATGTTGTTGCCATTGAAACAATGACAGGGCAGTTCCTTCAGAAAAGCCACCTCAGTCATCGAATATAATTAAGTGATTGAAAACAACCAGTAAGTTAAAACTTGGACATGAGGACCAAGATCAAAATCTGCCCCATTTGGAGGTCCTTAATTTATACACTGTCTCTCATGATCTCATTGAATCCCAAAGAAGTTTATAGCCAGTGAGATACTTTTAAGGTGAAGTTATCATTTTATTGTAGGATTCTTTGCAGCCAATTTGACCACAGCAAGCTCTCACAATACCTCATCCAAAAGAAGGCTTCTTCATTAGTGTGGAGCTCTCACAGCACTGCACAGGTGAAGTTGTTAGTACTGAGAACCACAGCTAAGCAATGTCAGCCAGAATGTCCAAGGGGTCCCCATGATTAAAATCAGTCTCCCATCTTCCTCCATAGCATCTTATTCCTTAAAACATTCAAATCAACAACTGCCTCCCTGGTTTTACTGCCAAGTTCCAGTTTTATTGCTGAGAATCCAGTCCTTTTGTTGGCATCCACTGTTTGTTCTCAGAAATTATCCCTGATTCATTAGAACATATATAGACACCTTGCTGAGACTCCAGAATTCTTAACATTGTTAACAGCAGGAGGTTTGAAATGCATGATTTTCAAAGTACACACTGCCTGGCTGTCTGAAGTAAAATAATGATTGTTAATAACAATTGAGTTTTCATGAAAGAGCTTAATTTGTAGCTGCACCCTTGCTTTCCAGCAGATAATTTTGTATTGATGCTCAATTGACAGCTCCCAGTAGGTAATAAATGAAACAATTGGGATCTGCACATCCTTCATCATTGAGTTACAATCAGGCATGCAAATTAATAATGTTCAATGGCATCAACCATGTGAAAACACTACTTCTATTCTTTTATTCAAAATACAAGGAAAATTACATTGTGGTGGGAAAAAATCACTTTTGTCAGTGTGCAAGGGAAGTACAGCTCATTCAATAAATGTGTGCATGCAAAACATTCTAGATATAGATATTTATTTATTAGTCATAGGTACATCAAAACACACAGTGAAATGCATCTTTTTGCGTTACTGAGAATGTGCTGGGGGCAGCTCACAAGTGTCACCACTCTTCCGACGCCAGCATAGCATGCCCACAATTCCTCACCTGTACGTCTTTTGGAATGTGAGAGGAAACCAGAGCACCTGGAGGAAATCCACGCAGACACACGGGGAGAATGTACAAACTATTTACAGACAGCGGCGGGAATTGAACCTGGGTTGCTGGCACTGTAATAGCGTTACGCTAACAGCTATACTACCATGCCGGTGTATACATGTGCTTATATACATGGTGAACTGTGGGGTTCAGACATGGTCTTTAATTGCAGTTGATCAGAGGAACAAAATGATGTTGCAACAAATTCTTCCATTAACAATTAAAATATCACAGGTATTAGAGAATGTTGTACTTAGTTCTTTGAAATGGTTCATGACTTAATCTTTGATTTTTCTATAACCTTAATTGTAAACTTTTGGAATAGAATAAGATCCTGAAATCTGGCTCAGAGAAGTAGAGTTTGTTAGTTTTCTCCAGGCTTGAAGACAATAACTCTAGGAAAGGTTCCTGGAGTAGTCTTTGTTCATGTGTCAGCTCTGGGGGCTGGGGCGTCTCAGCTGATATTGAGAGGGCTCACAAAGGTTCATGCCACATGGTTCACCTGCTATTGAGTAACTTGATTGGTCTCTTCTCAGCAGGACTTCTTTTTACCTTAGCTGAGGTCAGCTCGTATCATTTTAAGCTTTGCTTGGGCTTTTCCATATGTGTTGCAGGAAGCACGAGACAGCTTAATCTGACAAGTTCCATCGGATATTCTGTGTTATTTTTGAGTATTTTTACCTTCCTTCTTTCCTTACCATTCTCTCGCTGCATCCTCTCGCATGTTTTCATTTCACTCTGAAAATGAAATACCTTCGTCAACATTTTCATTATAAGTCATGTTATTCCAACTACTTAATGTTAGCATGTCGTCATTTACCATTTACATACAACCTTTCAGCAAATGGTTCATGAGGTTTTGACACAGATTCCAACCATTCAGTATGCAATGGAGGAAGGATCTTAAACCAAGAGGTTTCCCCATTGGGCCTTAGCAGCAGCACATCCCCCGGCCCATTGTCTTGGACCTAAAATCATGCCAGTTTACAGCATGTGGACAATACCATGCTCTATAAGCCTTGTGAGGCCCAGGCAAATGAGGGGATCTTTCACCGAGCTGATGGTTCTTCAGCACAAGTGATATTTCTCTGTGTGTCCCTGGGTACAGTTCCCTATGGCACCATGTCCTATATTATGCAACTGTTTGGGATGAACCTCAACAAATATTCCAGCACCTCACTCCAGATCTTTCTGACAAAGGTACATTCTGGCAGGAGATAGATGTTGGTTTCACTTCAAATGCAATCATTATGAGGAGTGAGTGTGGTGAGGTCAATACTTCAACTGAAGGAACTGACAGAGAAGGTCCTTCACACCACCAGCCAAGCTGGATTTGATGTTTGTTTGAAGATGAGGCATTCTGCCAGATGACTTTGACACTCTGAATGGGGAACCAGTTGACAGGTCCTGATGTGAGGCTCCGACCTGAAATGTCGACAATTCCTTTCCTCCCACAGATGCTGCTCGATCCACGGAGTTCCTCCAGCGGATTGTTTGTTGCTCCAGTCGACAGACTTGCCTGCTCCTTTTCCTGCAGGGCTTTGATGACCTTTCATGCAAACCCCTGCCAGGTTGATTTGTGATTTAAATAAAAATTGTTCGCTCATTCAGGGTTATTGGTTAATATGCTCATATGTAGTCTGGCAAAGACTGACTTGCAGATCCCTTAATATGTCAGATGGCCAAATTGTTCTCAGGTTCAATTCCAGCTGCTGTCTGTAAGGAGTTTTTACGTTCTTCCTGTGTCTGCATGGGTTTCCTCCAGGTGCTCCGGTTTCCTTCCACATTCCCAAGATGTACGGGTTAGCAAGTTGTGGGCACGCTATGTTGGCGCCGGAAGCATGACAACACTTGTGGGCTGTCCCCAGAACACTCTACGCAAAAGATGCATTTCACTGTGTGTTTCGATGTACATGTGACTAATAAAGATATCTTATTTTACCTTATTGCTGACGTTACTGATCATGACTGTTGATCACAAAGTTCTCTCTGTGAATAATGTGGAAGAAGGCATGAGCGCAACACATCCTGCTCCACAGAGTAGTAATTGCCTTGGAAGATAATCTTGGAAGACTCCAAGGCAAGGAACAAGGCTTACATACCTCTTGGAGCTCTTCTATAACATCCACCATAAATACCCTGGTATCAGTATAGTGCTAAATATCAGTGTCCTTCTCTCTATTACCTCACTCACCCTGTAGTTTCTGTGAGCAGTTTGAATCCATCTGTCCAATTACTGAGAAGGCTGTTTAAATGCCACATCTACACCGTTGTTATCCTTTTTGATCATTTTAAATTTTATCCCTAAGACTCATTGAATAGCCACTGAGAGCTCAAGGACAAATGAATGGCTTGATGCAGTTGAAAGTTCTCAGTTATTGTCACATAAAAGGTGGGTTGATGAGATCAATGCCTTGAGTTTCAGGATTATCGACTATCCAATTATTTGAGGAATACGTAATTGTTCAACTCAAGACCTTGGTGATAGTTTATCCAAGAAACCAGAACACTGCCCGAGAATGGGTGAGGACACAACTGCCACTTATCCACCAACAACTTAGACCTAGGGGCTAGAATCTCAGAGCCCAATTTCAGTGATACTGTATCTGATCTATCTGATCTATTTTATCTTATTTAGACCAGATTTTGATGTTTAAAAATCTAATCTTAGGAGTGTTTGACACAAGATCAATGTCACGCTGTGATGAATACATCTTCAAAAGTTTACATGATATACTACTGCAAAAGTTGCTATGTATTTGAAATGCAAATACTTACTTAGATATTGCAACAAACAGAAAGCTGCAGTTTAATGCACAATGCCAATTGTGGAGATATATTCCCATGGTACTCCTTTTTAACTGTAACCAATCCCATCGATGATTATCACTAAGTACCAAAAGATTTCTTTAGCTCCAAATTGTAAATCTAAAATTCCCTTCCAATTTAGTGTCTCCCAAATCCCTCCAACTGGGGCAGTGAGGGAAACAATTAGTTTCCCCTTGCCACAGCCTTGATAATTTAAAACTATACCGAGTCACATTATCCTTTCTTATTTTGTTACTTTCAGGTAACCATGTCATGCTTAAGACCTGCTCTTCAGCGTATTCACTTCCACTTGCTAGTTACAGATTCACAGATGGTTATAGCATCAAAGAAGACCTTCGGTCCATCAAGTCTGTACAAGTTTTGAGTAAGAACGATTGAGTTGGTGTCACTCCCCTGCCCTCTCTCCAGAGCCCTGCCAATTCTTTCCTTAGGAGAAAATGGGCAGCAGAATCACACAGCTGGTAGAGCTGCTGCCTCACAGCCACAGAAACCTGGGTTCAATCATGATCGATTGTGCTGTCTGTGTGGAGTTTGCACATTCTCCCTGTGACCGTTGGGTGATTAGATTTTTCTCCCACTTTCCAAAGATGTGTGAGTTGGTAGGTTAATCGACCACTGCAAAATTAGGAGCATTTTGTAGATGAGTGGTAGAGTCTGGCGGCAGCAATGAATGGGATTGTGGGGAGAATAAAAAAAGATTGGTGTCAATAGGAACTTGATGGTCAGCATAGACTTGGTGGATTGAAGGGCCTGTTTCCTTGCTGTATGACGTGAAGAGATATTTATTCAGATTCCTTTTGAATGTTGCAGTTAAATCTACCTCTACTCCTACCCATGATGGTGCATTCCAGACCCTACTTGCTACATAAGAATGGCTTTTTTCACCTCAGTTTTGTTTAATTTGCCAGTCACCTTCACTTCATGTACCTTGATTCTTGATCCTTCCATCTACAGGAAAAAATTCTCAATATCTACTCTGTCTACACCGTTAATAATTGTAAATATATCTGTTGAATTCCTTGAAACCTTTTCTGTTCCAAACAAAACAACACCACTACTTCAATCTGTACTCAGAAGTGAAGTACCTCATTTTTAGAATCATTTTATTAAATGTACTTCTTCACTGTCTTTCAGGGCTTTAGATCTTCCCAGGGTGTAATATCCAGAGCTGAGCATAGTACTCCAGTTGCAGTCGAACCAGTGTTTTATAAAGGTTCATTATAACTTGCTTGCTTTTGTAATCTCTGCTTTTACAAACATAGTTCAAAGTCATATATGCTTTATTTTAATCATTATCTCAACCTGCCTTGTCACTTCCAATAATCTTTGCACAAATACCCCTTGATCTCTCTATTCTAGTAGATCTTTCAGAATTGTGATTTCTGACTTATTTTACCTTAATGTAACCAAATATATCTGCACAAGCACAACTTTCCCAGTCTCAGGGTGCATGTGTCACCTGACACAAACCGTCCCACAGTTTCAAAGTGATCTTACTTAAAAATCAGAAGTCTGGCGAGGTTTGTTTCTTCAACTCCCTGGCCCTAACATTTCAGGAATCAACTGGTTATCCAGAGCAGTTCTTTAAAAATAAAAAGGTCCCTCGACAAGGACACAATATTCCCAAGGAGCAGATATGTCCTCACTTAGTCTCAATCAGTGTTCTGGTTTCTTAATTGCTCTGAATTACATATATCCGCTGTTGTTTAGAATGCGTTTGTTTGTGCACCCACATATCTTCCAATCAATCAGATCAATACTGTGGCAACAAGAGCAAGTCAGAGGCTAGGTATCCTGTGGTGAATGGCTCACATCCTGACACCCCAAGGCCCTTCCTCCATCGACAAGGTCCGTCAGGAGTGTAATGGAATACTCTCCACTTGCCTGGATGATTTGCAGAATCAAGAACTCTCAAGGAGCTAGTAATATCTACAACAAGTACTATATATGATAAAGCAGCCCATTTGATTGGCACTCCATCAACCACCCTTAACATTCATTCCCCCCACCACCAGTACACAGATGCTGCAGTGTGTGGCATCTACAAAATGTAGTGCAGTTATTTGCTCAGGCTACACCAAGGCTACTCCAACAGCACTGCCCAAGCCTGCAGCCTCTACCACCAAGAAGAACAAAGGTATCAGGCACCGAGGAACCACATCACCTGCAGGTTCCTTTGGAACTCACGCACAATCCTGACTGGGTAATATATTGTTGTCCTTCAATCTTGAAACACCCTACCCAACAGCACTTTGGGAGTACTTTCACCAGAAGCACTGCAGCAGTTCAAGAAGGCAGCTCATTACAAACTGGGCAGTTAGGGCTAGGCAATGCCCAGGTCTCAAAAGTGAATAAGAAAAGCCCATTAATAGTCCTTGATCCTATTTGATGGTGTGATTTTCCAGCCTTTATTTTAAACTTCCTCAGTAACACTATCTTTCCAAGGAGCAACTTTACTGTCTACTCTACTTTGATGACCCATGTACTGAACAATAGACAGACCTCTCCCCAGTCAACTCTGAAGTTGAATGCATCAATGAATGCATGCAGTCTGTTCCATCAGTCTCCACATGAATTGCTTGCTTTCAACATTTTATATTCCCAAAACTTGCTGGTACATCAAATTTTGGTCACAGCTAGGTGAAGCTTTGTTCATTACAGAGCAGAGACAAGCTATGTACAAACCCCTCCTCTACTCACACACCTCTTCAACATGGGCACAATCCTCTTAGACTATGCAGTGAGCTGAGTCTAAACGCAGATCAGTGACCACCCACCATTCACATGGAGTCTGCAAGCTGGATCAACTATGGATCTGGAGAATGAGACAACACAGGAATGGTCTGAGTACCAGCTTTCCGTTCAGTTCCCTTGGAGTTAGTTCAGTGTGCAGGTTCAGGATATTGATGTTTCCCATCATCTGAGCCCTGAGTCACCTCCCACCACTATCGCCTCTCAAGCAGCATGATAACTCATGTGCCACTCACATCAATGAAGACTGCTCCTTTAATTGACCCTGGGATTCAGTCAGAAGTAGAATATCCAGAGCAAGAGCTTCTCATGGGCTATCCCAAGAGAAAGCCCACACTCTTTTCGCAGTCAGACAGTGGACACGCAATGAAGTGTTAGGACATTGAAACCCACCTTAAAGATCATTAAATGGGAAAGATGTGAGATTTGGAACTTTGCAGAGATATGTCATGATTTTACATTTATGTTTTCTTTGTTGCTTTGTTATAAACAATGCTCAAGATTCTACCATTGTTCAAATGCATCTTAATTTAGGATAAATAAATCTCATTGTACAGATGTAAGTCACTCCGGTGTGGCGGCTGCCGCCACTGCTGCATGCTCTTGCCATTCCTCACAAGTGGACCATGTGATTATGAAGAAATTAGACTGATGTTATTAATGGTATTTGGTATTGGTTAGTTGTTATGTCCAGTGTGAAGTTGATTGCTATCTCATTATCCTGTTTGTTTTGGTCTTACCTCTGAGGGAAGAACATCTATGAGGGACAGAGAAATACATGATCATCTGGTGAGGTAAAACATTTATTCTCGTGTCCATTCCCTAGACATGCCTTTGTATCTTGGCGAGTGTAAACAACAGGATAGACGAGAAAATTGTCCTCCCTGGCTTATCTATGTTTATAACGGGTCAGTAATTGAACTAGCATTAGCTGTGCGAAAGTCTCCACTAGGGATTATAATGATAAATAGAATCCTTTATTCTGTGGTGAAATACCTCAATTTGAGGTTGTGAGATTACAATAGCATTTATGTAACAGCTGGCATAAGGATCCCCTTCCCTTTCTCCCTACCCCTTTATGCTATGAGCTGAATCCTGAGTTTAGTTCCTGAGGGCCAATCTGTTGACAATATGATGAGACACAACATCTAGTGACTGATCAGGCCTCCCCAACTGTAACCCTTGTCATAATGATCCACCTGATATTTGCTGGTCACCTTTGCAGACTGCAATGCCTTGACTGGCTAAATCATCTTTCTTCAATGGTAAAACCTTGTTTGCCATAAACAACTTTGATCTCCCATTTCTCCCTCCCTGGTTTCAATTCACTTCCCCTCCCCTGTCCCGTATACCTGTCAGCTGTTTCATAGAAATTTAATGTAATAAAGTCATAATTTCTGAATGATGTTCCATGTGGCCATGTAAAATTTCAGTAGTTACATTCTTATTACTTCATTTCAATAAAACCATTTTCAATGGAATTAAATATTCATAATGGGATGTAATCCAGGTGAGGAAAAAAGAATTTTAAAATCTTCCCAGTACTTGCTCTCTATTCATGTACAATGCTTCTTTGCAGTATTTTTGTTTGTTTGCAAAACTGAAGTTCACTTTCTGAGGGTTTTTGTCCTCCTCAAGAGATCCTGACTCAATTGTTTTAGACCATAAGGTATAGGAACAGAATTAGGCCATTCGGCCCATCAAGTCTGCTCCGCCATTCAATCATGGCGAATGTTTTCAACCCCATTCTCCTGCCTTCTTCTCATAAACCTTAACTCCCTTGCCAATCAAGAATCTATCAGTCTCTGCCTTAAATACACCCAATGACTTGGCCTCCACTGCCCTCTGTGGCAACAATTTCCACAGATACATCACCCTCTCGCTGAAGAAATTCCTCCCCATCTCAGTTTTAAAGGGCCGTCCCTTTATTCTGAGGCCGTCCCCTCGGATCCTCGACTCCTACTAATGGAAACGTCCTCTCCATGTCCACTCTATCCAGACCCTTCAGTTTCAATGAGATCCCCCCGATCCTTCTGAACTCCATTGAGTACAGGCCCAGAGACATCAAACACTCCTCATATGTTAAACTTTTCATCCTTGGGATCATTCTTGTGAAGCTCCTCTGGACCCTTTCCAGGGTCAGCACATCCTTTCTTAGATTCGGGGCCCAAAATTGATCACCATGTTCCAAATGTGGTCAGTTTTGATTATTTGGAGCCTATTTTATGATTGGTTTGTGAATATTGAGCCTTGTGGACTCAAACACTGCATGAGGTCAGACACAATTCTCCTTCCCCCTCCGTCTCACTCTGTCACTCTACCCTTGTACATGAACAGAGGCTTGGGTCCTCTCACAGCATGCTAGGAAATTAAACTGATGTTTAACCTTTGGTTGTATGGACCACAAACTGCCTCTTACTGTACATCCACAGATATAGTCACCTGGCCCTATTAGTGTAGGTGCAGTTCGCCACTCTTCCTGCAAATATTGCTACAGATTGCTAATGGAAAGTGATTGATTCTGCAGGAAATAGAGACAACACAATGATCAGATCTAATTGTGAAAAAGATGAGTGAAATGATGTGATTCTATAGCTGAGTACTTATCAATTGTTCCCCATGATGTACCTGGAAAGGATTAATTGTTTTAATGGCTTAAAAGGACCCACAATTGGAGTCTCATGATGGATTTCCCACTTCTAAATGATTGTGGGCTTAATTGGCTTGCAATTTTAGACCGTCAGTGCATTCTCACTTACATTGAATGCCAGTCTAATAAATATGCTGTTACGTGTGTAACTCTCTGCTGCTGTGGTCACCATGAAATGTTGGCAACCCCCAATGTCCAACGTATCAACTTCTCACTTCAATCAAAGTAGCTGAAACTATCTCTCTACAAGTGCATTGCCCGGATGTCCACTCTGATGTAACAGTGAAAAGCAAATTGGAAACCATGGCCATAATTTGCTGTGGTCACCTGGAATGATCCTGTGATAGGAAATCTCAGAATCAGACTAACCTTGACCTTGTTGAAGGTTGCTTCCTTGAATGGAGACACTGACTAGTGGTGTGTAACAGGGGTCAGTGTTGGGATTATGGTGTCTGATTACTTGTTAATTATATAAGTAAATATATCCCTTATTATTCATTATTTATATGAAGGATTTGGATGAGAATGCACAAGACTTAATCAGTCAGTTTGCGGATGACACAAAATTAGGAGGTGTTGTTGATAGCGAGGAAGGTTATCGTAGATTACAGGGGGAGCTTGATCAGTTAGGGAAATGGGCCAAGGAGTGGCAAATGAATTTCAATACAGATAAGTGTGAGGTGATGCATTTTGGAAAGTCAAACCAGTATAGGACTTGTACTATGCATGGCAGGGCACAAGGGAGTGTAATGGAATAGGGAGACCTAGGTGTACAAGTGCATAGTTCGTTGAAAGTGGTGTCACAGTTAGACAGGGTGGCGAAAAAGGCGCTTAGCATGTTGGCCTCCATCAGTCAGGGCATTGAGTGTAGGAGTTGGGACATTACACTGCAGTTGTATAAGTCTTTGGTGAGGTCACACTTGGAGTACTATGTATGGTTTTGGTCACCCTGTTATAGGAAAGACTTGATTAAACTGGAAAGAATGCAGAAAAGATTTATGAGGATGTTGTCAGGACTAGAGAGCCTGAGTCATAGGGAGAGGTTGGCCTGGCTAAGTCTTTATTCCTTGGAACTTAGAAGAATGAGGGGCGACCTTATAGAAATGTTTAAAATTATGAAAGGCATAGATAAGGTGAATGGTAACAGTTTTTGCCCGGGGTAGGGGAGTCCAAAACTAGGGGGCATAGATTTAGGGTGAAAGGGGAAAGATTTAAAAGGGACCCGAGGGGCAACTTTTTCAAGCAGAGGGTGGTGAGTATATGGAACGAGCTGGCAGAGGAAGTGGTTGAGACAGGTACAATCGTATCATTTAAGAAGCACTTGGATATGTACATGGAGGAGCAGGGCTCAGAGGGATATGGGCTGAATGCAGGAAATTGGGACTAGCTATGTGGGCACCATGGTCGGCTTGGACCGGTTGGGCCGAAGGGCCTGTATCAGTGCTGTAATGGTCTATGACTCTCTGACTCTATGACCTCCGCCAAGAGAATAGTCCAGCCACAAGGTTATGACTGAAAAGTCTTCTCAGAGATTATTTCAATTATGTCAACCTTGGCACACCTAAAGCTGGGAATACATTCTTCACCAGAGAGGTCCAGGTAGGAGGTGGTTCACTGAGACTCACTGGAAATAGCCTCCTTGTAAATGACTTTCAAGGTCATGGGTCATCTTGAGTGGTGCATTAACTGACTATCTCAGCAGCTAAGATGAGGCAGTTACAGTTAGTTTACGTACACGATTGGCAAGGTGCTTTATCAGCCTGCGGTCAGTTCTGAAGCTAACTAGTTAGGTCTCCTGAAGTTACAAAAGTGTCCCTTTAAATGGGAAGGAATGTGAGAAGCAAATGCAATGTGCTTCCAGATCAAAGGAGACTGCTCCATGATGTTTGTAGTGTGGAGTTTTGAACCCCAGTTCATGTCAATTCTGTGGGATATGGATATTGCTTAAATAGTGACATCATCGGGTGTAGCTGGGAAAAGGTCAGGAGCATTAGTGTGAATCGCGACCAGAAATGCTTCGTCAAATTATGTAATTGATGTGATTTCACACAGAAACAATCCTACTCCAGGTAAAATCAACTTCTGCACACCTGGCAGCCAAAATAAAAGTGAAACATAATCCAGTTTCGGTGTGAAAATGTCTTAAATTATTTCCAATCTTTAGTGTATTTTTAGGGGTGTAAATTTAAAATCTTTGAAACCTAAAACAAATTATAATTAATTCCAAATAGCTTCAATCATTTGTCTCTTATCTATAAGTAAAAAATCAACCAATGGACTGATCCATGGGGTTAAAGAGTTAGATGCTAGTGAAATGAATTACTTTTGTGAAAATATTCAGCTTACCAACAATATTTCTCTGGCAATGTTTTTTCACAGGACCTAGTGATATTGTGACTTAATGATATAATGACAGAAATATGTTTTGGTAATATGTCTAAATATTCATATAATTTGCTTCTCGTGCTCAGAATTGAAAGCGGGGTTAGTTTTTTATAGAATTTCCCATTTTACTAATGATTGCTTTGTTTTTGTATTCAGCAGATCTCTGAAAATAACCAAGAAAATGTAGTTGCACTTGCCATTTGTAGCTCAGTGATATTTTAAGATGTCAAGTGAATTGTCAGTTTTTGCCTTCCGAGCAAGATCTCATTTTGTATCTTTTGCAGTAATGCTAGGATTGTTGAGAGCTCACATACAGTATATGTAACTTAGATCTCATCTCCCACTAAATAAAATAAATCTTTTTTTCTTCATAGGCAGGAGAAGTTTGTACAGATTCAGAGAAAAAACAGAATTTGGATCCCATAAATTTCCACCATTATATCACATATCATGAAACTTCAAAGGCCATTTGATGGTTTCTTATTTAAGATGGAATAAGCCATCTTTATTAGTCACATGTACATTGAAACACACAGTGAAATACATCTTTTGTGTGGAGTGTTCTGGGGGCAGCCCACAAGTGTTGCCACGCTTCTGGCACCAACATAGCATGCCCACAACTTGCTAACCTGTATGTCTTTGGAATGTGGGAGGAAACCGGAGCACCCAGAGGAAACCCACGCAGTCATGGGGAGAATGTACAAACTCCTTACAGATAGTGGCCGGAATTGAACCCGGGTCGCTGGCGCTGTAATAGCATTATGCTAAAAAAGGTTAAGCATTGGGAAATAATGTTATATATGTATTGTCTCCAGTGTACAAATATAAACACAAAAACAATGAAACAATTAGGTTATTCTTGCATACAGCTGTATAAGTTTCCAGTAATCCAGAAAATGACAATAAAAGTTAAGGTCCTCTCCTTGATCTCTCCTTTTCTTCCCTCCCCTTTTCACCAATGGGGATAAGGAAGCACTGTGGTCACTGGTGTCGACTAACAATTCAGAAAGTTGAGAACAAATCCCACCATTCAAATCTTTATTCAATTAATTAAATAATTCTGGAATCATTGACTGTTATCCCTTACTTTGCCATTGCTATCAAGCCAATGAATCATTCCTGGTCTAATGAAAAGTGTAGAAGAGCTTATCAGAAGCAGCACCAGATGAGGCACGGCTAGGTAAAAGTCTAACACAGGACTACCTATAGAAACATACTCAAGTCAAGTTGAGTTTATTGTCATGTGCACAAGTACGGTGAGGTACAGATACAATGAAAAACTTGTTTGCTGCAGCATCACAGGCACATAGATTCAGACAACATACAGAACATAAATTATCCATAAATTATACAAGACAGTGAAGAAAAAATACCGTGCAAAATGAAACAGAGACAAGTCCATGGTAGTGCATGAGGTGGTCTGTGTTGTTCCGTTGGTGAGGTAGGATTAGAGTTGTGCAGGTCGATTCAAGAACCTGACGGTTACAGGAAAGTAGCTGTTCCTGAACCTGGTGGTGTGGGACTTCAGGCTTCTGAACCTCCTGCCTGGTGTAGCAGTGAGAAGAAGGCATGACCCAGATGGTGGGGATCCTTGATGATAGATGCCACCGCCTTGAAGCAGCGCCTCCTGTAGGTGCTGCAATGGTGAGGCGGGCTGTGCCCGTGACAGACCAGGCAATAGAAGAAATTTTGTGAATCATGACAAATATATTCAAGCAAAATTCTATCATCTTTTCGTATCCAGTTGTGAATGATGGTCAACAACTAAACAGCTAAAACCTAATGGTAGGAGGATATGTTTTCCATAATATCAGGTAGACGCTAGTGTTGTAACTCCACTGGAACAGATTGACTGGAGGTATGGCTAGTTCTGGAGAGCTGCAGGGTGCAGCCAGGTTCCACAGTCAATGTTTTATTCAATGTGCTTACCTATTACTTAATCACAGTGGAGTGAATGGATTGGCTGAAGGCAAGCATCTGTGATGGTGGGGTCTCCAAGAAATTTATATTTCACACTCACGTGCTGGTTTCCAACCCTGCTGAAGATGGGAATGTTCTTCCTCTTGTCAGAAATGGCATACGTATGAGGCAATATTAATTGTTACTATTCAAAGCAAGTAATTTATTCTACACTGAATGTTGTCCATGTCTTGCTGCATGTATGCGGAGTGTATTAACATCTGCCCCTGAAATCCATTATGTTTTTGTTGGGATGTGTCCCTTTTGATTTGTCGGTGTGGAGTGGTAGGAAGACTGGCATGGAGTCTAAGGTGGTCATGGCAAGGACAAAGTCATAGCCGAGGAGATTTTCAGCGTGTTCCTTTCAGTGGGCATCGACTGCCTCAGATATGTTCACACCCATTCTTGGCTCCCTGTTGGGGTGAGGCCTTGGGTCATGAATAGCTTTAACAGCTCTAAAGATACCGTGCAAGGCCAGTGTGCCATTGGAGCAAGTGGTCAGGAATGTGGGCTGTGTGTTTTGCCAGCACTGGGGACATGGAATCTGAGCCAGCATGTGGCTGGAGCTGGGAGCTCAGGATTGTAGGCCAGGGGATCAGGAACGTGGGCCAGCTACGTGGCTGGAGATGAGGTTGAGAATGTGGCCCTGTTGTGTGGCCAGTGCCAGGGATAGGGGTCAGGGATGTGGGAGGGATGATCAGGAACATGTATGTACCAGTCATGCACTGGGAGCTGGAATTATGGGTCTGGTGTGCGGCCAGAGCTGGGGTTGGAATGTGGGTCAGGTGTGCGCTTGGAGCTGGAGTTCTGGAATATGGTCTGGGATACGTAGCCAGAGACGGGGTCGGGAATGTGGGTCAGGTGTGAGGCTGGAGCCAGTGGTCAGAAAGGTGGGTTGGGGGATCAGAAACATGGGTCAGCTGTGTGCCCAAAGCCAGATTTCTGGAATGTGGGCCTGGTGTGCAGTTGAAGCCAGAGGATTCAGAAGGTTATGGGCCAAATGCTGGCCCATAACCTGGGATGCTGGCCCATAATACTGGGATTAGCTTGGATGGGGCATATTGGTCAGCATGGACCAGTTGAGCTCAAGGGCCTGCTTCCATGCTGTATAACTCATGACTCTATAGTATGGGCCCAATATGTGGTTTGAACTGGGGATAGGACATCCCAGTGATCAATGGCCACACATCGACCTCAATATCTTAGTATAAACGGCCTTGTAAGTCACCCCTCCTTCCCTTTGTGCTTCTCTCTTCATAAGCATGGATGCATCTGGTGGTAATGGGCAGAAACAACCTCTAGGTAGCCTCAGTGCCCTGATGAAATGGACAAAGAATCTGGCATCATTGCACATTGTTCGATGTTGCATGAAGCCTGATTCACATGCTATTACAGCAGTTAAGGTCCTAAGATGTGAGAGGCCCGGAAAATGTGAAGAGACATGTTATTTCAGTTGCAGCAATTCTGCCGGGAATCCATCCTCTCCAGCGCTAACTCCCCCTCACTATCTACCCCCCTGATGCTAATTAGTCAGTTGCTTTAAAAGTGGCAAGAACTTCCTTGGCATGGGTGCAAGGGCAAGCCATGGATCACTCATGTAGAAGTCAACACCAAGCCCTAACTCTGCCAGCCTCGGGCATAAACAACATTTTGGCCCTGGGTAAACACCATTTGTCTCTGACAGGATAAATGGAGACCTTCGTTCCTCATGAATGACAAAATGTTTGCTGTACAACTGAATATGATTAGGAATAGAATAGAATTTGCTGAAGCAGTGCCTTGTCTACTTTACTGTGGTAACCTAATCTTTCAAGTCATGGTTATAGTCGTCATATTAATCTACTCCAAGACAGAGCAATTCCTGGAATTAATGTTAGTTTTTACCTTTTTTGCACAGGAAACACTGTCTCTCTACCCAGGCACACACAGGGATGTTTGTTGTTCCATAGAACGCATGACCTTGTGTGGAATGAATGTGAAATTGCCCATTTGATACACAACAGAATACTTGTATAAATATGTGGTTAGGAAAAGGGATTATTGGTTTATTGTAAAAAGAATAACCTTAACATTGAAATGCCAGTTTGGTTTAGAAATTCAATTTATCAGTGAGTTACCTTGATAAATTATCCATCCTTGATAGGTATTTTTCGGCTAGGAATACATTTATAGGATCTGGAATTATGTATTAAACATTTTTGCTGCAATTATGATCATTAATAATGGTTTACAGGTTCAGGCAAACACTCTCATCAATATGATAACCTAGGGGATAATGTTTATATAAAACGCAGAATACTCATGACAGAAGGTATCAATGATTTGAGTTGGCACAATCATCTTGATCTGTGAGTCTGCTGATGTTTCTTATGAAAGTGGTATTTAATATTTTTATTAGCTCTTTCTTTCTATCGACTCAAATAAAAATCCAGTGCTTGTTAAATAGGCCCACCAAAAAGCAATTCAATTATATTTCCCTCCCAGAAGAGAATTAAATGAATGAATTTCCATTCTTTGAGAGACATGAGTGTAATTGATTAAATGACAAAAAAAGTTACAACAATATAAAAGCAAAATCAACATGACTGATTCTTCAAATTATCTATTCCTTTCGAAGCAATTCCTCACTGGTGTATACATCTCCAGCATAAATTAAACTCCATCCAGATATAATGTAATGGTTTGCATTCAGAAGAAAACAATCAAACAAGTCCTCTTCCAGGCTGAGACAGTGGTAGAATTAATGCTGATAAAAATACATATCAATCTATATCATGCAAAATCGCATTGAAGACACAGGGCTGAATTTTATACCTATTTTTTCCAACTGTCTGTCATTGCTAGTGCAGCCTGCAATTCTGCATTCTACTCTGCCTGAAAATCTTGATTCTATTCAGTGGTGCAGTGTTATTTTGCCTAATTATCAATGCCTGGTTTAAGTTCTTTTCCATTGATACGTCAAGATTAT
This sequence comes from Pristis pectinata, assembly GCF_009764475.1. Lineage (NCBI taxonomy): Eukaryota > Metazoa > Chordata > Chondrichthyes > Rhinopristiformes > Pristidae > Pristis > Pristis pectinata. The sequence continues at coordinate 65,411,624 of NC_067410.1, forward strand.
CTAACTGGAGCAGAAGTTGCGGCGTCACTCTGTTTCAGAAGATTAACAAGGCCATTTGCTGTGTCATTGCTAAGAGATACTCCCCTCCCAAGAAACAGCAGAATGTGACTCTAAGGCCATTACAGAAATCAGTGATCCATTAGTATTTGAGGCCTGTGGTCCACCCTCAATTTATTATTTTGGCAGTGTCACATTAATATTGACCCGGCTCCTGTGTGACAATACACCACAGACACCAGCTCTGGAAACGAGACTCAGAGAGAAAGGCTCCTTAACTTAACATTGCAAAATTGCTTGCATCCATGTATCACTGTGCAAATGTAGATTTGCATGGTGCAAGTGATTTATTTTTGCTTTCTTGAGGTGCCAATGACCAATGAGTCATTGGTCATAACTGCTATGAATTTATCAGTAAACCTACTGACTGGCAAGATTAATGTTTGCCTAATACTGTGTGCATGGCCAACGACCAACATGACACTTAGAACAAATCATGCAAAATACCAGTTTGGTGAGCAATTTTGGGCCCAGTATCTGAGGAAAGATGCGCTGGCCCTGGAGAGGATCCAGAGGAGGTTTATAAGAATGATCCCAGGAGTGAAAGGCTTAACATATGAGGAGCATTTGATGTCTCTGGGCCTGCACTTGAAGGACTTCATAAGGATGGGGGGAATCTCATTGAAACCTACCAGATACTGAAAGGCCTGGATAGAGTGGATGTGGAAAGGATGTGTCCCCTTGTAGCAGACTCTAGGATCCAAGGGCACAACCTCAGAATAAAAGGACATCCCTTTAAAACTGAGATGAGGAGGAATTTCTTCAGCCAGAGAGTGGTGAACCTGTGGAATTCATTGCCACAAAGGGCAGTGGAGGTCAAATCATTGGGTATATTTAAGGCAGAGATCGATAGGTTCTTGATTGGTAAGGGGGTTAAGGGTTTTGGGGAAAAGGTGGGAGGATGGAGTTGAAAGAGAAATCGACCATGATTGAATGGTGGAGCAGACTTGATGGGCCAAATGGCCTAATTATGCTCCTATGTCTTATGGTATTGGTTTATTATTGTCACTTATACCGAGGTACACTGAAAAACACGTCTTGTATACCGTTCGTACAGATCAATTCATTACACAGTGCATTGAGGTAGTACAGGGTAAAAACAATGACAGAATACAGAGTAAAGTGTCACAGCTTCAGGGAAGTGCATTGCAGGTAGACAATAAGGTGCAAGGTCAAACAAGGTAGATTGTGAGGTCAAGAGTCCATCTCATCGTATAAGGGAACCATTCAATAGTCTTATCATCATGGGATAGAAGCTGCCCTTGAGCCTGTTGGTATGTGCTCTCAGGCTGCTTCACCAAGGCAGTGAGAGGTATAGACAAGAGTCCATGGAGGGGAGGCTGGTTTCTGTGACGCGCTGGGCTGTGTCGACGTATTCCTATCAACTGAGTGTATGGAAGTACAAAGCAGGAGAGGAGGAGATAATGAAGAACCCAGGCTTAGCAGCAGCATGGTACTAATTTAGTGATGTCATTTGCAATGCAAGTGTGTATGTGACAGCTCTGAGGGCTAAAGAGGTTTAAGGGTTGATAAACAATGCTTTCCACTTGTGCGTACTGCCCAGTAAATCCTGCTGAAACTGAGTGTGCATTTGTGCGTCCGTGATGCCCTGTGGTGACTTGCATGCCATAACTGATTATGAACTTTCAGCTGAAAAAATTCCCTTTGGCAAACACGCTGGGCAGCTGCCAGAACCTGTGACATGATTCATTCACATCAGCACTGGCTTCTGAAAAGGTAAAGAGGAAAGTGGTCAGTAGTGCAGCGAGGTTAAATGAAAATCAAAAACTGCAGACACTGGAAATCTGAAATTAAAACAGAAAGTTCTGGAAACACTCAGCAGGCGAGGCAGCATGTGTGGAATGAGAAGAAGTTAACGCTTCAGGTCGAGACCCTTCGTCACAGCAATGGGGATATATGCATTTTGCTAATAATACATGCAGACACCCAGAGATGCTAAGTGGAAATAATAAACCATTTTTGCTTAGACGTCCATTGCCCAATAGGAATAGGCCATAAATTTTGACCTTGCTATTGAGTTTAACACCCCATAAATGGAGAAATATACAAAAACCTCCCAAGGTACTTTTGATGATAATGCTTGTAAATACTCTGCCATATTTTTGCATTAAATAGCTGGTTTGTAGTTAGAGCATACCGATGTAGGTTTTAAACCTTGAAAATGAAGAGTATCAACTAAACGACAGAAAGTATCCACAGCTATCACTGAAATTAGAATAGCCATGCCTGCTGTTAATGCATCCACCATATTTATTAGCTCTGGCATGCTGAAGTAATGATGTCAAGGATGCTTAGACCTTGTATCAACACAGAAGTGTCACAGAGTTGTGTCACCTTTTGCAAGAATCCCTGCAGTCAAAGGTGATTACCTGCCTCTATTTAGTCAGGACAGTACAGACTAACAACAATCAAGTCACATAACAACACTAGAGCATTTATTCCACAGTTCCCCCAAGCCCTGATATCCTTTTCCTTCTAATGGTTCCTCAGAAGAGTCAATGCCCAGGGGATGGGAAGCTCCAGGGACAGCAGAGGGCAGACCTTAATCCAACAGCAGCAGTGGCAAAGGGGCAGAATCCTATGAGCAGTGGCAATATTGCTTACCTACACTCGAATCCTTGTGGCATATGTAAGCATGCAACGGAAGTATGATGTACATGCAGATTAGTTTGAGAGAACAGAATAAGCAAGATGTAGTTCTCTGAGTTTGAGCAGTTCTGTAGGCCTCTTAGCAATTAAAATTCCAAACACTACTTGCAGTTGGAATCGGAACCCACTCATATATTATACATTGGTAATGAGGATATAAAGAATGGAATTGGCATTTAGTAAAAATGGTGTATGAGTCAGAAGACTTATCTGTGAGCTGACTGCATTGGTGACCACAGGTGAGTTAGACGCACTATCAGCATTGCCAGCAGCTAACCCTGAGTGACCCAGTGCAAGGTACAGATATGAAAATGGTTTACAATCAGACATGGCTGACGATAAAACATACTCATTACTTACTTTACAAGATCTTCAGAATTGGCAGGATACAAAGTTTTCACCAAACCAGATTTACCACATGCATTTATTCAGTTGAATTTGGACAAGAGTCTGGCAATGTTTGACATTTAGTGCACCTGAGTTTTGTGTACAAACATAGATATTATCTTATGATGTGAAGACATCTCCCTAGGGTCTTTCGGCCTATGATAGTTAATGATCATTGTCTAAGCGAGTTAAATGATACACAGAAGCCACAGGATCAAAGAAGGAAATCTTTAAGTCATCAAGGAAATGTTCAGATACCTGTACGAATACAATATAACACTCAAAAGAAGCAAATTGTAGAGTCGTAGAGTTATACAGCACAGAAATGGGCCCTTCAGCTCATCTCAAGCATGCCGACCAAGGTGCCTTCCTGAGCTAATCCCATTTCCCTGCATTAGGTCCATATCCTTCTAAACCTTTCCTATCTATGAACCAGTTCAAATGTCTTTCAAACATTGTAATTGTGCAATCATACAGAAGTAGATTATTACAGGATATAAGTACATTCAAATGGTCTGCAATCAATCGTAGAAAAAGTGGAAGCAAAATGGAACCTTGACAGTATTGCAGAACAAGGGTATTGAACAGTTCTATGTTAGATTTTTGCCACCATGGTACTCACACCATTACATCATTTACTGATGACAGAAATTGAAATTTAGGTAAACTATGACATAACATTCGCAATGAAACTTGCATATAATGCTTCAAATTATCCAGTAGGAGATATCATTAGTCATACAGTGGATAACGATTATTTAAAAAATGCATTTTCATCACATCCTGGTTGAGAAAGAGATACCAGGACTTTTCTTTGGAATAAAAAACTTTCTCGGTTCCTATTTTTCGGACCTTTCATTTTGACGACAAACTATGAGCCTTCTGTTGGTAATTCTTGGTACTAAGTTAACAAAACCCACAATGTCTGCACTGGGAATGCAACAGTGGTCAATCTCTTGACCCAACAGCACGATCAGATACAGAAAAAAAATACAATTGCAGAGGCATTGTCTGAATTGTCTTCTGGTAACCTTGACAAAGTATGTAAAAGAATAACATTAATGTTGGAAAATGTAGGGGATGACTTTCTAGTTATAACAGTGGAGATACTGGAGAAGACAAAAACAAACATCATCATATAATGAGCATATTGGAAAACTTTCAAGGATGGATTGAATCAGACAATGTCCAAATGAAGACCTTACCATAATCAACCACCTTCATTGTTAATGTTAACAGGTTGTGTTAAATGGGAGCCCAGAGTTGTCATTAGGGAAAGTGCTGAAAAGACAAATTTTAAAGAGCCTCACACTGAACATTCTGGTATTGTGAACATGAAGACAATAGCCAGAGGTTTTGTTTATTGGTTTCAGGTTTAAAATTTTTGAAGAGCTAGCAGGCAAGTGTATTCTTTGCCAAGAGTACAAAATCAACCCACCAGAGTTGGAAATGGTAAATAAGACCTTTCTATTGATTATTGTCAGAGAGGGATTGATGACTCTTTATACTCTTCAATAGTCACTCAAAATGGATAACAGTGAGTCATATTGGCTTTTGTAGTACAATAGAATATATTATTGAGATCTATCTTCTCATTGTATGTCTTACCAGAACAGTTCATCTCAGATCATGGTTTTCAGTTTCATTCATTTCTATTTGAGTACTTTAGAGAAGAAAATGATATTAAACATACATTTACGTCAGCATATCATCCAGCATCAAATGATGTGGCTAAGAGATCAGAATGAATTGTCAAAGAAGCACTAAAGAAATAAGTCGATGAGTTTAATAATGGAACTTTGATCAGCAAACTTCTTGTTAAAATATCAAACAACGTCACATCCAACCACTGGATTATACTCCTGCTGAGTTACTAATGCATAGAAGACTCAGAACACAATTGAACTCAGTTCAGCTAAATCTTGAGGAGAGAGCAGAAAAGAGGTGTTCAAACAAAGTGAAATTAGGGATCAAGTCATTGCAAGAGACACTTCAAACAACACAATAGATTTTGTCTGTTACCACTACCTGCCAAACCTGACAATCAGACATGGGATTTTGCAGTGAAAGCTATCTTGTGAAAATGGGAGATAGAATTAGAAGTGTACATGTGAATCATTTAATCCCTGTGGGAGGTACATGCAGGAGAATATCAAAAAGTTCTGTGGTCATTGTGTTACAGAAGTTGATCCAGTGGAAACTGAAAAAAAACCACACAATTTTATTGAATTGAAACAAGGACTGACACCTTTCTCAAATCAAGAAATAGATACAGGGCCAACAACAAAAGTTCCCTTAAGAAGATTAAAGAGACTCAGAAAACCCATGAATACATTAAATCGTAAATACTATGAATAAGTGAATTGATCTTTCTTTTCAGAAAAGGAAAATCAGTGTTGTTTATGGAAATACCTGACACGTATGATGTATGTGCACATGAGCAGTGTAGATGGCAAGCAAAGAATAAACAAGATGCAAATGTTTGAACAGTTCTCCTATTCTCTTTGTGGTTCATTATAGTCCTGGCCCTTCATGCAGTTAGAATAAGAATTTACATATATGCATTACAATCTCAGTCACATCAAGAGTAGTTTACAGTCCAGGATGTGGCAACAGAATCATTTTTCAGGGGTGACCAGAGGGGAACAGCTCCTAGAATCAGAAGTAGATGGATTAGGTTCCAGAGTGGCAACAGCGGGAGCAGGGACTGGGAGGCACTGAGAGTGGGTCCCGGATGTAATACCAGTGGTGCCAATGGGGGGAGCATTGAGCCAGAGGGTTCACCTCCAATGACCTCCCACTGTTTATAGGTGTTATATATTCTGTGAGTTACAACCTCAAAAGAACTCTAACAGATTCGTCAAACATAATTTCTTTTTCATCAATCCATGCTGACTCTGCCCAGTGCTATCAACTTTTTTTTTGCAAATGTCCTGTTACCACTTCCTTGAGAGAGGAGATTGGAGCATCCGGAGGAAACGCATGCAGCCGCAGGGAGAACATGGAAACTCCACACAGACAGCACCACAAGTCAAGATCAAACTGTGTTGTGAGGCAGCACAACACAGCACAGTGTTGTACCACTGTGTCACTCATGAGCCCATAAGCCTCAAGACTGGGTTTCTACTCACTCCATTGCTTCTTTGATTTTTCATCATCTGCCTCTTGTTTTAGGGAGCTTGTTCAGATTTGTTTTTAAAAATTACAATTGGATCAGTTATTGTAACAAATAATGAAGAAAGCAAAGAGTTAATAAGAATTTTTTTATTATAATCTGGTGAGGGTTTAAAAAAAACAATTAGTTTGCAAACCTTGGAACCAGTTCTTTCTCAAGCCATTTGCAAGTGGGATTGCAGCCCCATTTAGCCTTGACATAACACAAAAGGACAGATTAAGAAAATTCAGATTTATAAGAGCAGATTTCATTAATAAGAGTGGGGTTCATTATCCAATAGAGCTATGGCTATCCCAGGGTCTATAGAGTTTAAAAGCATTTCAAATGATATGTCAGCATCGACACGAGGAGAAATTTTGATTGGCAACCTCCATCATTTACAATACTCCTTCAAAGATTTTAGACCAGCAGTTATGATGAGGTGCCCAGGACTGACAGAAATAGCATGTATACTGTATTTCTGTCTTACAGTTTTAAGAGCTGTCAAGCAGTTAAACAACCCCTCCTTGTTCTGTGCTAACAGCAAAGACAATATCTCAGCTAAGTATCTATGTCATTTGCCATATTGTTTATGTGTATTTTTATTACTCTGCTCTTGTACATTCAGAGGCAGATTTAGAAAACAAGAAATCTAGGGCCCATACTATTGTATTTCCTGGTAACATGCCAATTCTGCTTTCCTTTAAAGTTCACAGAGCCTAATAATGTTATAGAAATTTCAATAGACCTAAGTAGAAGCTATTTTTGGTTGGAATACTTTCTAGGCTACATATGCTGCAAAAGTGAATGTTTGTAACATCTTTCTGTCCAGGACTATCCTGATACTCTTTATGTGACAATTGTATATTTTCAGTAAATGCTCACTGGATTGTCAAAGAAACAGTCTAAATGATGCAGCTACTTCCTTCCTCTGGTCTCCTCCAAAACCTATGAGGGTGGTGCTCTGCACTTATGACCTACTTTAGGGATAGGGATGAAGATGGTAAAGCTCAGGAATGCATTGTGTTTGAGATAAGATACTCCTTTGGAAACAGTGAGATTCAACAATGGGAAGGGACTGGTTGCAAAGATACGTAATTGCTGGCAAGAACTGGTGACAATAGCTTCAATCTTCCCAATAATTAGCTCAAAGAAATTGAGAATTGTGTAAGGATGGATGTTGGACCAGCACACCCGGACTGTGGAAGTGTTGAGAAAGTTGATCAAGAAAAAAAAGCTGTTGTCATCAACATACTTTTGGAACCTGCATCATATAGCCTCCAAGGAACCATCAACTGGCATTGACATATGCTTATTTATGTGCTTTTACATTTACTCTTTTCCTTCTCCTCTTAGTCACTTTCTCTTCCCTGCTTTTCTTTACAACTTGACAGCTGTAGAAACTGCTAATATTTTCTTTAGCTTTCTGTCACTGGAGAATAGAAAGAAGGTTAAAGATAGGTATGGAGAAGCAAGTACTCTATTATCCATGATGAAGTTGACAAGGTGCCAATTTTAATGAGGAAATATCTTCACGTCTACACATACTCAAGATTCAGTGAGAGGAAACAAGAAAAGGGCAGCAAATATGGGTGCATTGTGATGACTGCAATCACCACTGTCAGTTTTTTTTTATTCTGTAGGTTCCTGCATTCAAAATAAAAATGCAGTGTACAGAGTTTATGAATTATTTATGTCACTATTTTACATATTATAACAAAACAATAATTTTGATCAACGGGAGTGCTGATAGGGCAGTAATAAACCCTTCAGGAGAAATAATGTTCCTGCTGTCAAAATGTCATGGTGTCATAAATTGCAATTATTGACGTTGGTGGTAATGTCCAGTGATGTATCAATGTTTCCTTACGTAAGGCAGAAGTTTATGATATTTGTTCCATGTCAGCAGCAAGATGTGTGAACTCTGTGGATTACTAACATCCAGCAAATGCCATTTGCAGAGGATTCAGGGGAAGACAAAGAGGGCAGAACAAGGTATGACCACTTTGTTCAAGGATTTCTCACAGACAGCCTCTCTGAAACTTTCTGTCAACATTGTTGCAGTCCAAAGGACAGTTACCCAGACTGATTCCTGGGAGATCAGGGTTGTTATATGAGAAGTGGTTTAACAAACTGGGCCTATACTCTATTGACTTTAGAAGATTAAGGGGTGATCTCACTGAAACATGCAAAATTCTTATGGTGCTTGATAGGTTAGATGCAGTGATATGTTCCCAGGTTAGGATGTCTAGGACAAGAAGTCAGAATCTCAAAATAAGGGGTTGGCCATACAGGACAGAGATAAGGAGATTTTTTTTCATCCAGAGGGAAGCGATTCTTTGGAATTCTCTGCCCAAGAAACCGTGAAGGCTTAGGCACCAAGCATGTTCAAGGCAGGGATCTATACATTTTTGGAGATTAAGTGAATCAAGGATTATGGGGTTAGTTCAGGAAAGTGTCACTGAAGTAAAATGTCAGCTATGAACTTATGTAATAGTGCAGCAGAAAAAAAGAAGTTGAATGGTCAATTCCTGTTTCTATTTCTTATTTTCTTAGTCAAACATGACACTATCCTTAATGCAGTAATAGTCTTAAAAGTCACAATTATTCTCAACAACCAACATTATATGTATTGCACAGTAGTGTGGTGATTAAGGTATGGGACTAATGGACGGATTTCTGCACCATTGATTCAGAATGAGTTCAAATCCCACCATGGCATCTGGGGAACTTAAGTTCAAGTAATCATATAAATCTGGAGGTCATGATAAAGATAGTCTCCACATCACTAACCATAAAAATACTGGATTTTTCATAAAATCTTATTTCAGGAAAAGAAATCTGCCATCCTTACATGCTCTGATTTATATGTAACTCCTGCCCCACCAACATGATTGACCCTTTACAACCTCCTCAGTCCATGGGCAGTTAGAGAAGGTGAATAAAAGCAATCAATATCAGCAACAAGCACATTATGTGAATGAATAAATAAATAAATACATTAACCAACTTCTAAGCAGCAAGTATTCCTGCTGAATTGAAGGAGACATATTCACTCTGCTCAATATGTGGCAGTAGTTATTTTGCAGCCAAATATACATGGATTCAGTCTTGAAATAAAGTTACCCACAAACTGGATCACAATGTTTTGCTGAACTAACAGGGTGCACAATTTTACTTAGTGCCAAACTGGGGGACCAGTGAAAAACAATGAAATTGGAGAAAAAAATCATTAGGATGTGTTAATTATGCATTAATACAGGTTCACAAAGGCAGCTTACCCCACCTGCAGAATTTTCACTAACATAGTACCATTGAATGCCAAGAAGGCTTTCTGTTCTTTTGTTGGTGATCCTTGTCCGGCTTTTGTTTGGTGTGATTGTTCTGTGTCATTTATCTGCTTAGACCAGGCTGTGGTTCAGGCCTTGCTGCTTGTGGCATGGAAAGTTTCACTAAACTTGCTGCTTAGAAGTTGGCTGATACCTTGTAAAATTACCATTGCCCCTGAACATTGCACAATAATCATAGAGCATATCACTTTCATCCTTGCGATATGTAGTAGGTCTTTCGTGAAGCAACTGAAGATGATTGGGCCAAGGGCACAGCCCTGAGGAACTCCTGAAATTGAAATAGTTGGAACCATCCTCTTTTGTGCCTTGAAATGGGTGATTACCAAATGATGAATGGTTGGAGAGGCTAATCTTATGTCCACTAGAGTTTAGAAGAACGACAGGTGATGATTGAAGCTTTTAAGATCTTGGGAGCCTTGGGAGAACATGTTTCAACTTGTGGGAGAAAGGCAGAGTGACCAAAGGCAGAGTTCTCTCCCATATTTAAATTGTATTAACCTCTTAAGACTCCAAGTGCAGTTAATGCTATGTAGTTAGTTGTAAGGCAAAGCTACATAGAACATAGAACAGTACAGCACAGTACAGGCCCTTTGGCCCACAATGTTGTGCCGACCTTTAAACCTTGCCTAAGACTATCTAACCCTTCCTCCCACATATCCCTCTATTTTAAATTCCTCCATATGCTTATCTAGTAATCTCTCGAATTTGACCAATATACCTGCCTCCACCACTGCCCCAGGCAATGCATTCCATGGCCCAACCACTCTCTGGGTAAAAAACCTTCCTCTGATATCTCCCTTGAACTTCCCACCCATTACATTAAAGCCATGCCCTCTTGTATTGAGCATTGGTGCCCTGGGAAAGAAGCGCTGGCTGTCCACTCTCAATATTTTGTACACCTCTATCATGTCTCCTCTCATACTCCTCCTCTCCAAAGAGTAAAGCCCTAACTCTCTTAGTCTCTCCTCATAATGCATTCTCTCTAAACCAGGCAGCATCCTGGTAAATCTCCTCTGCACCCTTTCCAACGCTTCCACATCCTTCCTATAATGAGGCGACCAGAAATGGACACAGTACTCTAAGTGTTGTCTAACCAGAGTTTTATGGAGCTGCATCATTACCTCGCGGCTCTTAAACTCGATCCCTCGACTTATGAAAGCTAACATTCCATAAGCGTTCTTAACTACCCTATCCACCTGTGAGGCCACTTTCAGGGATCTGTGGATATGGACCCCTGGATCCCTCTGCTCCTCCAGACTACTCAGGATCCTGCCATTAACTTTGTACTCTACCTTGGAGTTAGTCCTTCCAAAGTGTACCACCTCACACTTCTCTGGATTGAACTCCATCTGCCACTTCTCAGCCCAGCTCTGCATCCTATCAATGTCCCTCTGCAATCTTCGACAATCGTCCACACTATCCACAACACCACTAACCTTTGTGCCATCTGCAAACTTGCCAAACCACCCTTCTACTTCCTCATCCAAGTCATTAATAAAAATCACGAAAAGCAGAGGTCCCAGAACTGATCCTTGTGGGACACCACTAGTCACAGCCTTCCAATCTGAATGCACTCCCTCCACCACAACCCTCTGCTTTTTGCAGGCAAGCCAATTTTGAATCCACATGGCGAAGCTTCCCTGGTTCCCATGCCCTCTGACCTTCTGAAGAAGCCTGTCATGTGGAACCTTGTCAAACGCCTTACTAAAGTCCATGTAGACCACATCTACTACACTACCCTCATCAATCTGTCTGGTCACCTCCTCAAAGAATCCTATCAGGCTTGTGAGACATGATCTTCCCTTCACAAATCCATGCTGGCTGTCCCTGATCAGACCCTGATTCTCTAAATGCCCATAGATCCTATCTCTAAGAATCCTTTCCAACAGTTTGCTCACCACAGACATAAGGCTCACTGGTCTACAATTCCATAGTCTATCCCTACTACCTTTTTTGAATATTTGCCACCCTCCAATCCTCCGGTACCATTCCCGTGGACAACGAGGGCTCAAAGATCCTAGCCAAAGGCTCAGCAATCTTCTCCCTCACCTTGCAGAGCAGCCTGAGGAATATTCCATCAGGGCCCGAGGACTTATCTGTCCTAATATTTTCTAACAGCTCCAACACATCCTCTCTCTTGATATCAACATGTTCTAGAACATTACCATTACCAACACTGTCCTCAGCGTCATCAAGACCATTATCCTTGGTGAATACTGAAGAGAAGTATTCATTGAGGACCTCAACCACTTCCACGGCTTCCAGGCACATCTTCCTACCTATATCCCTAATCGGTCCTAGCTTTACTCCCGTCATCCTTCTGCGCTTCACATAAGTGAAAAATGCCTTGGGGTTTTCCTTAACCCTACTCGCCAAGGCCATTTCATGTCCCCTTCTTAAGTTCCTTCCTTGCTACCCGATATTCCTCAAGAGACCTATCTGATCCTTGCTGCCTAAACCTTATGTATGCTGCCTTCTTCCTCCTAACTAGATGTTCCACCTCTCTTGTCAACCATGGTTCCTTCACCCTGCCATTCTTTCTCTGCCTCACAGGTACAAATTTATCCCTAACGTCCCTCCAAGAGATCCCTGAACAACGACCACATCTCCATAGTACATTTCCCTTCAAAAATGTCATCACAATTCACACTTGCAAGTTCTAGCCTTATCGCCTCATAATTTGCCCTTCCCCAATTAAATATTTTCCTGTCCTCTTTGCTGCTATTCTTGTCCATGACAATCCTAATGGTTAGGGAGCGGTGGTCACTGTCCCCCAAATGCTCACCCACTGAGAGATCTGTCATCTGACCCCGTTCATTACCTAATATTAGACCTAATATGGCATTCCCTCTAGTCGGTCTGTCAACATACTGTGACAGGAATCTGTCCTGTACACACTTAACAAACTCTGCCCCATCTAAACCTTAGGTACTAAGCAGGTGCCAATCAATATTTGGGAAGTTGAAGTTTCCCATGACAACAACCCTGTTTTATTTTGCACCTTTCCAAAATCTGCTTCCCGTTCTGCTCCTCACTATCCTTGCTGCTACCAGAATACTCCCAGTAGAGTAACTGCTCCTTTCTTGTTCCTAACTTCCACCCATACTGACTCTAGAGAGGATCCTGCTACATTATCCACCCTTTCTGCAGCTGTAATAATATCCCTGACCAGTAACACCACCCCTTGTCCTCTTCTTCCCCCCTCCTTATCCCTTTCAAAACACTGAAATCTGGGAATATTCAATATCCATTCCTGCTCTAGTGACAGGCAAGTCTCTGCAAGAGCCACAATATCATAGTTCTATGTGTTCGGAGTGGGCAGCTGAGTGAGGGGGAAGCAGAGTGATTGGGCTTTGACTCAAGGGGCTTAAGCGCTAAAGGGGCGAGGCGGGTGAGTAGCTGGTAAGTAAAGGTAAAGTTTACCTTTATTGTTATAACTTTTAAGTAGAATACAGCTAGGTTGGGAAAGAATAGTTTCAGATCGAGGACATGGCAATGTGCTGCAACTGAATGATGTGGGAGCTAGTGAACCCTGTTGTGGTGCACGGTGACCACGTATGCAGTAAGTGCTGGAGGCTGGAGGAACTTCTGCTCACAATTGATGAACTGGAGTCACAGCATCGAACACTGCAGAGCATCAGGGAGGGAGAGAGTTATGTAGGTACTACGAGGGAGAGAGTTATGTAGAAGAGGATAGAAGGGTGACTGTCAGGGGAGAGAAAAGGAAAGAGAAAGGGAACAGGCAGATAGTGCAGAGGACCCCGGAGGCTGTTGCCCTCAGGTTTTCCACTTTGGAAGCTGTTGAGGGGGATGACCTGCAGGGGCCTAGCAGCAGTAGCCGGGTCTCTGGCACTGGGACCGGTCCTGCTGCTCAGAAGGGAAGGGAGAAGAGGAGGGCAGTAGTGATAGGGGACTCGATAGTCAGGGAAACAGATAGGAGATTCTGTGGAAGTGAGCATGAATCCCGGATGGTATGTTGCCTCCCAGGTGCCAGGGTCCAGGATGTCTCTGATCGGGTCCACAGTATCCTTGAGCGGGAGGGAGAACAGCCAGAAGTCATGGTACATGTTGGTACAAACGACATAGGTAGGAAAAGGGAAGAGGTCCTGAAAAGTGAGTTTAGGGAGCTAGGCGAAAGGCTGAAGAGCAGAACCTCAAGGGTAACAATCTCAGGATTGCTGCCAGTGCCACGTGATCGTGAAGGTAAGAATAGGAGGAGATAGCAGATGAATGTGTGGCTGAGGAGTTGGTGCGGGAGGGAAAGTTTTAGATTTGTGGATTATTGGGATCTCTTCTGGGGAAGGTGGGACCTGTCCAGAGAGGACGGATTACACCTGAACGCGAGGGCGGCCAATGTCTTTGTAGGCAGGTTTGCTGGGGTGGTTCAGGAGGGTTTAAACTAGTTTGCGTGGGGGATGGGAACCAGAGAGGTAGGTCAGTGGAAAATGTGGATGGGGAAAAGTCAGATCTAGCATGTCGAGAGGCTTTGAGGAAGGAGAAGCAGAGTACAGGGTATAAAAGTAGAAAGGTGGATGGGCTAAAGTAAATTTACTTAAATGCACGAAATATCAGGAATAAGAGTGATGAACTGAGAGCTTGGATAAGCACTTGGGACTATGATATTGTGGCTCTTGCAGAGACTTGGCTGTCACCAGGGCAGGAATGGATATTGAATATTCCTGGATTTCAGTGTTTTAAAAGGGATAGGGAGGGGGGCAGAAGAGGAGGAGGGGTGGCGTTACTGGTCAGGGATACTATTACAGCTGCAGAAAGGGTGGATAATGTAGAAGGATCCTCTCTAGAGTCAATATGGGTGGAAGTTAGGAGCAAGAAAGGAACAGTTACTCTACTGGGACTATTCTATAGGCCCCCCGGTAGTAGCAGGGATACTGAGGAGCAGATTGGGAGGCAGGTTTTGGAAAGGTGCAAGAATAATAGGGTTGTTATCATGGGAGACTTCAACTTCCCAAATATTGATTGGCACCTGCTTCGTGCCAAAGGTGTAGATGGGGCGGAGTTTGTTAAGTGTGTACAGGACAGATTCCTGTCACAGTATGTTGACAGGCCGACTAGAGAGAATGCCATATTAGATCTAGTATTAGGTAATGAACTGGGTCAGGTGAAAGATCTCTCGGTGGGTGAGCATTTGGGGGACAGTGACCACCACTCCATAACCTTTAGCATTGTCTTGGACAAGGATAAGAGTAAAGAGGACAGGAAGATATTTAATTGGGGAAGGGCAAATTATGAGCCTATAAGGCTAGATCTTGGGAGTGTAAATTGGGATGATACTTTTGAAGGGAAATGTACTATGGAGATGTGGTCATTGTTCAGGGATCTCTAAATCCTATATATGGCAGATGTAATTTGAAGGTGGCTTCCCTGAAACATATGTTTCGGTCCTGTCCCCTTTTGGAAAAATATTGGAAAGACATTTTTAACATTATTTCATCTGTATTGAACATTGATTTACAACCTCATCCTATTACTGCAATTTTTGGGTTACCAGTGATGGAATCTCGCCACTTATCTGCTTCTGCTCGTCGTATGATCGCCTTTGTCACATTAATGGTCAAGCGATCCATTTTGTTCAAATGGAAGGATCCAATGGCTCCCACCACTTTTCAGTGGTTTTCTCAAACTATAGCATGTTTAAACTTAGAAAAAATTAGGAGTGATACTGTTGATCCTTCGCTTAAATTTGAGGAAGTTTGGAGTCCATTTATTCAATATTTCCATATGATATAAGCTGACCTTTGTCAGATCCCTCTCAATAATCCTTGAATGCAGTGGAGCAGAGTTGACGACATAATAACGTTTTTTTTCTTTTAAATTGAAGAAATATCAGTCCAGTTTTTTTTTGAAGTTTTTGGGGTTTTTTTGGTTTATTATCAATTTTTTTTTTGATTTGGGGGTTCTTCTTTCATATAATTAAATTTCATTTCTTTTCGCTCTTTCCTTTTGTATTTGTCCAGTTAATAAGAAAACGGGAGGTCTAGATTACTTTTTTTACTCCTTGTGATTATATATATTAACTGTTATGATTGCTATCCTCATCTCTTAGCACCATATGTATAATTACTAATGCTATATATATTATTTTGTACTAATTTGAAAATTAATAAAAAGATTGAGAAAGAAAGAAAGAAAGAAAGAAAGAAATCAATCAATCAATCAATCAATCAATCAATCAATCAATCAATCAATCAATCTCTTGCAGGATGTTAGGGATAAATCTGTCCCGGTGAGGCAGAAAAACAATGGCAGGGTGAAGGAACCGGGGGTGACAAGAGAGGTGGAGCAACTAGTTAGGAGGAAGAAGGCAGCATACATAAGGTGCAGGCAGCAAGGATCAGAAAGGGCTTGTGAGGAATATCGGGTAGCAAGGAAGGAACTTAAGAAGGGGCTGAGGAGAGCAAGAAGGGGACATGAAAAGGCCTTGGCGAGTAAGGTTAAGAAAAATCCCAAGGCTTTTTTCTCGTACGTGAAGAGCAGAAGGATGATGAGAGTAAAGGTAGGACTGATTAGAGACAAAGGTGGGAGGATGTGCCTGGAAGCTGTGGGAGTGGGTGAGGTTCTCAATGAATACTTCTCTTCACTATTCACCAAGGAGAGGGGCCTTGATGACGCTGAGGACAGTGTTGGTAAGGTTATTGTTCTAGAGCATTTAGATATCAAGAGAGAGGATGTGTTGGAGTCATTAGTAAATATTAGGACAGATAAGTCCCCGCAGCCTGACGGGATATTCCTCAGGCTGCTCCACAAGATGAGGGAGGAGATTGCTGAGACATTGACTAGGATCTTTGAGTCCTCGTTGTCCACGGGAATGGTACTGGAGGATTGGAGGGTGGCAAATGTTGTCCCCTTTTTCAAAAAAGGTAGTAGGGATAGTCCAGGGAATTATAGACCAGTGAGCGTTACATCTGTGGTGGGCAAGCTGTTGGAAAACATTCTTTGAGGTAGGCTCTATGGGCATTTGGAGAATCATGGACTGATCAGGGACAGCCAGCATGGATTTGTGAAGGGAAGATCATGTCTCACAAGCCTGATAGGATTCTTTGAGGAGGTGACCAAGAAGATTGATGGGGGTAGTGCAGTAGATGTGGTCTACATGGATTTTAGTAAGGCATTTGACAAGGTTCCACATGGTAGGCTTCTTCAGAAGGTCAGAGGGCATGGGATCCAGGGACGCTTGGGCGAGTGAATTCAGAATTGGCTCACCTGTAGAAAGCAGAGGGTTGTGGTGGACAAGGTGCATTCAGATTAGAGGGCTGTGCCTAGTGGTGTCCCACAAGCGTCGGTTCTGGGACCTCTACTTTTTGTGACATTTATTAATGACTTTGATGAGGGGATGGAAGGGTGTGTTGGCAAGTTTGCAGACAACACAAATGTCGGAGGTGTTGTGGATAGTGTCGAGGATTGTTGAAGATTGCAGAGGGACATTGATAGGATGCAGAGCTGGGCTGAGAAGTGGCAGATGGAGTTCAACCCAGAGAAGTGTGAGGTGGTACACTTTGGAAGGACAAACTCCAAGGCGGAGTACAAGGTTAATGGCAGGATTCTGGGTAGTGTGGAGGAGCAGAGGGATCTAGGGGTTCATATCCACAGATCACTGAAAGTTGCCTTGCAGGTGGATAGGGTAGTTAATAAAGCTTATGGGATGTTAGCTTTCATAAGTCGGGGGATCAAGTTTAAGAGTCGCGAGGTAATGATGCAGCTCTACAAAACTCTGGTTAGACCACACTTCAAATTACCATATTGCACAATGTAATTTCAAGGCAAAGATCTTTTACATTTGGATCCATAAGTGTTTAGTCAATGCTTGTGTAGGAAGAATGCTGACGAGCTGATTAGATCTTTTGCTGCACCTGCAGAATGCAAAGAACAGAAAACCAGAGAAGGAATATATTTTTCATGGCAAAGTTAATACATTGTTTCTTAAAATTAATGTTTCAGGATGTGGTATTGGTATTGGTATTGGTTTATTATTGTCACTTGTACCGAGGTACAGTGAAAAACTTGTCTTACAACCTGATCTTACAGGTCAATATGTTACTCAGTGCAGTTACATCAAGTTAGTACAGAGTGCATTGATGTAGTACAGGTAAAAAAAATAACAGTACAGAGTAAAGTGTCACAGCTACAGAGAAGGTGCTGTGCAATAAAGTGCAAGGTAACAACAAGGTAGATCGTGAGGTCATGAGGTCATAGGTCATAGTCCATCTCATTGTATAAGGGAACTGTTCAATAGTCTTATCACAGTGGGGTAGAAGCTGTCCTTAAGTCTGGTGGTACGTGCCCTCAGGCTCCTGTATCTTCTACCCGATGGAAGAGGAGAGAAGAGAGAAGGTCCCGGGTGGGTGGGGTCTTTGATTATGCTGACTGCTACACCAAGACAATGAGAGGTAAAGACAGAGTCCAAGGAGGGGAGACTGGTGTCCGTAATGCGCTGGGCTCTGTCCACAACTCTGAAGCTTCTTGCGATCTTGGGCAGAGCAGTTGCCATACCAAGCCGTGATACGTCCTGATAGGATGCTTTCTATGGTGCATCGGTAAAAGTTGGTGAGAGTCAAAGGGGACAAACCAAATTTCTTTAGCCTCCAGAGGAAGTAGAGGTGCTGGTGAGCTTTCTTGGCCATGGCATCCACGTGGTTTGTCCAGGACAGGTTGTTGGTGATGTTCACTCCCAGGAACTTGAAGTTGTCAACCCTCTCGACCTCAAAACTATTGATGTAGACAGGTGTATGTACACTGCCCGCTTTCCTGAAGTCAATGACCAGCTCTTTAGTTTTGTTGACATTGAGGGAAAGGTTGTTGTCATGACACCATTCCACTAAGCTCTCTATCTCCTTCCTGTACTCTGATTCATCACTGTATAAGATACGGCCTACAACGGTAGTATCACCTGCAAACTTGTAGATGGAGTTAGAGCAGAATCTGGCCACACAGTCATGAGCGTATAGGGAGTAGAGTAGAGGGCTGAGGACGCAGCCTTGAGGTGCACCAGTGTTGAGAGTAATTGTGCCGGAGGAATTGCTGCCTATCCTCACTGATTGTGGTCTGTTTGTTAGAAAGTCAAGGATCCAGTTACAGAGGGAAGTGTTGAGTCCTAGGTCTCAGAGTTTGGTGACAAGCTTGCTTGGTATTACTGTATTGAAGGCAGAGCTGTAGTCAATAAACAATAGTCTAATGTAAGTGTCCTCACGGTCCAGATGCTCCAGAGCTGAGTGAAGGGCCAGGGAGATGGCATCTGCTGTAGACCTGTTTCAGCGATAGGCGAATTGCAATGGGTCCAGGTTGTCTGGTAGGCTAGAGTTGATGCGTGCCATGACCAACCTCTCAAAGCACTTCATGGTGGTGGATGTCAGAGCCACTGGTCGGTAGTCATTGAGGCATGTTACCTTGCTTTTCTTTGGTACCAGGATGATAGTGGTCTTCTTAAAACAGGAGGGAACCTGAGATTGAAGCAGGGAGAGGTTGAATATGTCTGCAAATACTTCTGCCAGTTGATCAGCACAAGATCTGAGCACGCGGCCCGGGACACCATCTGAGTCAGGTGCTTTTCTCGTGTTCACTCTTCGGAAGACTGAGCTTACGTCCTCCACTGTGATCACAGGTTCAGCTGTGTTGGTGGCTGTCAGAGTGGATGGTGACAATCCACTTCCTTTTTGTTCAAAACATGCATAGAATGCGTTAAGTTCATCTCGAGGGGATGCGCTGTTGTTAGCTATGCAGCCTGACTTCATCTTGTAGCCTGTTATGGCATGTAAGCCCTGCCATAACTGGAGGCTGGTCAGGGACTCTATTTTGAGTTGGTATTGCCTCTTGGCATCCCTTATAGCTTTACAAAGGTCATACCTCGCTTTCTTGTACAGATCAGGATTACCAGATTTGTGTGCAGCAGTCCTCTCCTTCAGGAGGGAGTGGATCTCCCGGTTCATCTATGGCTTCCTGTTTGGGAACACCTGTATTGTCTTCTTTGGTACACAGTCCTCCACACACTTGCTGATAAAGTCTGTGATGGTGGTGGCATACTCATCAAGGCTGGCAGCTGAGTCTTTGAACATGGTCCAGTCCACGGTCTCAAAGCAGTGATGTAGCAAGAGCAGTATTTATTGCCGTCACTAATTGCTCTTGAGAAGTTGGTGGTGAGCCAGCCTCTTGAACTGCTACTTACTTTCTAATGAAGATGCTTCCACAGTGTTTTTATGTGGGCAGTTCCAGGACGTGGATCCAGTATTGAGAATATGGTAATATATTTCCAGGTCAAGATGGTGTTTAATTTGCAGGGGAACTTGCAAGTGGTGATGTTACAAGGTGCCTTCTGCCCTTTTCATTTTTGCTGGTAGAATTTGTCGACGTGTGGGGTGCTGCTGGAGCAGCCGAGGGAAGAAACTGCAAATACTGTACATTGTGCTGGGAATGAAAGGACTGAACATTGAAGGTGGTGGATGAGGCACCACACAAGCAAGGCAATCTGGATTGTGTTAAGGTTCTTATTGGAGCTGCATTTATCTTTGCAAACAAGATTATTCCCATTTTACTGGAGTTACCTATTACATATAACGGAAAGGCTTTGGGGAGACTTGTACTGTTGCAATATGATGTTCCAACTCCAAATCATTTATATAACCCTCAATAAACAAGGGATTTTCAGGACCTCATTACAGAAACCCCCTCCAATTATTGAAAATTTCCGATCAACAGTCACCTCCTTTGCTTTTTGCCACTGAGACAATCTTTAATCCAACTTGCCATTTTCCCTTGGATTCCACACATTTTTAATTTCTTGATTAATTTTTCATGTGGGATCTTGCCAAACACCTTCTAAAACCTAAAACATAAGATGCTCTAGCTTCACCTAAACTACTTATTACTTCCTCACAAAATTCAGTTAAATTAGTCGGACGTGATTTTCCCTCAGTAAGTCCACACTGCTCTTGATTAACCAGTGCCTCTCTAATTACTGATTTGGGCCATCCCTCAGAATTTCCCCTAACAGTTTGCCCACAACAAATCTCGACTGCCTGTGCATACTTAGTGCTTGAATTGCTCAGACAGAGTCAGTTAATGAATTGCCCAGACGGAGTTGGCTAATGAATCGAACAGACAGAGTTGGTTGATGAATTGTCCGGACCGTCATATACACCAATATATGATCCACAACCTTTCTGTCCTCCAGCACCAATCATGTAGACAAAAAGCATTGGAATATTACAGTCATACACTACACTTATCACTCTCTTGTTTCTCTTAAGAGCCTGATATACATTATATCTAGGCCTGATGATTTATGGACTTTTAAAGATGCTGCACCTGCAGTGCAATCTTACAACCCATGGGTCAAATTTAGACCATTAGGTATGACCTCTCCAGCTATCCTTAGCCATAACACACAACACACAAATAACCAATGATCACCTTTGTTGCAACTTGAAACAAAATATGGGAGAAGATTACAATAAAGTAATATTTGTGTTCTTGCCTGATGTTTGTATAAAATAACAGAACATACTAAGTGCCAAAATATTAATCTCATTTAGGATCTGAAAACAGTCTGCTTTGATTCTCCATCTTAGAATGGATTACTTAAATAGTCTTCCATTTAGCAAAGTCAATGAAAAAAGGTAAAAAAATTGTATGATCATTTGGAGCAGAATTTTGTAACTGGACATCTTGGCTTAGAAACATGTTTGCAATCCTTGTGTGTTGTGTAAATTTCCTGCAAATACAAGCAGGACACTGATGTCCTGTCCAACAGGGACACAAGAAACTTCAGATACTGGAATCTGGATCAATAACAAACAGCTGGAGGAACTCAGCAGATCAGGCAGCATGGGTGGAGGGAAACAGACAGTCAATGTTTTGAGGTCGAGACCCTTCACCTGGACTTCATCTGGGCAGCCCAGATGAAGGGTGTCAATCCGAAATGGCAGCTCTCCATTTCCCTTCACAGATTTTGGATACTTATGAAATAAAGGGTTGCAGACAGCCATTGTTTATTTTAGAGTTGCAAATTGACCTGTTCACTTCGTGACATCTGAGGAGGAAATTCTTGTTGGGTGTTACAAATCGAGGGAAGTAATTGTGAGAATGAGGTGCTGTTGGGGAAGATTTCAGTATTGAGACCAGAGAAAGCAACTGTAAGGATCAATATATTTTTGATTTGA
Source organism: Pristis pectinata (assembly GCF_009764475.1). Classification (NCBI taxonomy): domain Eukaryota; kingdom Metazoa; phylum Chordata; class Chondrichthyes; order Rhinopristiformes; family Pristidae; genus Pristis; species Pristis pectinata. The sequence goes on from NC_067410.1 coordinate 65,433,412, forward strand.
ATTAGGTCTTTACGGAAATGAACAATGAGATGCAAGATCTGGAGATCCAAATAGAATAATCCTAAAACACCGTTACAACTTACGGCTTAGGGTTTATTTGGAGGTTGAACATTTTTAATTTACAGTAATTAAATAATTAATTGATTTGGACTGTTACAATTGATTTCAATTTAGTAAATTTCAATGGCTTGAACTTGCAATGATTTTGACTTTCAAATATCAGAATTTATCTCGATTTTGAGAAATTCCACTTCCTCAAAAATATAGGGGAGGGGCAGGTTAACATTGAAAATTTTAATCAAAAAACTGAACTGCAGGAGGAACTCAGCAGGTCAGCCAGATCTGTGAAGGGAAATGGAGAGCTGCCATTTCGGTTTGACACCCTTCATCTGGGCTGCCCAGATGAAGTCCGGGTGAAGGGTCTCGACCTCAAAACATTGACTGTCTGTTTCCCTCCACCCATGCTGCCTGATCTGCTGAGTTCCTCCAGCTGTTTGTTATTGATCCAGATTCCAGTATCTGAAGTTTCTTGTGTCCCTGTTGGACAGGACATCAGTGTCTTGCTTGTATTTGCAGGAAATTTACACAACACACAAGGATTGCAAACATGTTTCTAAGCCAAGATGTCCAGTTACAAAATTCTGCTCCAAATGATCATACAATTTTTTTACCTTTTTTCATTGACTTTGCTAAATGGAAGACTATTTAAGTAATCCATTCTAAGATGGAGAATCAAAGCAGACTGTTTTCAGATCCTAAATGAGATTAATATTTTGGCACTTAGTATGTTCTGTTATTTTATACAATATTAATTGGCAGAGAAAGAAACCTTGCATAAATATTACCTCATTTCCTTTTGCAATGATGTTGCTATGTCCCAAATTTCCAAGATCCTGGTTGGATTAATACTATCTGTTCATGGATAAATCACTCACAAAATACCCAAAACGTTGACTGTTTATTTTCCTCCATAGATGTTGCCTGACCTGCTGAGTTTCTCCAGCATTCTGTGTGCTCCAGCATCTACAGAATCTCTTGTGTCATGGAGAAATCACTTTTGCTTAAGGAAGACTGATTCAGCATTGCTATTAAAGTATTTGTTTTGTTTCTAGGGTTGGGTTGGGAACAGGCTTCTTGTTGTGTATAACTGGTAGAGTTATAGAAATTAAGTTCCCTGTAAATTTCAAGGAATTTTGGGTGGGGATTGGGAATGAGTGTAATGGGAGGAAGACAAACATGAAGATTTCTCTTCTCAATTATCATTGAATACTATAAATTGCTCATTTCATTTTGTTTAATAGTAAATGCCATAATACATAAGGGTGCAAGAGCATCAAACTTTCAAATTGAGTTCATGCAAAATTACCTCATCTGTTGGTGATATTGTTCAATATTTTGTTTGACCCTAATCTTGTATTGCAAGCACACCTTTTTGCACAATTCAGTTTTCTTAACCATAGTGTCATAGAGAGTCAGAGTCATACAGCATGGAAACAGGACCTTTAGCCCAACTCGTCCATGCTGACCATGGTGCCCACCAGTCTAGTGTCCTTTGCCAGCATTTAGCCCATATCCCTCTGAACCCCCCCCATCCATGTACTCATCCAAATGTCTTTTAAATGTTGTTATTGTCCCTGCCTCAACCACTTCCTCTGGCAGCTCATTCCATATATGCACCATCCTCTGATTGAAGTTATCCCTCAGGCCCCTTTTAAATCTTTTAGCTCTCACCTTAAACTTGATACCTCTAGTTTTTAGTTCCCCTTCTCTGGGAAAAAGACTTTGTGCATTCACCTTATCTATACCCCTGATGATTTTATGCACTTCTATAAGGTCAACCCTGAATCTCCTACTTTCCCAGGAATAAAGTCCTAGCCTTCCCGACCTCTCCATATAACTCAGGCCCTTAAGTCCTGGCAGCATCCTCATAAATCTTCTCTGCACTCTTTACAGTTTAATGATGTCTTTCCTATAACAGGGCAAACAAAACTGTACAGAGTACTCCAAGTGTGGTCTCACCAGCTTCTTGTAGAACTGCAACATAACATCCCAACTCCTAAACTCAATGCCCTGACTGGTGAAGGCCTGAGTACCAAATGCCTTCTTTACCACCCTGTCTCCTGTGATGCAGCTTTCAGCAACTTATTGGATGAACAAACTCCCATACTTGTTTAAGCCATGAGATTAGGTTAGATGCATCTCTCATTCTCTTGCAATATTTTGTACTGTTATTTAAAATGCATGAAAAGGCAGCTAAATTATTTAAAATTCTGTGCGAAGTTTTGCACCTTCTGCTAAGAATGCCATAATTAAAAGGACAGCATCTTTCTTTTGTTGGCCTAAATGCATAAAGCATGTACATAGTTACATGCAGCTGACATCTACGGAGCACATCTTAGATATGACTTTACTAAATAAAACATGTTTCACAAGAGTGGCCTTCAAAAATGATTTGGGTGATTTGGGGTTGAACCTCCTGCTAAATAGTTGTACATCGCAAGGATGGATCCTATAATGGGCTGAATCTCACTGATAGCAAATCTGTAGAGAAACACTGGTTGGATCCAGTACATGGGTCAGTGCCTTCCAGATTTCCATGTTTGTGCATTGCAACACGGTGTAACAGAAAGCTCTGGAAGTCAGATGGTGGCGCATCTCAGCTCCTATTTCACCACTGGACTCAGCATTGATTGTGGAGTGGGGGGGTTTTGTAAGGTAGTAATGTAAAGGGCTGGTAAACTTCATATCTGGCACCTGTGATCAAGCCATCCATGACTGATGCATCTAATGTGGTCACACTCATTTGAATGGGGTACTTGTATATAAATTTGTGTTATCAAATGAATTTGTTCTTTTTATACTTTTGAATTATTTAAATGCTTTCTGCAAGTTTCTGTATGTTTCTGATTATCACGAACTGTCAGCAGGCCATCTGGTGATTCCTGGGCAGGGCCCCAACTTCTGCTGCCTGTGGCTGACTTGCTGCCCATGGGCATCTCCACTCACAGATTAGCTAAGGCAGTGGGACTGGTAGGAAGTTGGGAATTGTGCAATGCAGGGAGCTGATGCAGCCATGGACATCCTAAGTGTGGCGACTTGAGGAACTAGCTTTGTCAAATGCAATCTGCCCCATAATGATTCTCTCTCCCTCTCTCTCTCTGTCTCTGTCTCTCTGTCTCTGTCTCTGTCTCTCTCTCTCTCTGTGCATCTCTCTCTGTCTCTGTCTCCCTCTTTCTGTTTTATCATTTCCAATACTTCACATTCTTCCTCCTGAATGCCAGTGATTCACTTATTACATGAAGACTGATGCAAAGCATTCATCTTAAACTTTATCAATGTTTTCCTGCTCCTTCAGACAACATTTTTGGTCTCCCATATGACCTACCTTTTCCTTTGATATTTATGGAACACCTTTGCATTTTTCTTAGTTTTACCCTGCCAATATTTTCCCACACATCCTCTAAGCCCTCTAATTTCTTTTTAATTTCACCTCTTTGCTCCCCCTAATGCTGATCTCCTGGTACCCTGTCCTGAAGTGCGTGTTCGCAGCATCCACGGGGATCTAGAATTGGGAGTTCCCCTTTTTCTTTTAAGGATATATACAGTATTTGTTTTAACTCTGGCTCTTCCTTGAATGCCTTCTGTTGCTTTGACACTAATTTATCTTCAAGCAGCTGCTTCCAATTCACTGAAATTAAATTATTTTGCAGCCTAACGAAATTGGCCTTGTCCCAAGTTAAAAGTTTTATTCCTTTGTCCTTTTCCATAACTACACTAAATGTAGCTGAATTATGATCAGTGCTTGCAACATGCAGTGCTGCAAGCTGTTCCAAAGATCACAAATTCCCAGCTGCTTAAATGATTGGTTTATAAAGAAGCAAGTTACTTCAATTACTGCAATACATAATCATGCAAAATGTACAAGTGAACATGTGACCTGTAAGTAAGACACAAGAGATTCTGCAGATGCTGGAATCCAGAGCAACACACAAAAGGTGCTGGAGGAACTCAGCAGGTCAGGCAGCATCTATGGAGGGAAATAAACAGTCAACGTTTCGGATCGACCTGCGTCCAGATGAAGGGTCTCGACCTGAAACGTCGACTGTTTATTTCCCTCCATAGATGCTGCCTGACCTGCTGAGTTCCTCCAACATTTTGTGTATGTTGACCCATAACTGATGTTGGTTTGTTGGTCTGCTTGATCAGGCGAGCAAGCATCAGTGTGGTTGTGTGGCTTACTCCTGGCAGCAGAACAGAGGGCAGTGACAGATCTACACTATGGCTGTCCTCTTGAACTGATAAAGGCAGACTGAGGCCAGCATAGGTTCCACCTTGAAGAGTTCAATAGCTCTTCCAGCTTCTTCTCGGCAAGATAGCTTAAATACTCTATTCTGAGTGGTTTGTGAAAGTCTTTCACTATTCTCATGACTTAACATCATTAACGAACCAATCACCAACAGTTGGTGCCCTCGTGAATTTCTCCTTGATGAACTAACAGTCATATACTGTATACTTCATTTCTCTTTTCCCAATCTCTGGAATTGCTCAAGTCACTTCATTATGTCTTGTCATTGCACGATTTCTATTAAATTGATTCTTCTTATCAGTCTGCATGTGCAATCTCCTCTTGTTTTATTCACACTGTTATCTCTGCAGAGAAATCTGGTCAACCTTGGGCTTGTTTTTGTGAACTTCAACTGGAAGCCACATTGTTAAGCACTTCAATGCTCTCTTAAGTTGGAGGCACTTTTAACTTAGAAACACTACTCTTAATCACTGTTTCTTGGTTCTTAACCTTGCCCTTGTATGGTCCTCTTATTTTTGAATAAAATAGGAGGAACTTGCACATCCAGACCGGTAAGAGGGATTGTTAGTAAAACCGATGCATTGATGTGATGTGATGTTATAAGCATTTGTACACGTGTGCATTGAGTAAGCTAACTTTTTTTCATTATAATTCTGTTAATTTGCCTACAAATTAATTCCCAGCACACTAATAATGTGGTAACTAATATCCTCTGTCGGGTTTATTTCATGAAACTGTCTCGTACCACCCCATTCATGGTAAGTTTGCAACATAATGATTAAAATAGTCCTCTCAGATAAATTCTAAGAGTTATGTTTCTTCTTTACTCTGGCACAGACCCAAATAATGTTGAAATCTTCCCACTGTCACTGCTTTGTTGTTTTTGCGGTTCTCAGAAACTTGTTAATGTATTTGCTCTTCGATGTCCCTTTGATTTTGAGGAGGCCTCAACAAACCTCAGTGTGATTGTCACTTTTTGTTCCTTAGTTCAACTCCTATGGCCCCATTTGATATTATTTGCTCTATGCCATTCCTCCTCACACCTGTAATTGTTTCCTTAACGTACATTGTAATGCCCTCCCCTTTGTTAGTTCCCTCTCGATCTCATCTAAAAACCCTGTAACTAGAAATGTTCAACTGCCATTCCTGTCCGTCATTAAGTCAAGATTCAGTAATGGCCATTCTATCTGTGCCCTTATTTCATTGTCTTTATTCCCTAAACTCCTTAAAGGAAAGTGTCAGCAATTAAACACTGCCAAAAATTATCTTTTTTCTCTCAGTCTTTGTTCCTCTGCCTCCTGGCATTTACTAAACCTTTACTTTTCACATTTAGTTTTACTTGTTTCGATCCTGAGATTGTTTTGAGATACCCATCCCCAGTCAATCTAGTTTAAACTCTCTGCAATAATAGCACCAGTACGTTTGCTGCTAAGATATTGGTTCTGATCCTGTTGAGATGCAATCTAGAGAAACAAAGGACTGTAGATATTGGTATCTAGATGAAAAAAACAAGATGCTGGAGGAGCTCAGCAGGTTCAGCAGCATCTGTTGAGGAAAGCAGACGGTCAACATTTCAGGTCAGGACCCTTCTTCAGGACTGAAGATAGGAAAAGGGGAAGCCTAACTGTCTTGTACAGGTGTCATCTCCAGAACACTCTAAAAGCTCCATGATTGGCAAGTTCTAATAAGAAAATTTATTCTGAGTCCGTGCCTTGGAGAACAATGGCTGTGCTACCAGGTTCTTGAATTGACTGAGAAAACCCTAAACCTACCTCAGCAATGGAACACTACAGACCACCTCTTGCACAACCATGGATTTGTCTCTGATTGTGGGTTTTTTTGCACTAATGTCTTGTTTTGTACAGTCTTTTTCTTCGCAGTCTTGTGTAATTATGCACAAGTTATGTTCTGTTTGTTGCCGGAATCTATATGCTTGTGATGCTGCGAGCAACTTTTACATCATACCTGTACCTCACCGAACTTGTGCATATGATAGTAAATGTGACTTGACTTAACTTGAGGGTGCCCGCAGTATGAAAACAGGACTTCATCTTCATAAGAAATGAGTGGTAATCCTCTATCAATACTGTAGGATGTCAGTGATAATCAGGAAGAGCTTTCCTTATCCTTCTATCCTCGTTTAACACAATGCTATAAAAGATCAATGGGATCCAGAATTAATGCTGAGGACTCCCAGGGTTTATTCCTCCAATTGGTGCACAACTACATCCCCATCACTGGTGGGACCATCCTATCAATGGAACAGGACAGATAATGTGATAGAGGAGTCTGGGTTGTCGGTTTCAGGTATGATTATTTGAGTACTTCTGCATCACTCTGTTGCTTGACCAGTCTGTGTGTCAGCTCTTGCATATTTATAAGGAGAACTTTGCATGGTTGACTGAGCTGGGAGCCATTTTACTCTCTCTAAAATGGTGCCAAGGGTGCTAGTGATGGATCATCTGGTCTTTCTCTTACTCTGTTATAACTTAGCTGTTTTTATACAGTCGAATATTTTGCTTGCATTCCATGGCAGTTAAGAGCCAACTACATTGTTGTGAGATAAAGAGTAAAGGTTATCATGTGCGACATGGGATTACATGGTGATCTGTGGTTGAGAGGACATTATCTTAACTTTAAATTGGTAACTTGGTTTATTATTGTCATGTGCAGTGGGGTACAGTGAAGAACCTTGTTTTGCACGTCATCCATACAGATCATTTCATTACAAGAGTGCATTGAGGTAGTACAAGGAAAAACAATAACAGAATGCAGAATAAAGTGTTATAGTTACAGAGAAAGTGCAATGCAGGCAGACAATAAGGTGCAAGGCCATAACAAGTTCAAGAGTCCATCTTAAAGTATTAGGTTCAAGAACAGCTACTTCCCTTTGAGCATTCGGTTCTTGAACCAACTGGCAAAACCCTAATGACTGCAGTTTAGTAACACTATGACTACTTTGATCACTTTGAACTAAAATGGACCTTTTTTTGTTCTAATTGTGTAAAAATTGTGTATAATTTATGTTCAGTTTATGTTTTTCTTGTGAATGCTGCATATATGATGCTATGTGCCTGTGATCTGCTGCAGGTAGGTTTTTCATTGCACCTGTGCATACACGTACTTGTGCATATGACCTTAAAAGGCTTCGACTTCAACTTCAATAGTCTTGTAACAGAGGGATAGAAGCTGTCCTTGAGCCTCTTGCTACCTGCTTCCAAGCCTTTATATCTTCTTCCAAATGGGAGGGGGGGTGGGGGGAGGATGGATGGTGTCTTTTATTATGCTGGCTGCTTTACTGAGGCAGTAAGAAGTGTAGTCAGAGTACATGAAAGGAAGGCTGTTTTCCATGATGTGCTGAGTTGTATCCACAGCTCAATGCTGTTTCTTGTGGTGATGGGCAGAGCAGTTGTCATACCAAACCATGATGCATAGGATGCTTTCTATGGTGCGTTGATTAAAAATTGGTGAGGGTCAAAAGGGACATGCTAAGTTTCTTTAGTCTCCTGGGGATGTAGAGGTGCTGGTGAGCTTTCTTGGGTGTGGCATCTACGTGGTTGGACTAGGACAGGCTATTGGTGATGTTCTTGAAGCTCTTGAAGCTCTCAACCCTCTAGACCTCAGCACCATTGATGTAAACAAGAGCATGTGCACTGCCCCCTTTCCTGAAGTCAATGACCAGCTCTTTTGTTTTGCTGACAATGAGGGAAAGGTTGTTATCATGACGCCATATCACTAGCTCTCTATCTCCTTCCTGACTCATCATTATTTGAGATTCAGCCCACTAGGGTGGTGTCATCTGCAAACTTGTAGATGGAGTTAGAGCAGAATCTGGCCATGCAGTCATGAGTTTATAGGGAGTAGGGTAGAGTATGCAGCCTTGTGGGGCACCAGTGTTAAGAATAATCGTGCTGGAGGTGTTGCTGCCTATCCATACTGATTGTACTCGGTTGGTCAGAAAGTCAAGGATCCAGTTGCAGAGGGAGGTGTTGAGTCCCAGGTCTAGGAGTTTTGAGATAAGTTTGCTTGGAATTATAATATTGAAGGTGGAACTGTAGTCAATAAACAATAATCTAACATATCTCTTTACTGTCCAGATGCTCCAGAGATCAGTGTAGAACCAGGGAGGTGGTATCCACTGTGGACCTGTTTCGGTGGTAGGTGAATTGCAGTGGGTCGAGATTGTCTGGGAGGTTGGAGTTGATGTGTGCCATGACCAGCCTCTCAAAGCACTTCATGTCAGGATGTCAGAGCCACCAGGTTGTTTCACATCTTGGATTTAAAGGAATGGATTTCCTTATTGGGACCAATAGCACATTGCAGTGAAAAAGAAACAAGAAGAATTGGAGGCGTGATAAGGTATATTGACATTTTTGAGCTCAAAACATGTTGATGTTATATGTTTCCATGAGTCAGCATTTATGAAGACCAGTGGTCACCAAGTTACTTTGAGATCCCTTTCCAATTCAAGGCAACAAAGTAGGGGAGAAATTAACCCATAACAAAAAGTTAAACATTGTATAAGAATTCTGTGAGACCTTTGAATATGAAGAGACAATTAAACTGAAGCACTTTTTTCCTTCATTGGGTTTCCATTGATCACTGTCATTGAATTTCAATATTTTGAAATGGCTTCAGATGGGAGAGTGTGGCTTATAATCAAAATTACAAGTTGAAAGACAGATGACAGTGAACAATTTTGAGAATTCAGAAGACTATTACTGGGTTTAGGATGATCGTCTTCCCCTTAGAGTAAGGAAGGTTACATGAACAGTTTTGATGGTGCAAATGAAAAGGAATTGTCACCTGCAGCAGGTGTGAATGGCAAGAACTTACAGACTCATAGGATTCACCTGGAAACATTTTACACAGTGAGATGTGATCATCTGGAATGCTTTGCCAGAAGGACAGAGGGAAACAAAGCACTAAAATCTTGACAAAGTGAGTTTGGTTGCCATTGGAAATAAAAGCACTTGCAGAGCTTTTGGAATAGAGTATAGGGATGGGGCTGTATTTGCCAAGATGACGACACAAGATTGAGAACAACTTCCTTCTGAAATGCATCATTCTTTGATTCAATGATTTAGAAGTGAATTTAGAAGTGAGGTACAGGAGCCTGAAGGCCCACACTCAACGATTCAGAAACAGTGTCTTCTCCTCCGCAATAAGATTTCTGAACAGTCCATGAACCCATGAACACTACCTCGTTATTCCTTCTTTTTGCGCTATTTATTTATTTATGTAACTTACAGTAATTTTAAGTCTTTGCACTGTACTGCTGCCGCAGAACAACAACTTTCACGTCATCTAAGTCAGTAATAGTAAACCTCATGTTGATTCTGAAGAGCATCAGAAGTGATGTTCCTTGCTCTCACACTCTTACTCACCTGAAATTTACTCAGTCACAGCTGGAGCTCAAGAAGGTTTCTTCAATCCTTAAAGAAATAACTTCTGGATGGAACATATCCATTAGTGAATGAATTGCAGATTAAAATTTCCAAAACCTTGAAACCATGGAGTTTCCATTACAAAATAGACAAAATGACGTGTTGTATAACTCAGAATTTTGTAGAAAAAGAATGATATTTCGCTTCCACTTCACCCTTCTTGTGCCAAAATTAACACTTGCTGTCTCAATATATTCTTTCATAACTATGACATTGTTTCCTCGTACTTCCATTCGCCGCAGTTTGCATACACTTTGGGAACTGATGTTTTGAAATACCCTTAATGTCCCTCTAGTTCTTTCTAAATCAGCTGTTGTGCTGCATATGGGCATTTCTCTTTTGCTCGGATTTTGGTGGTTAGGGTAGGGAGATCAAAATAAAAATATATATCGTAAAGTAATGGAATGGTGTGTTAAAATGAACTGCTACTATTTTCAGAAAAGTATTATCTCTGATTAGAGGCATTTTCAAGGGTTCCAGTATTCCAATATGTTGCTGGGATAATGAGACAAATTACTTCTCTGAGCTGGGTGCAACATAGACCAAAATGGCATCAGGACTATTGTTCACCCAACAGCTAAAGACTACAATTATGTCACCAGAATTTACTCCAGTTTCTATTGATAGTAAAACACCTTCTTTCAAATCAGTTATTCCAGTCACAGAATGTTGATTTTTATATAGAGTATCTGAAATGCAATTCATACTGAGACTTCAAATCTTTCAGAACATGAAAGATCCTTTCAATAAAAGGAGGACGTGAGCACAAATAAAAGCTTGGTCATTCCTTTTCCTGCCCTTATCTATTTAAAGCCATCCATATCTATCAGTAAATCTCTTTTGTGTGCACATTATTACATGATCTGCTCTGTAATGCACACGTTAATTGAAGAAGTTATTAAAATATCCAGACAAAATTGGAAACGTTTAAGATGACCATGATCTGGTGTTGAGAAGTCTAGTCCATTGTGGAGTAGTGGGGGAATGGAAAGCCTAAGGAGTTTCTCCAGGAGGATATCTGAATGCAACGGGGCAACGTGTAAAATAATTATACTAAGCTGAAAATCATTCTCATCAGGCAAAATGAGGTTGCTAAGCAACCCATAATGAAAAGACATCAGAAGGGCAAAAGTAAAATTTGAATTGAATGTGGTGAGAGAATCGAAGGATTATTTCTTAAATAGGGTTGAAATGTCCATTGGAGGAGGATTTCAAGCAGGTTTGCTTATTCCATGATTGCTTGGTGCTGCACAACACCTATGTTAGGAGGCAGAGTTCACGTTCCCTTAGTTCAGCTAATACATTGTAAATGGAAGTATCCATTACAGTAAATGACTGACCGATGAATATCAAGTGTAAGTAATTCAAAAGAAAAATACTGCTCGAACTTTCAGAAAAAGCTGTAATTACTTAGGCTGTATCTGTGGAGAGAAAATCTGATTAAAAGTCACTGACCTGAAATCAGATAGTAAAACGCCTTCTATCTCTGTATCTCTCCTGTATCTCTCCTGTATCTCTCTCCATGGGTGCTACCTGATCTCCTCAGTATCTCTAGCATTTTTTGTTTTATTTGAGTGAGACTGAATAGTTTAGATTAATAAGCTGACTTTGTTTCTCTAACTGAAAACCAATGCTGGAAAGCAGAAGAAAACTGGAAACACTCAGCAGGTCAGGCAATACCTGTGGAAAGAGAAACAGAGTCAATGTTTTAGGCAAAAGACCTTTTGTCAGAACTGGGAAGAAGAGAAAATAAGTTACTTCTAAGTTGCAGGGATGGAGGGGAGGGATGAAGAAGATGAATCTCCAATAGGCTGAAGCTTGGGTTGTCGTGGAGATAAGTCATAAATGAGGCCACCCGGTCGATTTGTTAGAGAGAGAAAATGAACAGAAGCTATGAAATGAAGCAGACAAAGAATGAGAACACAAAGAAAAGAACATAAAGTTGTGAAATGTAGAGTTGTAGAATATGCCCAGCTGGCCAGAGCTTGTTAATGGAGAGAGATAAACTGAGCTAATATCACAGATAGATGACTTACCAATTCTGATACAAACAGAGAAAGCAGGTTATCTGAGGCTGTAGAATTTGATTTTGAGTCTGGAAGACAACAATGTGCTCAGATGACAGAATAGGTGCTGTTTCTCAAGCTTTTGTTGCACCTCATTACAACAGTGTTGGAAGCTGCAGACAGAGTACATGGAAGTGGGATGGAGAATAAAATTAACAGGCAACAGAGAACTCAGCGTCAACTAGATGACCTTATCTACAAGTTATCCCTCGAGATATTTCCTTTGTCTTATTTATCCCATCCATATCCTCTCTGCAACTTAAAATTAACTTGTGTTTGGTCTTTCCCAGTTCTGACTATAGGTGTTTGACCTGAAACATTAACTCTGTTTCTCTTTCCACAGATCCTGTCTGACCTGCTGATTGTTTCCAACATTTTCTGGTTTTATGTTGATTTCTACACCTGAACAATTCTTATCATTCTTTTTGGATGTGTTGGAAAGATTGCAATGAATGCTGAAGGAAGAAATATGATCAGATCCTTGCCAGAAACACATGCACTGCTCTTATCATGTTATGCACCATCTTGGCTCTGGTGATAGGATGCTTGCCTTTGAACCACATGATCCAAACCTGAATGACACAGTTGGAGGACCTACATGTTCAGAAGTTCACTTATTTCAAAATGGCTTATCAGTTTTCCCAGCATTCTGGCCATCTGCCCTCCCTCTCTTTGTTGTTTTATAATCTTTCAAGCAGAATGATTGTTGTAACAATCTGCTGGAGGAACTCAACGAGTCGAGCGGCATCTGAGGGAGGAAAGGAATTGTTCGTTCCTTTCCTCCCACAGATTCTGCTCGACCCACTAAGTTCCTTCAGCAGATTGCTTGTTGCTACAGATTCCAGCATATGCAGTCGCTTGTGTCTCCAGGATGATTGTTGTATTTTGATACAGAACAAGAATTAATATATTTAAAGCAACATCCCTTAAGCACATATGCACCATGTTATTTTTTTCCACAACTTAGTCCTCCTAAATTCTGAGTGAGGTCATCCAGATTTTTGAAAAGTACAATGCGTAAAGCAATGGACTGAGAACTGGAGGCCAGTGGATAGGATTAAGTGCTGAGTGAAGACACAGAGGATGACAGAGTATCTGGGGAGAGTGAGGTATGGACCGGAATGCAAGAACTAAAGGGGTGAGGAAAGGAACAAACAGAAAGAGGAGTGGGGAATGTGTGGGGAAACAGAGTTTGGGGAATAGATAGATGAAGGCCGGGCTGGGAGAAGTGGGCGAGGAGGAGGAAGGAAAGAGAGGGAGAGAGGAAAGGAATAGTGAGACTTTAACAGTAGCATTCACAATAAAACAGATAAACAAGTTGGAAACTATAAGGTCATTGCACTTGCTATTAGAAGGGAGGATGGTACTTGAAGGATAATATTTGATTGAAATTATAAACCATAGCTTCTCACTACCTTCCAAGAGAATCGGGAGCAAGAGGTGAGCGAGCGGAAGCAGCTGAGGAGTTCCGAACAGATAAGTTTTTTTTTTCCTAACGGTTCGGGGATAGCAGGGAGTAACTGCGCAGGCGCGTGACGTCAGTCGGTAGCGCGTGAACAGTTTAAAATGAAGACTGCCATAACCAGCGGGCAGCGCCGGAGCGGGCAGCTGAGTGAGAGGGAGCAGAGTGTTTTGGACTTTGGCTCAAGGGGCTTTGGCATAAAGGGACGAGGCGGGAGAGTAGCTGGTAGGTAAAGGTAAGGTTTACCTGTTAACTGTTATAAATTTTTAAGTAGGATAAAACTAGATAGGGAAAGAATTAGTTCAGATGGAGGACATGGTGATGTGCTGTAACTGCTTGACGTGGGAGCTAGTGGACCCTGCTGTGGTGCACGGTGACCATGTCTGCAGTAAGTGCTTGAGGCTGGAGGAACTTCGGCTCAGAATTGATGAGCTGGAGTCGCAGCTTCAAACACTGCAAAGCATCAGGGAGGGAGAGAGTTATGTAGATTCTGTGCATCGGGAGGCAGTCACCCCCCCTCCCCTCCCCCCTTAGAGCAGGTACTTCTGAGGACCAGGAAGTAGATAGAATGGTGACTGTCAAGGGAGAGAAAAGGAAAAAGAAAATGAACAGGCAGATAGAGCAGAGGACCCCGGAGGCTGTTCCCCTCAATAACAGGTTTTCTGCTTTGGAAGCTGTTGAGGGGGATGACCTGCAGGGATCAAGTAGCAGTAGCCAGGTCTCTGGCACTGGGACTGGTCCTGCTGCTCAGAAGGGAAGGGAGGAGAAGAGGAAAGTAGTAGTGATAGGAGACTCGATAGTCAGAGAAACAGATAGGAAGTTCTGTGGAAGTGAGCATGAATCATGGATGGTATGTTGCCTCCCAGGTGCCATGGTCCGGGATGTCTCTGATAGGTCCACAAGATTCTTGAGTGGGAGGGAGAACAGCCAGAAGCCATGGTTCATGTTGGTACCAACGACATAGGTAGGAAGAGGGATGAGGTCCTGAAAAGTGAGTTTAGGGAGCTAGGCAGAAGGCTGAAGAACAGGACCTCAAGGGTAGCATTCTCAGGATTGCTGCCAGTGCCACGTGATAGTGAAGGTAGGAATAGGAGGAGATGGCAAATGAACGTGTGGTTGAGAAGTTGGTGCAGGAGGGAAGGTTTTAGATTTGTGGATCATTGGGATCTCTTCTGGGGAAGGTGGGACCTGTCCAGAGAGGACAGGTTGCACCTGAACCTGAGGGGGGCCAATATCCTTGCAACCAGGTTTGCTAGGGTGGTTCAAGAGGGTTTAAACTAGATTGCGAGGGGGATGTTAACCAGAGGGCTAGGTCAGTGGAAGAAGTGGATGGGGAAAAGTCAGATCTAACAGGCAGAGAGGCTTTGAGGAAGGAGAAGCAGAGTACAGGGTATAAAAGTAGTAAGGTGGATTGGCTAAAGTGCATTTACTTAAATGCAAGAAGTATCAGGAATAAGGGTGATGAACTGAGAGCTTGGATAAGTACATGGGACAACGATATTGTGGCTCTTGCAGAGACTTGGCTGTCAGCAGGGCAGGAATGGATATTGAATATTCCTGGTTTTCAGTGTTTTAAAAGGGATAGGGAGGGGGGCAGAAGAGGAGGAGGGGTGGCGCTACTGGTCAGGGACACCATTACAGTTGTAAAAATGGTGGATAATGTAGAAGGATGGGTGGAAGTTAGGAACAAGAAAGGAGCGGTTACTCTACTCAGACTATTCTATAGACCCCCCAGTAGCAGTAGGGATACTGAGGAGCAGATTGGGAGGCAGATTTTGGAAAGATGCAAGAATAACAAGATTGTTATCATGGGAGACTTCAACTTCCCAAATATTGATTGGCACCTGCTTAGTGTCAAAGGTTTAGATGGGGCAGAGTTTGTTAAGTGTGTCCAGGATGGATTCCTGTCACAGTATGTTGACAGACTGACTAGAGGGGATGCCATATTAGATCTAGTTTTAGGTAATGAACCGGGTCAGGTGACAGATCTCTTGGTGGGTGAGCATTTGGGGGACAGTGACCACTGCTCCATAACCTTTAGCATTGTCATGGACAAGGATAAGAGCAAAGAGGACGGGAAGATATTTAATTGGGGAAAGGAAAATTATGAGCCTATAAGGCTAGAACTTTAAAGTGTAAATTGGGATGACATTTTTGAAGGGAAATATACTATGGAGATGTGGTCGATGTTCAGGGATCTTTTGCAGGATGTTAGGGATAAATTTGTCCCGGAGAGGCAGAGAAAGAATGGCGGGGTGAAGGAACCATGGGTGACAAGAGAGGTGGAACAACTAGTTAGGAAGAAAAAGGTAGCATACATAAGGCGTAAGCAGCAAGGATCAGATAGGTCTGGTGAGGAATATAGGGTAGCAAGGAAGGAACTTATGAAGGGGCTGAGGAGATTAAGAAGGGGACATGAAAAGGCTTTGGTGAGTAGGGTTAAGGAGAATCCCAAGGCTTTTTTCTCGTACGTGAAGAGCAGAAGGATGACGAGAGTAAAGGTAGGACTGATTAGAGGCAAAGGTGGGAAGATGTGCCTGGAAGCTGTGGAAGTGAGTGAGGTTCTCAATGAATACTTCTCTTCACTATTCACCAAGGAGAGGGGTCTTGATGACACTGAAGACAGTGTTGGTAAGGTTAATATGCTAGAGCATGTGGGTATCAAGAGAGAGGATGTGTTGGAGCTGTTAGAAAATATTAGGACAGATAAATCCCCAGGGCCTGACGGAGTATTCCCCAGGCTGCTTCGCGAGGCGAGGGAGGAGATTGCTGAACCATTGGCTAGGATCTTTGAGTCCTCGTTGTCCATGGGAATGGTACCAGAGGATTGGAGGGTGGCAAATGTTGTTCCCTTATTCAAAAAAGTTAGTAGGGATAGTCCAGGGAATTACAGACCAGTGAGCCTTACATCTGTGGTGGGCAAGCTGTTAGAAAGGATTCTAAGAGATAGGATCTATGAGCATTTAGAGAATCATGGAGTGATTAGGGACAGCCAGCATGGCTTTGTGAAGGGAAGATCTTGCCTCACAAGCCTGATAGGGTTCTTTGAGGAGGTGACCAGGAAGATTGATGAGGCTAGTGCAGAAGATGTGGTCTACATGGATTTTAGTAAGGTGTTTGACAAGGTTCCACATGGTAGGCTTCTTCAGAAGGTCAGAGGGCAAGGGATCCAGAGAGGCTTGGCCGTGTGGATTCAGAATTGGCTTGCCTGTAGAAAGCAGAGGGTTGTGGTGGAGGGAGTGCATTCAGATCGGAGGGCTGTGACCAGTGGTGTCCCACAAGGATCGGTTCTGGGACCTCTACTTCTCGTGATATTTATTAATGATGAATGAGGGGGTGGAAGGGTGGGTTAGCAAGTTTGCAGATGACACAAAGGTTCGTAGTGTTGTGGATAGTGTGGGGGGCTGTTGAAGCTTGCAGAGGGATATTGATAGGATGCAGAGCTGGGCTGAGTAATGGCAGATGGAGTTCAATCTGGAGAAGTATGAGGTGGTACACTTTGGAAGGACCACTTCCAAGGTGGAGTACGAAGTTAATGGCAGGATTCTGGGTAGTGTGGAGGAGCAGAGGGATCTAGGGGTTCATATCCACAGATCACTGAAAGTTGCCTCACAGGTGGATAGGGTAGTTAAGAAAGCTTATGGGATGTTAGCTTTCATAAATCGGGGGATCAAGTTTAAGAGCCGCGAGGTAATGATGCAGCTCTACAAAACTCTGGTTAGACCACACTTAGAGTACTGTGTCCAATTCTGGTCACCTCATTATAGGAAGGATGTGGAAGCTTTGGAAAGGGTGCAGAGGAGATTTACCAGGATGCTGCCTGGATTGGAGATTATGGATTATGAGCAGAGACTAAGGGAGCTAGGGCTTTACTCATTGGTGAGAAGGAGGGTGAGGGGAGACATAATAGAGGTATACAAAATATTAAGAAGAATAGATAGAGTGGACAGCCAGTGCCTCTTTCCCAGGGCACCAATGCTCAATACAATAGGGCATGGCTTTAAGGTAATGGGTGGGAAGTTCAAGGGATATATCAGAGGGAGGTTTTTCACCCAGAGAGTGGTTGGTGCATGGAATGCGCTGCCTGGGGTGGTGGTGGAGGCTGATACTTTGGTCAAGTTCAAGAGATTGTTAGATAAGCATATGGAGGAATTTAAAATAGAGGGATATGTGGGAGGAAGGGGTTAGATAGTCTTAGGCATGGTTTAAATGTCGGCACCACTTGGTGGGCTGAAGGGCCTGGATCGTTCTATGGTTCTATGGTTCTATGGAATTCTGAAATAGCAGGTGGGCTTGTCTATGGAGAGTTAAATGCTATATGTCAATTTGCGGGGTACAATGCTTAAATGAATGACTACACCCATCAGATACTCAGAAAACTGCATTTAATTTAATTGATGCTAATAACTTAAACCTTTTTGACATGATATTTATGACTGCTTGAAGCACTTGTTTGGTTATCAAGTTTGAATGATCAATGATTATGGGTCTGAACAAATCATACAATTCCACTGAACATTTAGATTTAGAATTATGACAGGAGTTTTCTCTGTCTGTCTTAATATGACCTTACAATGTTAGAGTTAAGAAAGAATATGTAAATTTGTTTTGGATCAAGTCGCTTTGCAGCAGAAATTCCACATTGTTCAAGGGTTAGTATTTTTCTACTGGAAAAAGTTGCAATTGATGAGGATTTGATTGCTTTAATAAGTAATAAAACAATGGTGATCCATGTTTGGACTGGCTGCATTATATCTGAATATTGGGTAATCCGTAAGCATTTATAATTGCGGCCATTTGTAAGAATCAGAATCTTGATTCCTGGAATGACAGTACAAAATTATGGGATTCCACTTTCTTCCAGCAAGTTGCAGAATTTCAAACATTGATATTGACAAACTATTATTTCTTCATCTTATTTCGTTTTATTTCTTTTAGTTTTTAATCACATTGGCATCCTTTACCCTTGTACTGTCCTGCTCTCTCATTTTTCGGTGGGACTAAAATAAGAGCCTCAGAAAAACTTCTGTTTTTTATCTTGAAGACTATATCCTGTACAAAATTAACAGGGACAAACTTTGAAGAGAATAAATAATTTTTCCATAGTTTTTTTTCCAACTTGCAGGATTCCACAGTGCAATACAGCCAATGGATAATTAGTGAGCCACAGTCAATATTATACAGACAGATTAACTTTGTTTTTATCGTTAAGTTAGAGGTGCTATAAAAATAACAAGGCACATGAATGCAATGTTTATCTTTATTTGTTCATGCAGCATCAGCAGCATTATTTTAGAGGAAATCAATTTCAATGCAATGTATGGTATGATTCAGACTCAGAAGTGGTAAAATTCTAAGTAAATTCAATAGTAATGAGCCATGAGAATTTACTATCACTGCATCCTCTGTTTCTGTCATTTGTCTTGCTCAGGGGATCAAAGGAAAGCCAGCTGACACGGCAAGCTTTACTGAAACATAACATAAAGTTATGTTATACAAGTGTGACTTACACGACCAAACACCGCTTCCTTGTCTGTTAATCCTTTATGTTCGGTTTTACTCTAAGTAATAACAACTGTAGTTAAATTACACACTGTAAAGGAACAACTATTATTTAGAAAAAATTGTTACGATGGGAAATTAATGGCTGGTTTCCGTGATGTGCTGGGCTGTGTTCACAACTCTCTGCAGTGTCTTGAGGTCTTCAGGCAGAGCAGTTGCCATACCAAGTTGTGATACATCTGAATAGGATGCTTTCTGGGGTGCATCCATAAAAATTGGTGAGGGTCAAAGGGGACATGCCAAATTTCTTTAGCCTCCCGAGGAAGTAGAGGTGCTGGTGATGATTTTGAGACTTACTTATCTCACTGTTTACACAATCTCACAAGAGATTGATGCTAATTGATGATGTTGGGCATATGGGTTGATTTGGACTTGACGTTCATTCAGGGGCCACAAATGTAACTCCGAAAAAATGCTCAGATTTGGACGGTACAGAAGTTAGAATTTTGAAGTTCTGAACCTGGGTGCTTGTGGATGCACTCAAGTGAAATTTGGAGTAATGTGAGACCACTGTCTCTGAAGGCATGCTGACTGGGAGTGCTTATTGCTACAGGCTCATATCCACAGCTGCAAAATGTACTGAAGTCTGAATCACTGTAAGTAAACCAACCATAATGACCTTTTTGTTCCATATGTTCTCTTTAGATTTAGATAACCCAAACTTCACGTGAGATCTTTGGAACTATTAGGAAGCTGGAGACTAGTCAGTATTCTTACCAATCCAAACCTTAAACTGAAGGGATAGGGTCCCAATGTTGTGCAGTGTTGGATGTGACTTCTCTTTTGTTGGTCTTGACAGGGAATTGAGTGCCCCTTATCTATTGCCGATGGTGCTGAAATAAAATGATTTAAATGAACAGTTGTGTTATAATTAACTGCAGCATCAGTCAAGTGGAATGATGCTGAATTTCCTGAGCAGTCTGATCAATGATTTTCTCTTTGTGTGACATGTAAGTGGTTTGTTAGTTTTCACATGTCAAATTTAATACATCATATGCATCATAAGCTTGCTTTTTTGTTTCACTTGAATTTCCATTCAATCCAAAAAATAATTTTGCAATTGAGAATTTCAGGAAGCAGAATGGAGCACTTACTGCTGATTCAATACCACATCACTTAAAATTAGAAAAGATCTCTCTGAAGTTGTATGTTTACTGTGAGTGTATGGCATCATGTATGACCAAAGTATCAAACTAACAAACTCTGCAGTTGTGCACATTAGGGTCCTCAAAGAAATCCTTGACCTATATCTCTTTGAAGATCTACTCAGTGGCTCAGAAAGATTAGATATAAGCAGCTCTACTTCAAAGTAATTTAAAAGCAATCCCAGCCACTTGTAGTAGATCAATGCCTCACAAACAGAGGTGATTTGTAGGGCATGGGGAGGAGAGGAAAACAAAGTATGTCATCAACACTGGGCACTTTCTTAAATTTCCAGCACCTGATTGAGGGTTCTCAGCATTGCGTAGTCCCTCTAATGGAGGACTTTGTACACCTACTTTGAATTTCACTTTGAGCTGCTACTCAGCTGGTGTCTAACCCCAGGCCCTGGGATAAACTGTCCTCCATCCACTTAATCATCATTGACCCTGACCATGCCAATTGGTTTACTGCCCACACCTAATGTTTGGACAGTCCCACTAACTTCCCAAGAAAATAGGAAGTTGATTTTAATTTTGGTTTGTATTGCAAATGGGGTAGGTTTGGAGTTCCAGTAGGCACAGAATTTTTACAGTGCATTTGTCAGCTTCTTTAACAAAATCATCACATTAAAATATTATCAATGGATTTCCTGATCAAGTAGGTTGGTTAGGAGTGTGAATGGAAATTTTAGCTCCAGTATTGAAATGCATAATTCTAGAGTTAGCTACACAACAACAAGAAGACAGAATATGGAGAGTTAACAAGCTAAGGTTAGTCCAGTAGTCAATGGTTTCTTGCTGGATCATACAGTATGCTGGGGGTTGAAAGGCCTTTGGGGGCATTGTGCCTCTTTTGCCAATGGGTAGAGGAAGCTTGTCAGTGACACCGTGAAGTTGTGGCTGGAGACAGTCCAAGGTAAACAGGATAAGAGCGATGCAACAATCTGCTGGGGGAGCTCAGCGGGTTGAGCAGTACCTATGGGAGGGAAGGAATTGTCAATGTTTTGGGTCGAAGCCCTGCATCAGGACCTGAAATGTTGATAATTCCTTTCCTCCCACAAATGCTTTTCCACCTGTTGAGTTGCTTCAGCAGATCGTTTATTGCTCCAGATTCCAGTATCTGCAGTCTCTTGTGTCTCTCTAGGATGAGTGTGATCCATTGCTACAGGAATCAGTGTTTAATGGGCTTATCCTCTATGATATAGGGTAAA
Organism: Pristis pectinata; assembly: GCF_009764475.1. Taxonomy (NCBI): domain Eukaryota; kingdom Metazoa; phylum Chordata; class Chondrichthyes; order Rhinopristiformes; family Pristidae; genus Pristis; species Pristis pectinata. The sequence continues at coordinate 65,454,608 of NC_067410.1, forward strand.
TTGGTTTATTATTGTAACATTACTGAGGTACAGTGAAAGACTTTGATTTGCATGCCATCCATACAGATCATTTTATTACAACTGTGCATTGAGGTAGTACAAGGGAAAACAATGACACGATGCAGAATAAAGTGTCACTTGATGGCCACACTTGTACAGTTGAGGATACCCTACACTTATGGGAATCCAGACTGAGCCACAACCCGAAGCAATCACTTATTCTGATTACTCTTGCAATGAGCAAGGTTGATATAATTGGCCACCCAGGATAACAAGGCATTAGTTCATCTTCTTCAGGCATTTGTGCAAATTGTTTGTAAGATAGTGCAACCAACTCTGGAAGATCCCTGGTAGGATTTGAGGGCAGAGAAGCTGATGTTAGTAATTGCTTTGAGAACTATTAGCAAAGTATGTCAACCAGATCCAGCAAATAGCAGAGCTTGTTCATAGATATCTGCACCTTTTGGCCTGATAACCCAAACTGTCTCAGCCTTTGAGGTTGAGTCATCCTGAGGAAGCTCATCCTCTGCACTTTCTAAGACAGAGGTGGGATCCTGCAAGCAGGATCTCTCTGTTGATTCTCTTTCTGTTGTTGAATCATGTTCATAAAATTAGTGCAAATTCTTTCAAAATTTCCAACAGAAGAGGAGATTCTGGAGATTCTTAGCAGGTCAGGCAGAATCTGTGGAACTGGAAGAAGAATTAAGGATTCAGATCAACAGCCTTTCATCAGAACATGAGAGTTATTTTCAGCCAAGCAATCAAATAGCTTTGAGGCTGGATAATTACTGAGAAAGATGTCTGTCAGCTCCTTAACCTCTGTCCAATGCTGTTGCATTCTCACTGGTTTCACTCTGAGTTCCAGGAAGATTAGGGTTTGATGTTGAAGGGTGCTTCCAAAGGTGTTCTCAAGGGTGCTTCCAAAGATTTCCAAGTACCTTCTTCTCAGGGTGTTTCCCACATGCTGCCTTATGGGCTTGGGAAGTCATTTAGCTGTTTGTCTGATTTTTGATGCACAGTGACTTTTTGTTCTTTGTTTGAACCTTTGACAAAATGACAGTAACATTTGTAATAGAGTGCAGATAAAAGTTTTGTCAATTTAACAACAAAATTTGAATAATAACGTTTTAAGATGGTGAAGCACTTTATTCACTCACAGATTAAGACAAAAGTAAGATTTTGCTGTACAGTTGTTGGGCATAGTCAGTCAAAACATATGAAGCATGGTTAGAAGTGACCACTGTAGATCTGGCTTACGGCCTCACTAACATAGAGCCATGTTTTGGTCTTCACCAGTCTATCATGATCCTGAATCAACAGACATAGTTCCACTGCATAAAACAACACTAAATAATACAATCTTTCTTTAAACCATTTTCTTAATTCTTTGCCTTTCATCAGCCATTTACCATCCACTCAATGAAGGATTTTTTTAACCTAATGCAAACATAATCCAAAACAGATCAAAGTTTAATTTGACTTCAGACGAAGGGTCTTGACTCAAAACGTTGATGGTCCATTTCCCTCCATAGATGCTCCCTATCCTGTTGAGTTCCTCCAGCATGTTGAATGTTTAATTTGGGTTTGGCAAAATTGACAGAACTTGATCAGCCTTATATTTCCATTCATTGTTCACTGGAAAACTACCATTCCTGAGAGTGTAATTTCATTAAAGTGATAAGTTAGAAGTGGATCAGAGATGATTGTTTTGACCTAATGCTTTCATTGAAAAGAACACAGCATTTGAAATAAGGCTATAATACTTTTAAGAATTATTTTTCCCAAATGAGAACTGAAATAAATCTAATCCAATTAAATTGTCTAGCAGTTGTCATTTTAGCTACTGCTCAAGATATTTATAGTTCTGTAAGGGTTAATTTTCAATAGTCTTTGATTCATTATCTTGCTAAAAATTTACATGCATGTTACACTAAAACATCCATTAGGCACAAAGCAGAGAGGATGTCAAAAACTCTATTAAGATGTACTCAGCAACACTGAACTCTTGAAATAGAATATTTTGCCTAGGGAGTTATCTTTATACCTTGATAATCCATCATACAAGCTGTCAGCTTATTTCATTTGAACAAAACCATCACAGCCCAATAATGGAAAGTGCATCTGGATTTGGTCAAGTGCAGGGTAAATACCTTGAGGTCTCTAAAGACTGTTAATTTAGCTGGTTAGGAGCTTTGTTTTTAAAGAAAAAACATGCTTTGTGTGTATTTTCCCAATTACTAAAAATATCAATTACCTTAGGAAGTGGGGCAGGAAAGTTGAATCATCCCATTAGTTTCTAATGCAGGAATTTGGGAATTAACTGACTAGACTAGATCTGTCACACAGAGGAAGATTCCACTGCTGCCCTAAGTCTTTCTGAAATCCCTAATATTGACTGCAGGCCGATTCTAATTATTTTTGACGACTATTTATGTAAATAAAATCCTAGCAAAACATTGAGGCCAAGTAAATGGCTGAGGAATTCTAAATCCCATTTGAGTCTTCATTGTTTATAAATCTTTTTCATGTAATTTACATTAGAATTGGGTTCTTTTGTTACGGACTCAGTGAAAGTCCCTTTAAGATAGAGAGTGTGTGTGTATGTGTGTGTGGGGCGTGCTTACGTCAATAGAAGATAAAGGACGTAATGACGTTGTTGAAGAAGTCAGAAGAAGAAGAAGAAGAGAGAGAGAGAAGGGAGAGAGACACCAGCCTGCTTGTTTTCTCTATCGATGGATGAGAAACGATAACTGTGTTTGCCACTGAAATCCATGTATGGAAGTTGGAAGTAATCCGGTGGAGTTCACTTTGTTGCTGACCTGTAGAAGGAAACAGGTATTTGTGTGTGGACGACCACGGTTCGGATGCTTTTCGGGGTGAGGAAGTCACTACCGAGTAAACACTGAAGTGTCGTTTGGGTTCCATCGTGGAACATTTGGATTTCGTATGTACTCTCTCTAAGTTTTTCTACATCTACATCTTATCTTCAGACAACGGTGGTTGTTGAAGAAGCCCTTGCTCATGTTTCACCTTATGGCTTGCGGAACTGAACTTTAAGAACCATTCAGGAACTGGGAGTTTTGGACTTTGTCACACACACACACGAAGAGTTTAGTTTTGGGGTTAACGTTCGAGGTTTAACATTTTTGAATTCTAACATACTAACATTTTTACTTTTATTTTACGTATTATCATAAGTAGTGATTAATAAAATAGTTTTTAACACTGAATCATGCTCAGTGTGTTTCTTTTGTTGCTGGTTCGTGACACTTTGCAATTTTAGAGTGTATTCATGTCTCTCGAGTATAATACTGTTCTCTCACTGGATTTTTGCGGTGCTGACAAGGCTAACATCTATTGCTCAATACCAGTTGTCCTACAAAGGTTGTTAGTGTGCTGCCTTCTGGAACAGCTGCACTTCTTTTAATGAAGGTTCACAAACAATGTTGTTAGATAAAGAGCTGCAGGATCCAGAAGCCCAGTCACAATGCAGTGATGTGTTTCCATCCCAACTTGAACAATCTTCAATATGTAATCAGAATTATATACCTTACTCTTCATCAACTTGGAATGGCTCCTGTATACTATCTGTTTCATCTTCTCTTCTCTCTCCGCAGTGCTCCATTTCATTTGAGCATCCATACCTCATCTTCTAGATCTTGAACATACCACTCAAATGAAGAGATGTTATTATCCTATAGTTTTAGAAAGCCGAGAAGTTTTCTTTTAACAAACAATATGAAATGTTCTGAATTTCTAGCCAATTAATCATGTGATGCTATTTATTACAGTTAAAAGTGTTCCTTTCCCTGGAATGACTCAGTGAGTGACTTAGAGGAAAACTTGCAGGTGTTAGTGTTTACCTGTAACAGCTAGCCTTGTCATTCTAGATGTTTTAGTTTGCTGGTTTAACAAGTGTTGAAAAAGCTTGGTGAGTTATGGTGCATTTTGGAAATGTAGTGTATATATATGTGGAAGGATTTGGGGCATCAGCAGATGACATCACTGTCATTGGGCTCCTTGATGCCACAATCATTCAAGTGTTGCCTTGATGTTTAGGGCAGTCACTTCTGCATCTGGATTTCAGATCTTTTGTACATTTTTGAACCAGGTGAAGTTGCTCAAATGAAGTTTTGAGCAAGTGATCTTGTTGGAACCCAATATGAATAGTTTATTTGTAACTTCAATGGCTGCTGGAATTATTAGTCACTATCTTGTATCTTTGGCTGCTTCTTCAGAACTTTTTCAGCACAGTGCAGATTGTCAAGGCAATGCAGAATATAAATTTTTGATAAAATGCTGGAGGGTAATGTGCATCTGTACTGTTTTATATGCCACTTTAAGCATGGCAACGTATTGCACACCACTGGTGTAATTTCACAGCCAATACTATTTATATACTAAACAGCAGGAACTAATCCTTTTCTAACACTAGAGAGTCTTTGCAAATCCCAGTGCATTTTCCCTTTGTCATTCAGTAAAAAATAAATTCACACTGTAGAAATAGCATGCACAAATCCTACTGCTGCCTGTCAATATTTCCACCATCTGTGAAGTCAAGCTCCAGAATCAATTCATAACTTTGTCACTTGGTTACGCAACAGCTTTACTTATGCTGTAAGTATTGGAATTCACCAGCGTCGTCTTTGCAATCAGGCATCGTGCTGCAAAGCATTCGAAACAGCATTTTCACAGTCTTTAAAATAACACGATATTACAGATAAAAAAAATGTGAAGGTCTTGGTGCAATTCCCTTGTCACTTTAAACACAAACACTTTAAGAAAGAAAATGAGAAGAGAATGACATGATATGTAATGGTATGAGTATTATAGGTTGCATTTGTCAAATTGAAATGTGAATAGAAGTGTAATATTATATCTGCCTGCTTTTAGCCATGTGGCAGGAAGTCAATGTTTTTTGACAGACTTCTGACATGCTTTCATACAAAATGTGCTGCTAATATTTGCTTTTTAAATTGCCATTTCTTATTTCCTCATGCCTTGACAAAAAGGCAATAGTTTTACTCTTCTCATTCTGTTTAATGGATTTTTGTTTGGTACATCACGTGCTTCAGCTGTCCTACATTTTGTGGGACGTTAGAGACCAGAATTCCCCATTGGTATTGAATCATTCATCTCGCATTAATAAAGTGATCATTCCATGCTTCTTAATTAGTTTTCATTTGATAATTACAAAAATAATTGAAGTGCATTGAGTGTATAATTGAGTTGGCATATACCTAACCCAACTGATCCCATCTGTCTCAGCCCTTCTATTGAGTCAGTAAGCAGGGGAGAGCTCTGTAATATACACTTTTTAGCATCATTGTATCATATGCAGCCTGGGAGCAAATGGGATATTAAGCTTTCAGTTTATTCCCATTCAATGGAAGAGTGGTGTGACTGATTCTCTGCTTGTCACTTATATTTTAAAAAGTCAGTTTGTTAAATTGGTGATCAGTTTGTGATCATCACCCATTGCAATGCAATCAAGACCACTGTGCTCCAAGTATAGAGTTTAAAGGAATAATTTGTCCTTGATTGCCAGCACTAAATAATATCTGGAGATGTACTCACCTCCCAACGTTCAGAAGTCAATGGGGTGGATCGGAATGGACCAAGCCACTGCCTGGAATTGCCATCCACGTTCACCCACGCTCCTCAACAACCTTGCCGAGAGAATCTGTCTCACTGGTTTTCCTTCCCCTCAAATCTTGCAGCAAGAGCCCAAACAGCACTAACTCAGGATTGTGGAGGCAGAGAGGAACTAAGTTACACTCACCAGGGAAGTGGTGCTGAGCAAATTGTTGGAAATGCAGCTCAAGTTCAAGTTTATTGTTGTCATAGGCATATGTATACAGGGTATAAATGCCATGAAAATTAGTTTTTTGCAACAGAAACACAGTACAGTACAAACATGACAAACATAAGTTAACATAAACTTAAATTAACATAAATTATACATAACTTACACCTACGCAAAAATACACAACAAAATAAACATAACAACACTAGTGCAAGATTGAGAGAGTGAAAAAGAAATATAGTCTGAGGTAGTGTTTGGGTTTCTCAGGTCAGTTCAAGAACCTGATGACAGTGGGGAAGAAGCTGATGCTGAATCTTGAGGTGTGGGTCTTCAGTCTCCTATACCTCAAGAAGAGGGTATAGCTCGGAAGGTGGGGTTCCGTGATGATGGATGCTGCCTTCCTGAGGCATTGCCTCTTGTAGATGCCTTCAATGGTGGAGAGAGCTGTACACGTGATGGAACTGGCTGTGTCCACCACTCTCTGTGGCCTCTTGCATTCCATACCAGGCCGTGATGTAACCAGTCAGAATGCTTTCCACTGTACATCTGTAGAAGTTTGTGAGAGTCTTCAATGACATGTCAAATCTCATTAAACTTCCAAGAAAATAGAGACGCTGGCACGCCTTCTTCATGGTGCATTTATGTGTTGGCCCTAGAATACGTCCTCCAAGATGTTGACACCCAGGAACTTGAAACTGCTCACCTTTTCCACTGCAGACCCTACAATGAGGACTGGTGTGTGTTTGCCTGACTTCCTGAAGTCCACTATCAGTTCCTTAGTCTTGCTGACATTGAGCGCAAGGTTGTTGTTACAACACTGCTCAACTAGCCGATCTATCTCATTCCTGTACGCTGCCTTATCACTGTCTGTGATTCTGCCAACAACAAAGGGGTCATCAGCAAATTTGTAGATGGTGTTGGATCTGTGCTTAGCTACACAGTCGTAGATATAGAAAGATTAGAGCAGTGGGCTAAGCACACAGCCCTGAGGTGTGCCTGTATTGATGATCAGTCAGGAGGAGATGATGTTTCTAATCTGCACTGATTGTGGTCTCTCAGTGAGGCAGCCAAGGATCCAACTGCAGATGGAGGTACAGAGGTCCAGGTCTTGGAGCTGAATGATAGGTTTTGAGGGGCTGATGGTGTTGAACGCTGAGATGTAGTCAATGAACAACAGCCTGACATACGTGTTCCGGTTGTCTAGGTGGTCCAGAGCAGAGTGGAGAGTCAGTGAGATAGTGTCTGACACAGACCTATTGTGACGATAGCTGAATTGGAGCAAGTCCAGGTTCTTACTGTATGGTTGATTCAAACCATAACCAACTTCTTGAAGCACTTCCTTACGGTGGCTACAAGTCTCTGGGTCCTGAAGGTCCTTATGCTGGGATCTTAAAAGAGTTTGTTGTTGAGATGGTTGATATGTTGGTTTTAATTTCCCAAAATTCCCTAGATTCAGGAAAGGTTCCATTCAATTGGAAAATAATGTAACTCACTTACTCAAAAAAGGAGGAAGAAAGCAGGAAACTACAGGCCTGTAGGCCTAATACCTATCAGAAGGAAAATGTTAAAAGTTATTATTACGAATGTTATAGCAAAGCATTTCAAAAAATTCAAGGCTATCAGGAGAAGTCAAAATGATTTTGTGAAAGGGAAGTCATGTTTGACCAATATGTTGAAATTCTTTGAAAAAGTAACAGGAGAACAAGTGGATGTACTGTACCAAGATTTCCAGAAGGCTTTTGCTAAGGTGCTGTATCAAAGGCTATTGTGGCATTGGAGAGAAGGTTGGCTTACTGACAGGAATCTGACAGTAGGTGTAATTGAGTCTTTTTCTGGTTGGCAGATGGAATGTCTGATGTGCCACAAAGGATTGGTGCAGCAGCCTTAAATTTTCACAATTCACATAAATGCTGCTGAATTTGCTGATGACATAAAGGTAGACAAGAAAGTAAGCTACCTGAGTTACTAATTGCATGGAAAATTGAATATAAAAGTAAGTTTTGTTTTACAGGACAATAGTGAGGCCTCATCTGGAGTACCATTAACAGTATTGGTCTTTTTATTCAAGGAAGGATGTAAGTGCATGGGAAGCAGTTCAGAGGTTTATTAGACTAATTCCTGGAATGTGCAGGTTGTGTTATGGAGAGATGTTGGACAAGTTAGTTTTGTATCTGCTGCAGGTTAGAAGAGTGAGAGGGAGTTGACTGAAGCACTTAAGATCCTGAGGGCTCTGTGACAAGATGGATATGGAGAAGATGTTTCCTCTTCCAGAAGAATCAAGAACAAAGGACTACCTGAATAAAAATAACAGTCAGCCATTAAGATAGAGATAAGGTTTTTTTTTTGCACTCAAAGGGTTGTGAGACTTTGGTGGAAGTCCAGTACTTCCATATCTGAAGGTGCATGTGTGGAAGTTTGATCTAAGAGCTGAGTGCAAATGGTTCCAATCAGGTCAATACTCTCCCTCTCATTTATTACTCGGGGGAATTTTACAACATCTCAGAGGACCTATCCTGGGCCTAGCACATAGCTAGAACCATGAAGAAGGTGCACCAGTGTCTCTACTTTCTTAGAAGTTTAAGGAGATTCAGCATGTCATGGAAAACTCTGACAAACTTCTACAGATGTACAGTGGAAAACATTCTGACTGGTTGCATCATGGCCTGGTATGGAAACTCCAATGCATAGGAACAGAATAGTCTACAGAGCCTGGTGGACTCAGCCAGTTCTCTCCCGGGCACAGCTCTCCCCACCAGAGAGAACATCTACAAGAAGCAATGTCTCAAGAAGGTAACATCCATCATCAAGGACCTTTACCATCCAGACCATGCCTTCTATTCTTTGCTGCTATCTGGCAGCAGGTTCAGGAGCCTGAAGATCCACACCTCAAGATTGAACAACAGCTTCTTCCCCATTGCCATCAGGTTCTTAAACAGATTTAAAAAACCAATTCTACCTCAGACAATATTTCCCTGAACTTACACTAATGTCATCATGTTATTTTTTTTGTTTATTGTGTGGTTTGCATAATTTATATTAATTTAAGTTTATGTCATGATTGTCATGTTTGTAATGTACTGTGCTGCTGCTACAAAAAGCTCATTTTCACAGCATTTATACGCTGGGTATATATGCCCATGACAGTAAACTTGAACTTGAACTTGAACTACTAGCAATCAGCACAAAACAATTGTCCCAATTTAAAAGATTAGAGATTATTCACTCAATAACACATTCCACTGGAAAACCAGATATATTATGTAGTGATTACTGAGAGTTTGAAAAGCAACCATTCAACAAATCAAAGTTCTTTACTTGTCCATCCAGGTTTTAATTCACACACCTGCATGATAGCCTATAATCAGAAGCCTGCTTCATGTGTCACAGCCAGAATGTGTTATGAAGACCGTTATTTATCAGGTGACCATTACTTACTCATGACCCATCAATCATGTCCAATCAGTATCAGCGTAGAAATGCTTCCAATGTGTCATAACTGTCCTTGGACAGGTTTTTCAATGCAACCTTTGGCAATTGACCTCTTTTGTGTAAATCTCAGTTCCCTAGGAGAGTTCAGACATACTGTAATTATTTTCTTTCTTGTTGGGTATTACATCATGAAATCTGAACGGTTTCAACATCATCAATCTATGGGAAAACAAGAGTTGACTGATGTGCAACCCAGAACTACTCCTCACTGTATCCATAGCAACAAGCTTCAAATCTCAGATCTGGTGCATTAGTGTGTATTATAATATGTATAAAAATAGGGACCTATATAACTTAGAAGCCAACCTTAATTTTTGTGGACAGATGTAATAATTGAAGCTTGCAGTATTATACTTATTTTCATTGATGTAATTATCCAACAATAGGAAGAACTTTGGATGAAGATTTACATATTAGAAACAGAAATGAGAATAATTATTAACTGGCTTGCTCACTTTATGCATGACTTGGTGGGGGACGAAGAAAACATGGCAATCTTTAAATATTGATGAGATTACAAATTAGATTTAGGCAAATAACATTCTTTGGTATTTTTCATCATGCTTTTTCCAAATAATAACTCTACCATTTTCCTATAACAACATTCAACTTTTTTTTGTGGCCTCAACCGTTTTCCTGCTAACTGGTTCCAGTTAATAAATATTTTTGATATCTGCCTTTAATCTATCTTTAAATGTCCTGATGCCATAGCCTCTCATCCTCCTGAGAAAATATTGCTTCAGGTTACTATCTCCATCTTAAGTATCTGCCATATCTTCTGGGTTTTGCTATCTTTAAGAATGAAAAACCCTCTAGCTTAAGAAACGAATCTATGTAATTCTGACACGCATCAATCTTATTCCTTCCAGCACTATTTCTGGGATATATCAATCACATTTATATTATGGAGGCCACAGGTGTAGTTGCTTTGTATATGCTGAGATATAGTTGCAACATGAATGTTGTCCATTTGAACTCAGTTGAGTTGACAATACCTTCTATAGTCTCTGGTATCCTTACTGTTCTCTTGCATTGTGTGGGGATGATAAGTAATTAGTTTATTATTGTTGCATGTACAGAGATAGAGTGAAAAGCTTCATTTTGTATGCTATCCAGACAGATCATTACAAACATAAATACATTAAGGTATTATAAAGGGAAAAGCAATAACTGAATGCAGAATATTGTGTTATAGTTACAGATAAAGTTCAGTGCAGGTAGACAAATAAGGTGCAAGGGCCATGACAAGATAGAATGAGAGATCAAAAGTTCATCTTTATTATATAAGAAGTCCATTCAAGAGTCTTATAACAGCAAAATAGAAGCTGTTCTTGAACCTGGTGGTGTGTGTTTTCAAGCTTATGTATCTTTTACCTAATGGAAGGGGGGAGATGAGAGAATAACTGGGGTGGAAGGGTCTTAGATTATGTTGGCTGCTTTCCTGAGGCAGTGGGAAATTTAGTCAATGGATAGGAGGCTGTTCTTTTTGTGATTCAGCCAGTATCACCTTGAACAGATTCTGCTCCATATGGAAGGTACACATACCCCTATTTTGACTCCCCATATTTAATCATTTCCACCAGGGTTTATTAACTTTCATTTTTCACTGATTTGCTGAGGTACAAATCTTGATAAACTATTATCTGTTATTTGAGAATGTGACTCAGAGTTTGTAACAGTAATGCACTATACATGGACAGTGGAGACACAAGAGACTGCAGTTGCCAATATCTGGAGCAACAAACAATCTGCTGGAAGAACTCAATGGGTTGAGCAGCATCTGTGGGGTGGAGAGGAATTATCAATGTTTCGGGTCGAAACCTTGCGTCAGGATGGACAGTTGTGAACAAGATTCCATGTGCTGATGTATTCTACATGTGTTTCTCTGATTATTCCGAGGACAATCATCGAGCAACAATAGTTCATTTCACATGAAATACAAGAATGAAAATAATCTTCTACTATAATATAATCCATTTCATATTACTACCTGACAAAGAAAATAATGAAGTACCTCTGTTAGTGGGTTAAACTCATGTTATTGGCTAACCATCCATAAACATTTACATTATAGGCTACTTAAATTCATTCCTAGAATCAGTCCTCAGGAAGTAAAATCTGCCTGCCTCTCTGTTTCACACAGTGATTCCTTGGTTTATGAACATTGAATTTATGACCTTTTTGCTATTATGCCATTGATTGTTTGGGGTATGAGTCTTTGATATACAAACACATTCTTCACTATAATGAATAGCTCACCACTCCTCCCAGTGCATAGGAACACAATGTACCAAAATTACAATATTGCAAAATGCTCAACCTTTTTGATTTATGACATTTCCCTTAAAACTTTTTACCCCTTTCATAAATTAAAGAATATCTGTATTTAAATGGGTCATTTTGCAGAATGGCACATATACAATAGTTTTGCCTTAGCCCTCCCAACTTTCTGTGTCATAGATAGGCTGGTTAAACTGCCAAGCAAACCATTACCTTTTCCACCCGCCACCTTCACCAACACCCCTTCAGATGCCGTGACAACTAAATTGTCTTACTAACTAAATCTTCTGCACTCATTGAATGAGACCATCAAACACTGGTTCCAATTTGAATATTCCAGCATGCTTGACTTTTATAAAAGATAGGAACAATTATTTAAAAAATGAGAAGACCTGTCTATGTTAATAATATGTTAAAAACAGCAGTCTTAGCCCAGAAAAGTTTTTAACATAGAACATGAGATGAAAAGCATCAACAAAGATAAAGCACAGAAATGATAGAAAAAGAAATAAGTAATTGATAAGCTTGAAAACTTAAATCAATATTGGGTAAGGTATAAATCAGGAAATTAGAGGTAAATGTAGCAATACAAGATTTTCAGGAAAGTTTAGATTTTGTATACTTTAGGAAAAGCAGCTTGGAGAACAATTTTGAGGCCGATTTCCAGGGCAATGGACCAAGGAATTAAACAAGGCAACAGATTATGAAACAGTGTGGATTAGTAATCTTCCGGCAAACGTCATTTAGAGTGGAGAGATCATCCTCGGGTAGAATCCCACATCAAGTTTGAAAGTGATGTGATTAAGTCTGAAACTAGAATAATAAATTTAAATAGCCAATTACAGAGCATAAAACTACAAAGGAAACATTTGATAGCTATGCCTCCATCTTTGCCATCTGTCAAAACTGTCAAGTGTTTTCAATTCTCCAGAATGAGAAGTGATATAAACAATTAAACAAATAGAAAATTTTAATAAACTAGGACAATCTCAGAAGACTTCAAAAACACTTTTAATTAATTCAGAGCATTAAAGCAAACAGGTACAATTTTATGTAACACAAAATCATATGCACCTTTCATTTAAGCAGCAGGACAATCACCATTCAAATGGATGACCTTGCAGAACTCAGCACCAGATCTGACCTGGCACAGAATCCAAGAGGAGCTACCTCAATGTATGTGTTAGTAATTCCACAATGCTGCTGCTGCAGTGTTGGATTCTGTGCACTTTCCAGCAGAGCAACACAACCAAGAAAGGGGTCCATTGGTGGTTCAGAGTTCCTGCATTTGCATAACTTGCAGGGAGACAGATGAGTAAAAGCTGGTGGTCCCTTGTGAAACTACCGGAAAAGCTCAGCAAAATCCAGGCCAGTTATTTTTCCCAATTCTTCCTGAATAATGTGTGTCATGTTGTCTGCAGGAAAGATATGAGGTAAGAAACTAAAAGGGTTGGGACTCATTACAGCTTTAGAACCATAGAACGATAGAACAATACGGCACAATACAGGCCCTTCAGCCCACCATGTTGTGCCGCCCTTCAAACCACACCTAAGACTATCTAACCCCTTCCTCCCACATATCCCTCTAACTTAAATTCCTCCATATGCTTATCTAACAATCTCTTGAACTTGTCCAATGTATCAGCCTCCACCACAACCCCAGGCAGCACATTCCATGCACTAACCACTCTCTGGGTGAAAAACCTCCCTCTGACATCTCCCTTGAACTTCCCACCCAATACCTAAAGCCAAGTCCTCTTGTTTTGAGCATTAGTGCCCTGGGTAAGAGGCGCTGGCTGTCCACTCTATCTATTCCTCTCAATATCTTGTATACCTCTATCATATCTCCCCTCATCCTCCTCCTGTCCAATGAGTAAAGCCCCAGCTCCTTTAGTCTCTCCTCATAATCCATACTCTCTAATCCAGGCAGCATCCTGGTAAATCTCCTCTGCACCCTTTCCAATGCCTCCACATCCTTCCTATAATGAGGTGACCAAAACTGGACACAGTACTCTAAGTGTGGCCTAACCAGAGTTTTGTAAAACTGCATCATCACTTCGCGGCTCTTAAACTCGATCCCCCGACTTATGAAAGCTAACCTTGCATAAGCCTTCTTAACTACCCTATCCACCTGTGAAGCAACTTTCATTGATCTGTGGATATGAACCCCCAGATCCCTCTGCTCCTCTACACTGCCCAGAATCCTGCCATTTACCTTGTACTCCGCCTTGGAGTTGGTCCTTCCAAAGTGTACCACCTCACACTTCTCTGGATTGAACTCCATCTGCCACTGGTCAGCCCAGCTCTACATCCTATCAATAACCCTCTGCAAGCTTCTACAGCCGTCCACACTATCCACAAACACCACCGATCTTTGTGTCATCTGAAAACTTGCTAACCCAGCCTTCCACCCCCTCACCTAAGTCATTAATAAATATCACGAGAAGTAGAGGTCCCAGAACCGATCCCTGCAGGACATCACTAGTCACAGCCCTCCAATCCGAATGCACTCCCTCCACCACAACCCTCTGCTTTCTATAGGCAAGCCAATTTTGAATCCATGCGGCCAAGCTACCCCGGATCCCTTGGCCTCTGAACTTCTGAATAAGCCTACCATGTGGAACCTTGTCAAACGCCTTACTAAAATCCATGTAGACCACATCCACTGCACTACCCTCATCAATCTTCCTGGTCACCTCCTCAAAGAAACCTATCAGGATTGTGAAGCAAGATCGTCCCTTCACAAAGCCATGCTGGCTGTCCCTAATCAGTCCATGTTTCTCCAAATGCTCATAGATCCTATCTCTTAGAATCCTTTCCAACAGCTTACCCACCACAGACATAAGGCTTACTGGTCTGTAATTCCCTGGACTGTCCCTACTACCTTTATTGAATAAGGGGACAACATTCGCCACCCTCCAATCCTCCGGTACCATCCCTGTTGACAACGAGGACTCAAAGATCCTAACCAACATTTCAGCAATCTCCTCCCTCGCCTCACGAAGCAGCCTGGGGAATATTCTGTCAGGACCCGGGGACTTATCTGTCCTAATATTTTCTAACAACTCCAACACATCCTCTCTCTTAATATCTACATACCCTAAAACATTACCCACACCTACACTGTTCTCAGCATCATCAAGACCCCTCTCCTTGGTGAATACTGAAGAGAACTATTCATTGAGAACCTCACCCACTTCCACAGCTTCCAGGCACATCTTCCCACCTTTGTCTTTAATCGGACATACCTTTACCCTAGCCATACTTCTGCTCTTTATGTACAAGAAAAAAGCATTGGGATTCTCTTTAACCCTACTTGCCAAAGCCTTTCCATGTCCCCTTCTCGCTCTCCTCAGCCCTTTCTTAAGCTCCTTCCTTGCAACTCTATATTCCTCACGGGCCCTGTCCGATCCTTGCTGCTTACACCCTATGTATGCTGCCTTCTTCTTCCTAACTATTGTTCCACCTCTCTCGTCACCCACGGTTCCTTCACCCTACCATTCCTTCTCTGCCTCACTGGGACAAATTTATCCCTAACATCCTGCAAAAGATCCCTGAACATCGACCACATCTCCATAGTACATTTTCCCTCAAAAATGTCACCCCAATTTACACTCCCAAGTTTCCACCTTATAGCCTCATGATTCGCCTTCCCCCAATTAAATATCTTCCCGTCCTCTTTGCTCCTATCCCTGTCCATGACAACTCTAAAGGTTATGGAGCAATGGTCACTGTCCACCAAATGCTCACCCACCCATAGATCTGTCACCTGACCCGGTTCATTACCTAAAACTAGATCTAATATGGCATTCCCTCCAGTCAGCCTGTCAACATACTGCGTCAGGAATCTGTCCTGGACGCACTTAACAAACCGCACCCCGTCAAAACCTTTGGCACCAAGCAGGTGCCAATCAATATTTGGATAGTTGAAGTCTCCCATTATAATAACCCTGTTATTTTTGCATCTCTCCAAAAACTGCCTCCCAATCTGCTCCTCAGTATCCCTACTGCTACTGGGGGGCCTATTGAATACTCCCAGGAGGGTAACTGCCCCTTTCTTATTCCTAACTTCCACCCATATTGACTCTAGAGAGGATCCTTCTACATTATCTACCCTTTCTGCAGCTGTAACTGTGTCCCTGACCAGTATCGCCACCCCTCCTCCTCTTCTTCCCCCTCCCTATCCCTTTTAATACACCGAAAACCAGGAATATTCAATATCCATTCCTGCCCCGATGTCAGCCATGTCTCTGTAATAGCCACAATATCATAGTCCCATGTACTTATCCAAGCTCTCAGTTCATCACCCTTATTCCTGATGCTTTTCACATTCAAGTAAATGCACTTTAGCCCATCCACCTTACTACTTTTGTAGCCTGTACTCTGCTTCTCCTTCCTCAAAGCTTCTCTTCCTGTCAGATCTGACTTTTCCCCATCCCCTTCTTCCTCTGACCTACTCCTCCGGTTCCCTTCCCCCTCACAATCTAGTTTAAACCCTCCTGAACCACCCCAGCAAACCTGGCCATAAGGATATTGGCCCCCCTCAAGTTCGGGTGTAACCCGTCCTCTCTGTACAGGTCCCACCTTCCCCAGAAGAGATCCCAATGATCCAAAAATCTAAAACCCTCCCTCCTGCACCAACTTCTCAGCCACTCATTTATCTGCCATCTCCTCCCATTCCTACCTTCACTATCGTGTGGCACTGGCAGCAATCCTGAGATCGCTACCCTCGAGGTCCTGTCCTTCAGCCTTCTGCCTAGCTCGCTAAACTCACTTTTCAGGAACTCATCCCTTGTACCAACATGAACCACGACTTCTAGCTGTTCTCCCTCCCGCTCCAGAATCCTGTGGACTCGATCAGTGACATCCCGGACCCTGGCACCTGGGAGGCAACAAACCATCCGGGATTCATGCTCACTGCCACAGAACCTCCTATTTGTTTCCCTGGCTATCGAGTCCCCTATCACTATTGCTTTCCTCTTCTCCTCCCTTCCCTTCTGAGCAGCAGGTCCAGTCCCAGTGCCACAGACCCGGCTACTGCTGCTAGGCCCCAGCAGATCATCTCCCTCAACAGCTTCCAAAGCGGAAAACGTGTTACTGAGGGGACCAGCCTCCAGGGTCCTCTGCTTTATCTGCCTGTTAGTTTTCTTTTTCCTTTTCCCTCCCCTGACAGTCACCATTTTATCTACTTCCTGGACTCCAGAATTACCTGCTCTAAGGGGGGTGACCGTCTCTTTATGTACAGTATCTACAAAACTCTCTCTCTCCCTGATGCTGTGCAGTGTTTGAAGCTGTAACTCCAGCTCATCGATTTTGAGCCGAAGTTCCTCCAGCCTCAAGCACTTACTGCAGATGTGGCCATCGTGGACCGCAGCAAGGTCCACGAGTTCCCACATCAAGCAGCTGCAGCACACCACCATGTCCTCCATCTGAACTAATTCCTTTTTTTCACACCCTAGTTTTTCCTACTTAAATATTTATCACAGATAACAGGTAAACCTTACCTTTACCTACCTACCAGCTACTCGCTGGCCTTGCCCCTTTACGCCTAAACCCCTTAAGCCAAAGCTTGACCACTCTGCTCCCTCTCGCTCCGCTGCCCGCTCCGACACTGCCCGCTGGATATAGCGGTTTGCTTTTTGCCTGCGCAGTCCAGCCCCCACTCTTCCCGACTAAAACTTATAGAAACACTTAAAAAAGAACCGTATAAAAATCTAACCCTAGTACTCACAACCCTATTAAAAACTAACCCTTATAATTAAAACCCTATTAAAAAATAGATAATAAAAAAGTATAACTTAAAACTTATCTGCTCTGAAGTCCTCCTCTTTTCTTTAACAATTTTACAGGAACATGGTTTGAGTTTCTCATTTTTTGACTCACTGGCACCTGATATAATGCAAGAATTTAAATATAACTTTTTTGCAGTGCCAATATGAAACCTCACTCTTAAGCACCTATAACAGGTCACATCGTCAGTTCCTTTGCCCATCTGCCTGCTTGGAAAGATATTAAATTCTTCCTGATGCTGTTATTTAATGAGTCATCAAACTGGAAATTTAAATCAGCTCTATGACAAACTGTTAAGCTATTCACTCCAAAAAAAGGGTTCCATTTATAAAAATAAGTTAGGTCTGTAGAAGAGCATAATGAATACGTAGAGATCAAAACTGAGCAAGAATGGGGCTTATTATTACTTGCCTTCCTGGGCTGCTTTTTGACTTGCAAAGTTACTGTGATACAGTTTTAAAGATTTTGCCTATTGTGCAAACACTTGGATTGCATGTGGGATTGTCTCCTTTGGAAAGGGCAGTTTGGAATTCACCTACTTTACCAGGATACAGGGTCTACAAAATCAAGAGACTGCAGAAGGGAGCTGGAGCGCAAAACAAGCTGCCGGAGGAACTCAGCAGGTCAGGCAAGGTTGGGATAGTTGACATTCCTGATGCAGGGTCTCCACCTAAAACATTGACTATCCCTTTGCCTCCACAGATGCTGCCTGACCCGCAGAGTTCCTCCAGCAGTTTTATTTTTACCTGTAAAATCAGAGAATGTGCATCCAGACAATGGTGGAATTTTTTTTTAAAATGCCCTGAACTGGTTTTCTGATACAGTGGAAAGGATATATGTATTAGAGTATATCTCCACCTTACTTCTGTTCTCTCCCCACTCTTGCTCCCCAAAGATAACATCCTTTATAATACAGAAGGTTGAAACACAGTCCAGAGTGTGTGGAACTACAATGTAATTTTTGTGTTCTAATAGTAATGATGATGTGATTAAGCACTTCCTGTTTATTGCAGCTAATTCCTACTCCTCTACAGCTGTAGCTGCACAAATCGGAAAAAGCCAAAGTGAAGATTGCAATAATCGAGAGTGAAGAATGACTCTATTTGGATGACTATTCTATATGGATAACTATTGCCTGCAGTCTCCCAAATAAGCAATAAAATACCTTTTGAACGATGAAACAGAAATGCTGAACAAGTCCAGATGCAATATACATAAGGAGATGCAGCATGCTTTGTATGTTAGGCATTCTCGTGAATTCTCATGTTAGGCATTCTCATGAATAAGCTGCTTTCATCTTTTCATACACTTCCATGCCTGTCTTCAGTTTCTGAACATCCAAAGAAAACTCTGTTCAACATTTTCATCAGATTTGTACAAGTTTATGACATGAAATTGGCTGTTGGTTCAGTTCATAAAATCTTGTATGAAATATTGAGAAATGTGCTACATAGCACATGATAAAATAATGTTATAAATTGGGTTTCTGATCCAGGGGTTGTATAAACAGAGCAGGACATGCAGCAAAATGAGACACCAATTGTCTAATCTGACAAAATATAAACTCAGTACAGCTGACACTGAATTTATCTGTTTCTTAATTCTACACATATTTTGTGTAAAAATATGTTCTGTTTTTTTTGGAGGATGCTGAGCTTTTTGAATCCATTCACCTGAGAAGGTGCCCCTGTTGTCCATGCAGCAGGACAGAGCCGTGTCATAATCATGTGAGATTTGGTGAGATTGATGTTGGAACTATCTGGGGGCCAAATCAAAACTAACATTGGAAATAGGTTAAGTACTGCCATCAATGAGATTTAAATAATTTCAACACTGTTCAAACAAAGTCAGACTCTATTGCAAAGGTTGTACAACGAGGACAGATTGGTTGAAAATATTGGAACAAATTAACATCTGTTGTCACTGACTGTTCCTGAAGGTGTGGCTCACAATGTCACAGATAGAAAGATAAAACACTTAATATTTATTGATGGTTCCCCAACATTCAGAGTCAGCTTTTCAGCTCTTTGAGCCCACTTCACATCTCAAGATAGACCTGCTGCTCTATCTGCTAAATTTCCTTATCTACTATACAACCTATCTGCCTCAGTATCAATGGTTTCAGTTATCTATGCTTTTTGGATGAGTTCTATATTTTCATGAGTTCTATACTTGAATTCATTCCTAACTGGCTTCTAATTTCAAGATTATGTCCTCACTTCTGCCTCAGAAGAATTTATTTCTCTGTATCCATCTACTTAATAATGCTACCATTTTAAGACCTTAATTGGATCGTCCCTTGATCTTCTAAATTTGCAGAAACACAAGCTAAATTTATACAAGCTGTCCTCATAATGTCACAATTAAACCTGGGTCTCATTCTCATGAATCTATCCCATGCTCCCTCTGACGCAAACATTTTTTTCTTGACTGTCGATGTCTACAAATGGTTACAGTAATCCAAGAGTAATCCTTCTTAATAAAAACATAAAAATGCAAGAAAATAGAAGCAGGAGTAACTACCTGGCCCCTCACGGATGCCCCTCCATTCAAAATGATCGTGGTTGATCTACTCCAGGCCTCAACTCCTCCTCTGTACCAGATCCCGTAGCCCTCAATTTCTTGATCTTACAAACATTTATCTAGGTCCACATAAATACTTATAATATTTCAGCCTCCGCAACTCTCTGAGGTAGAGAATTCTAGAGATTCACTACCTTCTGCAACAAGGCCAATGTTCCATAATTCTCCTTGATTACGTTTTGCGCCAGTGTATTTTTCACACAGGAGATAAGCAGAGACTGAAATAAAATGCAACAATTTTAAGAAAACTGCAAAGGGAATGATACTCCCAAAATGTAGTCTCCCTGGTACTCAGACCTTAATTTTCTCCTATCCCCAATAATGTCCGTCTGACTTTGTATCATTCAAAGCTAACACCATATTTCTTAAAGAAGTGGCAGCCTCAATTTGTCTCATTCATAGAATCAGAGTGACAGAACACCGAAACAGGCCCTTTGGCCCAACTCAACCATGCTGACCTATTTGTCTGCTTGGGTGAGTCCTATTTCCTAGCAGTTGCCTTATATCCCTCTCAATCTTTCCTATTCACGTTCCTGTCTAAATGTTTTTTAAATGTTGTAGTTGTACATGCCTCTACCACTTCTTCTGGCAGCTTGTTCCATATACCCACTATTCTCCGTGTGAAAATGTTGCCCCTCAAATCCTTTATAAGTCTTTCCCCTCTCACCATAAACCTATGCCCTCTAGTTTTGGATTCCCCTACCCTGGGAAAAAAACTGTGACCATTCACCCTTCCTGTGCCCCTCATGATTTTATAAACCTTGATAAGGTCACCCCTCAGCCTCGTCTGCTCCAGGGATAAAAGTCCCAGCCTATTCACCCTTTCCTTATGGCTCAAGTCCTCTAGTCCTGGTAACATCCTCTTTTCTGCACCCTTCCTACTTAATAACATCCTTCCTAACCCCAGGCAACCAGAACCGCATACAGTATTCCAAGTGTGGTCTCACCAATGTCTTGTACAACCATAATATGATGACCCAACTCAATCCAAAGTGGAAATGCCAGGGATCTCAGTAGTTTTCCCCTTAAGTATAATGATTAAAATTAGAATAGAATCTGTCAATTCGAATTTTCTCTGTCTTGTATTGCTTAGATTTGTCTGTTTGGTTCTCTGAAGTCACTGAACTTTGAACTGATGCTGTATGTACCAAAATGACCTGCTAAGATATTTCATTTCTAAAAACATAATGTTTTGTGAGAGGATAATCCTGCTTCCGGGTCTTTCGGAATATAAACTGTCTTGTTTGTTATGCTCAATTGAGGGTCATTCAAAATTATGGATGAGTTCAAATTCTTGATTGACACATATAGTAGATATGGATTGGTTTCTTAGTTAGGGAAGGACTTTTCTATAATGGAGGCCCTTGTTATAAAGGTAGAAAAATAAACAGATTGATGCAGACATAACAACCATGTGCAGGCCCAGAATGGAAACTAGCATCTCGCAGCACCCCATGCTTCTGGCCAGTAGACTTGAAAGAAAGTAAGAGGAGGAATAAAGGTGGCAAGTGGAAATACCAAAAGGTTAAAGTGACTGGGCTAGAAATTCTGTGGAGTGATGCAATGTGATTGCACAGTGCATGATTGCTCCGTTGTGTAACTTCATTGTTAGAAGCATTTGATACCACAGCATGTACTTGTATGTTACACATCCATCCACCAGGTATAAAGCATATTCATGCACATGGGAGTGTAACAATGATGTCAAGCAGCTGGTGATGCACAATTTAGATTGCTGTCACATTATGGGGAAAATACATGATTCAGAAATGATGCACATCTTGAATACATGGACAGGCATTCACTGGAGTGTGAAGGCCAGCTCTAACATTTTAAAGGTTCCATCCCAGCCATTGTCCATGAATCTGCCATGGTGGAACTTTCACAATGAACCCAATGAATTCCATCCAGCAGACTTCGTCCTTCCTTTCTTTGGAGAGGGCCAGATGACAATGATCATTGGCTCAGGAGCCCACTTCCAATAGTGCAATGCCCATCTGTCATCAGAGATGTTTGGGGCCAGGTCCCATCAAGTGAGTAAATATTGCCTCAAAGGAACCCCATGAATTGCAGTTCCCAGTGGAAACCATTGTGTTAAGAGCTCCTTGTTGGGTGGGAGGCCACACTTAAATGGGTTCTGCTCTTAACTGCACAGATTGATGTTTCTTTAGGTTCCACACAATGGAGGTTGTTCACAGAAGAATATCATCTCACCTCCCCTCACCCCACAACCCAAAACATAGGTGTCATGAGTTCACCAACAAAGATATGTTTTAGCATGCATCCTTTTTTTCAAATGGGCTAAAGTTTCTTTAAGTCATTGGTTGACCCAGAGACAGCAAAAACAGATCTGGCTGTTGCTCCTGCTTCCTATACAGCGATCTTATCCAGAAAGGAAGCTGGAGTCAAGAAGTTTTGCATTTCAATTCTTACTTATTGTTTATGAAAACTGCAACAAAAAGTAATCCACTCCAACTTCAAAGGCTCACTGCTACTGCAATTGACAGCTTGAAGTGGCAGGAACTGAAGCTGTGCTGAAGAAATGATAACCAGTCTTGATACTGAGTCTGACCACAAATAGCAGTGTCCGTGACAGTGTGCCTGCACAATAGCAACACAATGTTGTTTAAATATTTTACCATATGAATATCACATTGGAGCATTTACAAGGAATTCAGGAGGAGAATTGTAATATCATCATTGAACTTTATTTTTCATTATTTTAAACACCATGGTATTTTCTTGTTATTAGGAGAGAATGAAACTCTCCAGATATATAAATGTAGTTTTTTTTCAGAGCCAGAGAATCTCATCACCACTGTTGCTGTCCTCGAGATGGCTGCAATGGGGATGAGACCATCATCAATCTTCTGAAATGTGCATTTGCCACCAAACTGTTGTAAAAGATCTCATGGACTTTGTTAAAGTTCATCCCAACATTTGGTGTATCCAGAGATGCAAGCTAACACAGACATTACCGCTGCTGGAAGATCATAAAATCAGTGAAAGATGCACTGCCTGAAACTTACAAATCTGCCATTGCAGGGAGCTGTTTATGACTGAATTTTGTGGAGTAGCGTACTTTAAGGTCCAGGACTCAATGAGGAGGTATCCATTGAAGCTTGGTATAGCCATCATCATTTGAGGCTCTCCCATCACTGTACTTTGAGTGGCTAGAATGCATGTAAAAACCTCTTGGACCTGTTGCTTGTGGTCTGTATGTGAACGAATAATTGATGTCATGCTGATGTAATGTAATACCTGAAAACAAATGATATGGTATTCCTTTTACAGTGGTGTAGTCTTGATGTATTGTTTTATCCATTTGAAAATGCTATGAATAAAGTATATATTTGAAACAGAAAAAATACCATCAATTATACAGAGTGGTGAAAATAGTAAAACATCCGAGTTTGCATTTTCATAAGCAGGGTACAACTTGGTTTCAATCAGTCTTATAAATGGTGTTAAAAATGAAAAAAAATGCTGGAAAAACTCAACAGGCCAGGCAGCATCTTTGGGAAGAGAACAGAGTTAACATTTCTCTTTGACCTAAAATGTTAACCGTGTTTTTCTTTGCGCAGGTGCTGCCTGACCTGCTGAGTGTTTTCATCATTTTCTTTTTTTAATTCAGATTTCCAGTATCTGCGATTGTTTTTATTATTTTCATTTGTTTTGGATTGGTTGGTGAGGTAAATGATTACTTACTTGGCAACAGTTATCAAAGTATAAGTTGTGTCCCAGAATTTCAAAGCTGAATTATTTTTTAACTTGGATTCTGAGCTTGAATCCATCCCTCTGGAAAAGTGTGGAGATTTGTTTGCTCTCAAAGATACACAATTACACTTATGGTCTTTTGGACTTTATCTGAATTAGTTAAATACCCACAGGGCAAGAGTCCACATTGCATTGACCTTGCTGAGTTGCTATTTACTTGCCGGTGGTCTCCTGGGCACTAGGTTGAAA